>NC_065509.1:38164330-38318667 GCF_006386435.1 Epinephelus moara
GGTGGGTGGGGGGGCGGGGGGGGGGGGGGGGGGGGGGGGGGGTTTGTCTAAAACCTGTATTTGACCTGTTGGGCTGTTGTGAAATTGCCTTGTTTTCAAAAGTCAACATTTACTTTGAGAAAAATGTAATTATTATTTTAAGAGAATCAAGGTGTAATAAACCAGAATCATCCTCTTATAGAGGCATTGTTATAAGATTTAGTGGCTTGCTGAAAATGTACCCATTCATGTTGCTGTAAAGCCCTTAAGTTAAACTTGTTTTGTAGTTAAAGTTTAAAAAACAATTTAAATCAGTTTGAAAATGATCCTCCACGACAACATGTATTTGTTTTAGGAGGAACGTGGCATTGTGCAATTCTTGTGTGTTTTGTAGGAAAATGAGAACTGTTTTGAAGTCTTTTCTTTTCTCCGTGGCTTTACCATACCAAAGCAGTCATTTTCTGAGAACAAATCGCACCTGTTCAAATGATTTATACCTCATTTTGAACTACAAATCTTGACTTCCTCCTGGCTGTGCAGAGTACGGGGGACAGTATGGGGTTAACAGCGCCAGAGTTATTTAGTTCTTGGACACGGTGGCCTCGCCTGCCGGATGCAAGTTTGACTCAAGGGCAAAATCCAGAGTGAAAGCCTCTCATGTTTTTGACTGGTTGCCAGCTCTGCTTCTCTCTGTGCTGCTCGCTCCGTCGCTCTCTCCCCCCTGTCATTCTCATCTCTCTCTCCTTCTCTCCGCTCTGCTGTCCCCTCCCCTCGCTCTCTGATTTACTCTCTCTTTCTCCCCACCCTGTTCCTCCTCTGATCCTCTCCCACATCAAAATCAGGACTGACAGAAAGCAAGTTGAGTGTCCCTCTGAACACAGCGTGGCCTCGTCCAAGGTTATGTCATCTTTATAGAAAGATGTTGTGTGCAGAACCCTCCAGTAGATAGTATAGATCTGCTTTAGCTGACAGTCAATGTAATTGGGATTTGAAGGAACTGGAAAAAACAAAATCTAATCCTGGTTCGATATGTGGTGCAAGAGTTGGCCTCAAAAAAGCTCCTGGAATTCATTCCAAAAGCCAAAAGCTCCATGTAACAGAAGCTGAATAGCAGCTTGTATCAGCAGAGTGAAAAAAAAAAAAAAAAAAAAAAGAATACAATCATATTAGTCTAAATATTGCAGTAGCTTCAGGTCATGGGTGCCTGGTCTTCATGGTGTGCATGGATGGATCACTGAATGGGCCTCCCAGGCACAGTGTGAGGGGGCCCCCCTGGCCTTCAACTGCAAAATGTCACTTGAAGAGATATGCACAGACCAAGAAGAGACTCAAAATGAATGAGATACAAAGGAAGGGAATTGCAAAGAGACACTAAGTGACTACATAGAGACACAAAAGCCCCATTTCCACCAAACACTTTCAAGATAGTAGTAAGAGAGACAATAAAAACTAAACTAATGGTCAGAGTTGTCACACTGAAATTTAAGGTGTGCTGACAGATTCATGTCGTCAACTCATACAATGAGTAAAATAACAAGTGAGCGTTCCACCTTAAAAGTTGCTGGCAGTCGGCCCAGTGAATTAACTATTGTTTTCTCAGACTACAGCTGCTGCAAGAGGCAGCAAAACATCCTTTTATTCTACAGTTATAGTTTACTAATGTATCTAACACTCTCCACGGTATGAACAGTGGTTACATGAGCCTCAAAACCAGCAACAACTCTGCCTTGAGCAGAGTGACCGTCCCCTACTGACCAATCAAGGACTGCAGTGTTCACAGCTCCACCTTTTAGTACCAGATCTGTGTGCTAGGTACCCCAACAGAGGGGGGACCAAAAATGGGGACGGTAGGGAACAGTTCAGTTGGTTCCATCCACAACTTTTGTGGAAGCGGAAAAAAAGCGTACTAAATTGAACTGAACCGTGCTGTACTGCTCAGTGGACATGGGGCTAAAATGACCGAAAAGAGACAAAATGACGACAAAAAGATGCAAAACAGCAAAAAAGAGGCAAACCACTATGAAGGAGAGGTGGTGGGCCTTTTGCATATCTGTGCCCAGGGGCCCACTGTCTCATAATCCACCCATGATGGTGTAAAGTTTGAACCAAGGAGCAAAACACTGGTCTGTTAAGAAAAAAATGCACATCATTTGAAGGCTCTGATGCATTAATACAACTGAAGTCATCATACGTAGGCTTCATGTTATGGAAGATGTAAAAATAGCACATCTCAAGTGCCATAGATGCCACACAATCTTGCCATGCATGTCTGTTGCACAATTGACGTAAGGTTCAGAAGGATTCTCATCTATGAAAACAAACTCCCTCCCAAACCATGTAACAAACAATCCTTGTTCTGTCTAGTGGCAGTTGATGAGTTGGCTGTACTGTTGGGTTGATGAATAGGTCACCAAAGACAAAGTGAGTTTATTCTCCTGTATATTCTAATGGCTTTTTGGCTGATAGGTGGGTGTACTGTAAACAGCCAGAGGAAGAGGTGGGTATACCTCCTATACCTGCATATACCCTCCACCAGACTCTACAGGCCACAATATTTAAGTGTATGAACAAAGTCTGACAACACCCTCAGACTTGTTGTCTTTGAAATCGAGCTACTTCTTAAAGAGAATGGGAAATCGATCAAGACGCAACCTTGTGGTCCATCCGCTGCCACATCCCAAATTGCTGATTTAACAGCAAAGTAGACTGCTGTGAAGTAGACGGAATAACTACCTAAAATATTGTTTTTACCCTGAATATAGCCAACATTTGCTGGTATTTAGTCAGTATCCTGTATTAATCTCCGAAATATGAACTCCAGAAGTCGACCTCTCTGACCCGACTGTGAGTGCTCCGTTCCCATCGCGCTTTCTGCATTTTTTGTTTGGTGTGTGTTCTGCATAAATCCAGGGTGGCCCATCTCCGAGTCAGTATGACTCACCGAGGCCTCTGAGGATTGCGGACTGACAGGTTAGGAAACCACATACAGCAAATGCCTTCAGGCAGGGAACAAAGTCAACTCATGTCTCCCCAGGCAAGCCACTTATTCAGCCAGACAGCGTGCTATCATCCTGCACTCTGGAAAAAAAAAAAAGCACAAACAAAAAGAGTTTTTGAAAAGAAAAGAGAGACTTCACCAGATGTGCAGGGAAGAACTTAGTCATCATGTTCGGTGTCGTGGATCCAGTGTTTCCTTTCATTTTTCATTTGATCTGAAGGGAGTGTGAGCAACAAGGCGGATCTGATCTTGATTCAGCCGCGCCGTGTCTAGGCTGCCATCTAAGAATAAGACACCTGAATTGCGGGGGCGTCCGTTTGTAAACAGTTTGTAGACGTAGCTCAGAGCAGGTCAGATTGAAGCTGGCCAAGAATGTGCTCAGCAACAACGCTCCAAAGAGAAGATTCCCAGCATTCCACGCTGGTTAGGGAGAGGTACCGGCCTTCGCAGATAGGAAGTCGTCTGTCATTAGGGGGTAATCACTTCTTGAGGAGGATTGCAATGCCTGGAATGATTACTGTTGTTATCGGCAGTGAAACTTGCCGCAGAGAGAGCGGATGAGGGGTTTTTTTTCTCTTCTCTTTTCTCTCTGTTTTTTCTGTTTGTGTGTTTTGATCAGCTTGACTGATCCAACATAGGCCTTACTTGTTTTTTTGACAACTTTCCCAACAGTCGATTGCCTGATTTTGCTCTGCAGGGTAGTCCACAGTGTGCACTTGCCCAGATTTAGTGCTGTATTAATGCTTTAATGTTGACTTAAAGCTAGTTGGTATTTCTTACCTGGGGGCATTTCTAATTACTAATGGCTCATGTGTAATGATGCCTATCATGTCAGTGGTGCAACAAGGTGGATGCGATCCGTCATGCAGACTCGTTTATCCAACTGCATTTTGCATTTTGTAGACGGGGGCTTTCTGTCTCCCACACCACTTATCTGTGTTTGTTTGCAGGGTTTTGGTCCTGTAGTCCTTTCAAGTGGATTGTCTGGGTCCCTTTGGTCTGGCTGTTTTTGTCCTTTCCTCTCTCTTCTCCTTCCCTCCCTCCTTCTTCTCTTGCCCTCTGCCAGTCGAGCCAAGACTTCAGGTGGAATGATGCCGTTACGAAAAGAGCCCGTCAACGCTTGCCCGACATGCCAAGCCAAGTATTTGTCTCTTGGGGTCCCCCCTTACCTCCTCCTTCTCCTCCTCCTCTTCGCTCTCCTCCCCTCCTCCTCCTTCTCCTCCTCTCCTACCCCCACCCCCGGATCCTTGAGAACAGGAAGTGTATCTTGTTAAGTGATGGATGGGCCCCCTGCTCTTGCTGAGAGGAAAGAAAAAAAAACCTTTCTTTCCCTCCAGGGCAGTCAGATGAGTTTAGCAGTCTCAAAGCTGAGGGTCGGCTCTGCTTTTTGGGAGCGCCTTGGAACCCTTGGAGCCTGAGCGCCTGGAAGCCACGGGCACTTCTCCATTATGCGTGTGGAGAGAATTAACGGCTGATAAAGTAACAGGCGGTGTCTTTGCACTAGATAAATGGATCAGACATTAAAAAGACTAAAAAGCATTAACCGGAATTGTGCATTTCCGTGCACGTTCGCGTATGTGCATTTGTTTGTGTTTGTGTGCGTGGGAGTGTCTGTCTGTGTGAGTTATTTAGCCAGGGGTCAGCAGGTTTGTGTTGGCATGCAGCCGCCAGATTCTTCCAGGGAGAGCAACTCAGGAAGTGTCCCTGGCACGTCCTCTGCATAGTGCAATACGCACTGCCGCGACTGGCTCGACCTGCTGTGACAAACAACTACAGACTGCAATCCCCAGTGCACCCGTCTCACCTCCTGCACACGCACGAACCTACAATACCCTCTAACCTGTGGGAAGAACCTCGGCATCAAACTCTCACATGTGTTGTTTTATAGTTGTTTTGCCAGACGCATCTTATCAAGTTACCCGAGTCTCCAGCCCTTATGACTTTAATTTAATGCTGCAGCCCTCAAACCTGCTATCCATCCATCTCCCAGCAGGTCTCCCAAACAGCCATCCTTTCCCCCGCTTTGAATCATGGTGACGTTATTCCCCTCCATCCGTTTTATGCCCATGGTTCGTCACCCACAGCCAGACCCTCTCCTCAAATGAGTGGAAGAATCCAGAGACCTGAAAAACAAGAACATTTCCTCTCATGATCCATTGCTCCTTTGTCAGACATGGCTCTGTTGTGGTTACCTAAGGGTAGCTACTAATGTTTGTCTCCAGTTTCCATCCTCTCATGTTCCATACGCACACACAGGAACACAAAAAAGCAACAGATAAAAGGCAGGAAAACTGTCCATCGCCCCAGTAAATGGGAATTAGTTATCCAGAGGGGAAATAAAGAAAACTATAAAACAAAACTCTTAAAATTGCATCCGCCACACTTTGCAAGCAGATGGACTTAAAATGTAACATGGTTAAGACCATTTAATGGTTTGTGTCCTAGTACCTTGAGTACAAGGCTGCAGCTTACAAGGTTTGTCTTTGTCACAGCGGTTGATTTTGAACTATGAAAGCAGCAGGTGACAAAACAATCACAGCTCCAGTTCCATTGTGGATGTTCAAGTTTTCATTATGTCCATTCATCTCAAGGACTTCTTGTCCATGTTGGCTTAAAAGTTGAGGTTCAGAGTGTTGACCTTGGATCCATTTTGTGTCATTTCATTTATCTTTTTTCACAGTTGTTTCAGCTGATACTTTCAGCCCAGCTGCCAGAAGAAAATGTTTGCATTGTACATTTCTGCAAACCACAGTTACATTTGTCCATTTCATACCTATCATACCAATGTTTCTAAAGTGATGTAGTTCAGATTACATGCATATAAGTTGAGTTTCTTATCAGGAGGAGGGAATGGTAGATGGCAGACCGAAGCAAGACAGCTGCCAAACACCAGACATCAGCAGACTACTGTTCGAGTGTTCGAGTGCGCAGTGTTTTTAAACATGTTGTGACATTTCTAGCAATGTTTGTGGCAACAACAATTGAGTATTTTTTTTTTTGAGAAAACCTGGACACATTTCCAGCTGTGGTTGTTGCAACCAAAACAGGCAAGGTCGGCATATTTCCAGCAATGGTTGTGGCAAGCACAACAGGATATTTTTTAAGGCAGGATAGGCACCTTTTCAGCAATGGTTGTTGGGACAACAACTGCTTTTTTAAAGGCAAGGTTTGGACATTTTCTGCCGTGATTGTCGCAGCCAAAACAGGGTATTTTTTAAGGCAAGGTCAGTACATTTCCAGTGGTGGTTGTGGCGACAACAGTCAGATATTTGTTACGGCCAATGGCACATATCCAGCAGTAGTTTTAGGGACAACAACCTGGTATTTTTTTAGGGTGACGTTGGCACATTTCTAGTGGTGGTTGTGGCGACAACAACCTGGTATTTTATTAAGGTGAGGTTGGCACATTTCTAGCTGTGGTTGTTGCAACCACAACCAGGTATTTTAAGGCAATGTTGGCACATCTCCATTGGTGGTTGTGGCAACAACAATTGGATATTTTTTGTGGTGAGGTCAGCACCTTTTCAGTAATGGTTGTTGCGACAACAACCAGGTAATTTTTAAAAGGACACTGACACATTTCCAGCAGCGGTTGTTGCAACCGAAACAGGGATTTTTTTAAGGCAAGGTCAGCACATTTCCAGCGGTGGTTATTGCAACAACAACCGGGTATCTTTAATGGTGAGGTCGGCATCCTTGCAGCAGTAGTTGTGGCAAAAACAACAGGATGGGATTGGCACCTTTTCAGTAATGATTGTTGCGACAACAAATGGGTATCTTTAAGGCTATGTCAGCACGTTTCCAGCAGTGGTTGTGGTGACAAAACCAGATATTTTAAGCCAAACATGATCTTATCGTGACTGTAACCAAGTATTTTTTGTGTTAACTACAGCATTGTCAAAACATAAAATTGAAAATTAAAACGAAGAAACGGAAAGTTTCAACATATTCACTACAAATAAAACATGCAAATGTAAAATATCTCTGGTTTGGAGAAACTTACAATGGCAACATTTATTTGAGCAATTGAGTTGTTATTTTTAGACTCATCAAAAAGCATGTTGTCCATAAAATGTCAGAAAACGGGGAGAATACCCTTCACAATTTCCCAGAGACAAAGTCTTTAAATGGCTTGTTTTGTCTGATCAACAGTCCAAATCACCAGAAAGTTTCAGTTTACAAAGAATAAAACAGAAAAATAGCAACTGATATTTTTTGCTTGATAAATAACGATTAATTCTAATTGTCGTTTCAAAATTGTCTTTCAGCATTACTTGGCTACTTGGATTAAATGCCATCCTTTACTAAAACCTGTTCCATTACTTATTATTCTGTTATAATCTATTCCTATACACACGGACATACTATGAATGTTCAGAGACTATGCATATAAAAGAAACGAGGCTGTCAGGCCTGGGAGATACATGGTACATGCAGAGAAGCAGGAACAGCAGTGTGATGTCTATGTAAACAAGAGTTCAAAGGCTGCTGGTCCGGTCCCTCCAACCTTCACTGATCACTCCTGACGTGACCTCCTGCATGGCTTGCGTCTGCGTGTGTCTCCTGCCTCGTCTCCGCTGGCCGGGGTTTAGCCCCGCTGTGGCCTGTCTGGCCCGAAGCCAGGGTCTCCACTGTCTTTACAACCCGGCCTCACTGAGTCTTGGGGGAAGAACAACAATGAAACTGTCAGTTCCAGTTGATGTTTGTTTTTCTGTTGATTCTTCATTCCAG
Source organism: Epinephelus moara (assembly GCF_006386435.1). Classification (NCBI taxonomy): domain Eukaryota; kingdom Metazoa; phylum Chordata; class Actinopteri; order Perciformes; family Serranidae; genus Epinephelus; species Epinephelus moara. The sequence continues at coordinate 38,172,039 of NC_065509.1, forward strand.
CGCTGAAATTAAATGCTAATTCACGGCGAGTCAAATGCATTTTGCTATTTTCAAACCCCGCTGTTCTTTGGTTAGCTGGATGGTCAAATGGATACACAACCCAAACCAAACAATACCACACCATACCACAGCTTGTCACTGCCTGGCTGAGGAGAGCGAATGGAGACACGGCATATTTGTCTGTCCGTCTGCCTGTCTGTGTTTGAGAGGCGCCTGCCACTTAATGACGTCTGACAAGCGAGACAGCGGCGGCTTTGGGTACTCAAGGACTGTTTTGGGGTCACGTAGATGTGATCTGTAGGAAGTGGAGGGTTTATCAGATAACGTCAACTCTGTCTCCACGCTGACTGCCAGAAGTGGAAAACTTACATTTCACAGTTTGCATTTTAGGCATTTGGTTCATGGTCCTGTGTAGAGAGGCGTACGATTAGTGCAGATGCAGAGGAAGCTTCTGGACCTAGCAAGTAGTGAGGAGGTAAAAGGTCAGAGCCACGGTGTCCTGACAGTATCGCTGTGACCCCAAAATAATTATGTACAAAATATTTGCTAGAATAAAATAATGTATATTTCAGTTGAATTTAATGTGTTACTCTCAGCAAGCTGAAAAAGATTCCACTGATGCTCAGTATTAATGTGGAAGCTTCATTTTGTAAGACTTGTATGTGACAGTTTATGAAATATGATGTTAAACTTTTTTTCCCGTCCCACAGGCTCTGATGCGTCCAGGTCGCCTTGACCGAATCGTCTATGTGCCTCTTCCAGATGCTCCAACCAGAAAGGAGATATTTTCTCTCCAGTTCCGCAACATGCCTGTGGCCAAAAATGTGTGTCTTGATGACCTGGTGACTCGGACCAGCAAGTATTCTGGAGCAGAGGTGCGTTACATTTCCTTTAAATGATTTATAATGAGTGCAGCAGGAAGGATCCATTTTGCACTGGGAGCAAAAGATTTCTTGAAACCAAATGACAAGTGTCTACTTCTGCAGCGGTCTGCCCCAAAGTCCAACTTGATTTAAAATCCACTCTTCTCCTTTAACAAAAAGGTATTTGCAGTGTTGTTTTTGTTTGTAAAGTTTGAAGGTGTAGTCTAAATGTTGGAGCAATCAAAGCCATGTAGTTTTCTCTCACCAGATTTTAGGATATTAGTTTGACAGCCATGCAGTCCACTTGTTTCTTGTCAGCTCAAACTGAAAATAGTTTTCATGTCTTACTAAAGATCAGAGGTGCAAATCACCAGCTTCATCATGGTACAATGTTACGTGGATTCTTTGGACTATGATAGGATATTTGCTATGATACGATTTCATCTGATTTAATTCAGGGGCTGCAACTGACAATATTATATGCACATTTAACACAACTGATTGCAGGAGAAACTGAAAAGAGAAGAAATAGCATAAATAATTGTCACCAGTTAAGTTCAGTAAAGTTACCTTTAACTTAAACTGACTCCACTATCACACATAAAACATGACTTAACAACAAGCACATTTAAGAAAAGTGTAAAATCAGTAACTGCAAAGGTTCGTAGACAAAACAGTTGTTTTTTGCTAGACGCCATTTTTACATTGCATAAATTAGCAGCCTAGCATCTTTATCTTTATTCACAAGTTAACCAATTACATGTATTATTGTTACTTTTTCCTTACACATTGTTGGTTTAAAGGGACAGTTCACCCCAAAATTAAAAAAAAAAAATACATGTCATCTCTCTTACCTGTAGCACAATTTATCAGTCTAGATAGTTTTGGTGTGAGTTGCAGAGTGTTGGAGATATCGACTGAAGAGATGTCTGCCTTCTCTCCAATATAATGGAACTAGATGGTACTCGGCTTGTGGTGCGATCCACAGACCTTGTTGTGGAACGTTTCATGAAAGAACTATTTTCTTTGTACCGAACAACACCCACCAATGGTATCACTACGCAGAGGGACACATGCATTCCCTTATGCACGAGAGGCCTGTGCTCTAATGGCTCCTTGTCTAAGCTGTAACGTTAGCTAGTTCAGTAGCGCTAGCTGAGCTAGCCGTAGATGCACCATAACTCATATTGGCATTGTTTGCATTTGTCTGATGACCCATTTTTTTTTTTTTTGTTTGTTTTGTTTTTAAATCCAAATATTTCCACACTGCTGATTAATTCCTGAGAAGCTAGGAAATGTCCTCATCGTCTTTTTTGGCTGCTTGCCATCATCTGCCTGACGCTCTTTGATGGTTACATAGACGTTCCATTGGAATTTCAAAATAAAGGCGTATCGTAAAGATGATACATCCCCACCAAACCCCAAGTAAAATAATCCAAAGCAACAACCCTGCATTCACAGGCCTACGTCTTTACCCTCTGACTACTTCTGACCCCTGAAGCAGAAACTGCATCACGGCGAGATGTTACTGTGCTTTTCCATGATGTCTGTGTCGTCTCTGTACTGTTTCACAGAGCGCCCTCGTGATCTCACAGCAGACTGGGAGTAATCGTACAAACACTCCTTTGTGTGACAGATTTGTCTCTCTGCATTCGTCTGCCGCGTGATTCACATTGTCTCAGGCAGAGAGACTGCTACCGTCCTCCAGACACAAATAACCAAGAAACTGTGAGGCAAAGGGCACAGCTTAAAAAGAGTGCGTCACCTTTTGGCCAAATAAACTAATTTACCAACTTTAAGTCTGGCAGCTTTTAGCCTGTGTGGATTATTTACTGCCGGATTTAGAGCTTTAGAAAGTTTTCTGTAGCTGCTCTGGTTCTCTCTATCTGTCTTGTTCTTTGTCAGAGAAATCATGTTTGTCCTTCAACGTGACTCACAGTTCATACACCATCTTACAGAGAAAAAAAACAACATTCCCCTAAGATGTACAGCCTGCATGTAAACCCCAGCTGTATATTTAGACTTTAAGGGTCACGGACATGATAGAAATGTCATGCTGGTCTTCTGACAGGCGCAGAAAACAAGCGTTTTGAAATGGTTCAGAGACTAGCGTGCCACGGCAGGCTTTGGAAACACAGATTTCATTGTTGTGCTTGTCATGGTTTATATGTGGCATGTTTGTGAGCTCTGCCGTGTACAGAAGAATCTGTGATGGGTCTTTCATGTGACTGCCTGAGATAGTGCAGGAGGCAAGTGTTTGGATCTTGAAACAATTTTCATAATCAGCTTCTGGTTATAAGTGATGGCGTCCTCTTATATGGGCACATTATCCACTAAAGTTAGAAACATATTGGTTACATTTCTTCATTTGTTTTTGAGTGTTTCCAGAGCAGACCCATGCAAACTCTACCTGAACCACGCATACATACATTAATTTTCAAAATAAGAGTCCAAATTTAATTTTTATTGATTTATATGTAAGGATTTTTTTCAGAATTGAACAGTAATTTTTCCACACTTAGTCACAAATATTAAATCTTGTAGAGAATCACTCCAGATTTGATACCAGGTTTTCAGGTGCTTTAAAGGGTAAGTTTGACATTTTTTAACCTGGACCCTATTTTAATGTCTAAGTGACTAATGGGAGCAACAATATTTGAAACTGATCCAGCATTGAGCGGGAGTGCTGCAGCTGGTCGTCGCGAAACCTGCAATGTCACCACTTGTGGCATGTTTGCACCGTCAGTTTGTGTCCATTAAATCTGCTCTTTTTTGCCACTGACAGGCTCGGATTATTACTCTAAGTGCCTGACAACCAAGAGTAAGATCCTTTTTGATGATCCAGAAACCACCCTGAAATCGCCTTTGCCAATTCCACCATAAACTCATCTGAAGAGTTTCCAAGAGGTGAAACAGCCTTTAAAAATTCTGTGGAAACTTTTGTTTTAGAGAGACATTATTAAATAAACATGTTAGTGAACTTAAATTTTGCTGGTACGCAGGTTTTGTTTCTGCTGGACAGAGCGAGGCCTGCTGTTCAACCCCTCTCCAGTCTTATATTCAACAGTCAAACATCAAAATTATATAAATCTTCTTACCTAACTCTCACAAAGCAGTGAAGCGTATTCACTTAAGCGTGTACGAAGCCAGAATATTTTTTAGATATTACTGGGTAAATTAAGGGTTTATTTACGTTTATAAAATCACTGTTTCATTAAAGAGTCTGATGGGATTGGCAACAGCGATTTCTGGGCTTTCTCTGGTTAAACAAAAAGGATCTCCCTCCTCAAGGTCTCTGTAGGATCATGTTGTCAGACACTTGGGGTGCTCTCAGACCTAGTTCGTGTTCTCACGGCAGCATTTACAAGCGGACCAGATCAAATGCCTTACGCGAAAAAGCTGCTCTTGATTGGTCAGAATTTCCATGTGGGAAAAATCCAGGAAGTAAAGCAAACGTTGAAGAAGAGTACACTTGCAAGATAAATGTGACACTTTCTAATGTCACAATGGAGGGACAGCTACGCAGGTTGATTTTAGCGCTGCTCATCGTGGACTATATTGCTGTCATTGTTCATTTTAGTCAAACCATACAGTTTGAAAACGAGGCGCGGCTCCAACTAGAAAACAATGTTTTGATGCATTGGATGTGCTGAATGTGCATATTAAGGCAGTACAGGAGGAGGTGCACATTAATAATCCTCCAGGACTGTAACATGCTCATGTTTAACCCAAACAATGTGTCATGTGACTGCAGTTGGTTCACATCCAGGTCGGAACACGTTCTCACCACAAACGAACCGCTCCAGAGTTCGTTTGTAACCGGACTGAGACCACCTCTTCAAGAAGGTCTCGGTCTGGTTGTTTTGGTGCACACCTGAGTGTGATTGCTGTGTTCAAATCCGTCCGCACTTAGGGGGCAATCGAATTTGAGCTCAATTGAACCGCACCAAAATGTACAGGTGTGAAAGCACCCTTAGAATAACAGTTTGAGCCTGTCAGCGGCAAAAAGAAGCACTTTTAGTGGACATATATTGACGGTGTGCACATCCCCCAAGTGGTTACATTGCAGCCTGTTTTACCACTGCTGGCTGTAGCCCTCTCGCTCAATACTGGCCCAATTTCAAAAGTTGTTGTCCTCATTAGTCACTTATTTACAGTAATAATAGGCACATTCAGTGTTCAATCAAAGGAGTGTTGGATCAAAGAAATATTTTCCTTTTGGGTGTGCAGATCTAATTGTTTTCCTGGGAAAATAGGGTCCAAGTTGTAAAATATCTTATATAACTTCACCATGTAACAGTTGCACTTAACAGACACATGCATGTGTGCACGCCAGCCACATCAACCTTTCTTTCAGCGAGCTCAGAAAACTGTTTATCACCTCCAAAATCAAGTCTGATCAGGACAGCGAGGTGTTGAGGTGTTTCCGTCTCTTCTCTTGACATTATGATCCTCTCGAGGGCAGTCAGGGGTTATCTATAGGGCCTCCTCATATCCTGAGAGTACATGCTCTCTCCTTGATTCCTGACTCGGCAGCCCCCACCCAAAAAAGCAGCCTAAAGCAGGCATACACCTGGAGTAGGTATGCAGTAAGAAACCAATCCCCCGCTATCAGGTGTTGTGTTTGACATCGGGGTTTCTGGTGTACTGTCTCATCTGTGGAATGGAGGTTTGCAGTCACTTGCCGTCGAGTTCTTGAAACCCCACAAAAAATTCAAAGAAATGCCACAGCGAAGCAGATAAGAGTTCATAGGTGGAAAAGAAGCCGTGTCTCACCTGTGTAGGGATTATATTTTACATACCGACGCTATAGATCAGATTAGATGAGATGAAACTTTAAACTCCCGTGATCACTGAGGGGAAGTTTGAGAGAAAACAGGATACAGATAACGGAGCCACACAGTACTGAAGATAATGCTGTGTTTACAAGACAAGAGCAGCGAGGGACAAATGCAGCAAATCACCGAGTAAATAAACAAGTAAATGTCCAAACACACAGACCGTGACTGCTGACTGGTCATATCTTGACCAGCTGTTTTTATACTCTATATGTCACTGTTGTGCTTAAAGATATAATATAATAAGTTATAATAAGTTAAAAGGCTCATCACTTTCATTGTTTTTAACCAATTTTTACTAAAAAAAAAAAAGCTGCGTCTTTAAAAGCAGGAGATTGTTTTTTCACCTGGATGTTACCCCACCCTCGCCCCTCCAAAATCCCAAAGTGTTTGTGTTTCCTGCTGCAGGAAGACACATGTCGCCGCAGTTTACAGTAAATGAGATTGCAGTAAATACAGTAAATGATGAAAATGGTAATGTTGACCACTTGGACAGTGTTTCTGGTAACACTGGAGACTGTTGACTTCTTAATCAGATGTTCACCCCTTTGTTAAATAAAGATACATTTCCTGTTGAAACATAGACCCTGAAAACAATAGGCCTATTTATGTATATGTAGAAATCTGCTGTTTATATCTTAAAGCTGTAGTGAGGGACTTTTACTTAGAGATTAATTCAAGCACGTTCATTGAGCTTTGTTCTCACAGTGCTGATTAAGCCTATGGCCACCAGGCATAGGTGCAGATTGTAGGGCAGACGCAGGGGACACATGTTGTATGAATATAACTTGTATTAAAGTACACTGAATACTTTGAATAACGTATCAGTTATGTTATGAAACTTGTATCAAGGCACCTGACAATTACGCCACCCGACATACCGACACAACACCACTTCACACACACTTTTGATTCTCTTGATCAGTGGACCCTTATGGTCTAGAGGAATATAAATAACTTGACAGGTAATCGAAGAATGGACACATATTCTGACTTTATGACAGCCTCACAGGAAAGGAGTCATGCCAGTAAATCTGAATGAATTACAGTCTTCTCTGGTGCTCATGAAGGGCTCCCACATCCGGGATCGAACTGGGAACCCTCTTGCTGTGAGGCGACAGTGCTAACCACCACACCACCGTGCCGCCTCTCATGGTTTCAGTAAAATGAAAACAACCAAGCTAACGATGTGTAGCTTCTCCATATTGACAAAAGGTAAAATATTAATATTTGTATGCACAATCTAAGCTGCTAGTGAACATTAGCTCAAGTAGGTAGTCAACAATCTGGTTTTATACATCCAAACAATTCTATAAAAATAACTGCTTGGCAACCAGACCAGGCCTCTAATTGAGTCAAAATGTGTAGCCACACCAGGCTTGTTAAAGAGACTGGTTTACATTTTACGGTATTTTGACAAAATGAAAGACATGTACACCATAAATGGGTGCAGAAAAACTCGACAAAAATGCAGGAAATTCACTGTTACTCAACTGAGTGAGCGACTAACTAACTCCCCTTCAAAATGGATTGCAATGGACTGCAGACCAGTTTCAGCGCTAGAGGACACAGGGGGACAGTTGTGTCCAATATCCAGCAGCACTCCCAAGACACATCCGACAAAACTCATTTGAGTTTACATTTTTTAAATTCTGTCACAGCAAAAATTGATGTTTGTGATCATTTTAGATTAATTAATGATTTTAAAGCACATTATGATACCAACAATCTCAAACTCTGTTACTTAAATAAAGCAACAGATGAAGCCTACAGGCAGCAGATATTATATAGAGCAGTATTATACATCAATATATTTGTACATTAGAAAAATAAACTGTATGTTTTTACATTTCCTCAGTTAGTATCATGACATGCTCGTGTACCAAACATCCTCTGGCAGAGTTACAGTCTTATATAACTCAGAGGAATGAGTGGTATTGCCTCGGTGTGGACATTCAGAGTAGCTGGACCTCTCCATCTCTGTGTGACAGAGCACTGAGCCATTATATTTGACTTGGCATGCTAACTGCGAATGCAGCAGGCAGCTGAGCCGCAGCCGATGAGCGACGCTGCCAGGGAGCGAGCTGGATGAGGGGAGGCGGGGGGAGGTCGTAAATCAACAGCGGGATGCTTATTGAAGCTGGGGGCCACTGAGCGTCCCGAGTCCAGTTTCAGTTTTCATATCTCACACACTGTCACTGCTGACTGTCGCTCCATCTCTTGTTGTCACTTGCTTGCGTTGCGTTCTCGTCTCTCTCCATCTGTCGACTGGTCGTGTGGAGGCTTTGCAGTTGTGTGACAAATCTTCTGTTAACTGCAGTCAGTGTCATCGTGGAGCTTTAACGGTGATTTGGTTGTAGTCTTCAGTGTGGCAGCCTCACTTCTTGCTTAGTTCAGATTTAACATGAGCTGATGATCATTTCTAAAATCCACTTTAGCCATATACTTCTCTTTGCTGTCTTCTAATACTGTTTGTTGCAATCATGGCCCATTGCCTTGTGGCCTAAAAATGACTCTGTTGAAAGACAGAGTCAAACAGTATTGAGATTGAAGCCTAATACTTAGCCAAGTCAAGCCATTATCAGTTTAGATGCGCTGTCCTAAAAGGGTCTTGGACTGGCATGAAACTGAAGCTCAGTTACTTCCCTGCCCAGATTTACACTGTCAGTTCGAAGATCAAATCGGTCATCTGGTTATAAACTCACTACTTCAACCATTAGGCCACCTCTGCCCCAAAATATTCAGTGAATTTCTTCCACTTTTTGATCATAATTTTGTTGTTTTTAACCACAGTTTGACATCTCTCTGTATAAAACTCAATGAGGGGGTTGATTACTCGGGCGTTAGCGGATGGCGCGCCCATTGTTGTAGAGGTGATGCACGAATGGGCCCACTGAGCACCTTTCAGTCCTCCGTCTTGGCAGTCTGACTACCTGAAGCTCTGACTTTAATTACATTCCTGGGATTTCAGACTTGTTTGAGAGGAGAGGGAGGCAGGGTCGAGAGGAGTGGGAGGAGGTGGGTGGGTGGTGGGGGTCACGCAGGAGGACACAGTTGTTGTCAGTTTGGAGCTAGGAGCTTGTTAAAATCACCTGTCTTCCTACCTGCCCGGAGTGACATCTGGTTTCCCAACAAGCACACACACACACACAGACACACACCTTCAACTCGCAGAAAATTGCTGCCGGCTCTCCTCCCTCACCTCTGCCATCAATTTCCTAAACAGAAGCAACATTTGATACTGTAATCGCAGTGTTGTCTCGAAGAAGAAGAAGGGCTTAACTTGCTCCTGGAGGAAGGTGTGATGCTACTCCACTTCTCTCTTTTTTTTCTGTTTATGATCAAGCCCTGACAGGAAAAGACCTGGAGGATTTATTGCACCCTGTCACATGCACTGAGTCAGTTCCAGGCCTTGTTTGTAGCCTTACTGGAAAGCTGAAGCCCTCTTAGGTTTCGACACAGTGCTTTTTAAAATTTCTCTATAAACAGATTTCAGTCCGAACTCGGGATTCTTGTTGTAAAGATGAGAATGTTTTCCATCTCTTTAAAATCTAGAGCAAACATTTGACCACTCAGGTACTAATTTAGTCAACAGAACACATATGTATATTTTTCACACGTCTTACGCAGGTTTCACACTCTGGAAAAGTTTCAAATTTGTGGCAAATCACACATTAACAGGTGAATCATAACCACTATCTGCTCTTTCTCAAGGTCTGATTCACAAAAGATATTGCGCTTATGATATTACAGCACAAACACGGCCATAAAGTTTTGCAGCTGAGTGCAAGTTTCCCTTTTTTGTTCCGACATTATTCATGTGGCAAAGTATAAATGCTGCATTTGTGCCGAGAACACAGTAAGCAACACAGTGGCAGTGAAAATAAAAGAGAACCAAACTTTTAGATTTTCAGAAGGCTGCAGGTCCTAACCGACAAGGTGCAGAGGTATTCCTCAAAACGTGAGGCAAGGTATTTAGACGTGACAGTGCTGTTGGTGCTGCATGTCGTCATGACACCCCTTATAAATACACTTCAGTTACCACCAACTCTCTGAAGATGCTAATAATTAGACTCCAACTGCGCGTGGCTGTCAGTAGTAGTAGGGGCGTAAATCTGAAGTATCACTATATGACATTATATAGATTTTTTTGGACAATGATACAATATTTGCTGATAATCACAAAGTCTACCACAAGAATAGAATATGAGAACATTTCAGTAAACATCCTTATTGTCTTTTTCTTGGTTGCTTACCATTGTCTGTCTGGTGCTAGGCTGCTAGCACTGTTTGAACATTTACAAAGTAGGTGCGCTTGGACGGAAATGGTGACACAGACATACGGTGGGTTTTACCACTCAATATGAAAGGTTTTTGTTGATATGTACAACAAAAAACGTGGGGAATGGGGACATCATCAGCTTCTTGTGCCAGAGCAATGTCGACAGAAGAATTGCCATGATAAAGGCAATGAGCTTTGATGAGATTGAGCAGTAAAGGTTGTTGTTAATCGACAACTAATGTAACAGCATAATAACTGTTGAGTCAGCATATTTTTTTGGGAATCACTTGAAAAATGTGAGCTTCCCTGTAGTGCAACATAAGCCCCCGTTTCCACCAAACACATTCGGTATAGTACCTTTGGAACCGAAAGTAACCCTTCAAACATGATACCTAGACCCTAGCGATTCCACCGCAGATAGTACTCTTTCATGTGGGCGGGGTTGTTGTCACTCACTGCTCCGTCCAGCACTTACCGTATTTCCTCCTTTATTATCTGCACCTGGTTTATCGTCCACAGAACAAGGCTGCATGCCAACATTTTCAGAACAAAATAAAACAGGCTGCAGTGAGAGTCTCTCTCCATGGGATATTTAAAAATAGCAGGTGTGTGCATTTAGTCCTTCTCAGGCAAGCTCAGGGGTTTAGTGTTGCTGTAGCCCACAGGAACGCTCCACATAATCTGGTCGAAATCAATATATATCTTTAAACACTTGAAGATCCACTCATTATTAAAAGTGTATGTCATCCAAGAGATGGTCAGAGTTGTCATATGGATTCACGTCGTCAGCTTATGCACTAGTGTACCAGTGCACTAGAGTAATATTACAAGTTAACGTTCCACCAATGAAGTTATTTTTTCTCAGACTGCAGCTGCTGTGAGAGGCAGCAAAACATCCTTTCATTTTATAGTTACAGTTTACTAATAAAACTCTCCACAGTATGAACAGTGGTTACATGAGCCTCAAAACCAGACACAACTCAGCCCTGAGCAGAGTGACCGTCCTCTACTGACCAATCAGACTGCAGTGTTCACAGCTCCACCTTTTAGTACCAGATCTGTGTGCTAGGTACCCCAACAGAGGGGGGACCAAACATGGGGACGGTACGGAACGCTTCCATTGGTACCATCCACAACTTTTCACAGTGGAAACAGAAAGAAAGCGTACCAAACTGAACTGACCCGTACTGCTCAGTTGAAACGTGGCTACATATGTGTCACATTTATTATATCAGTATACATCACTAAGGTATCAGCCCTTTACATTCAAATAAATGTTGTTTTGCTGCACACAAAGATGTGAGGTCTTCTTTCTCTGGAAAAATCCTCAGACACAGAGGATTGATGTGTTTTCTTCAACGCAGTTTGTTTGGAATAAACAGGAAAGGAGCTGAGTCACTGAGTGCACAACTTCCAGAAACTCAAACTTCATTAACAGAGTGTGCCACAGACCTCCCTGTGCTGCGTGATTGACAGGTGACCTCCAGGAGGTGAAGTGCAAAAACACCACAGCAATGAGCACTTAGCAGATGTTGACAAGTTGTTGACAAAAGAAATCAGGATTTCCCCGCATGAACCCAGTAAGAACAGAACTGGAAGCTGCTGTTTAGATGCCGAGCACGTAGAGGTGACGTCCGACTGACAGGCAGTGCCAACCCCTGCTGCCCGCCCTCCCTGGAGATCTCACAGTGTCGTAACATCCATCTCCCTTGAAGAGGAGGAGGAGGAGGAGGAGGAGGAGGAGGGGGGGGGAGTTGGTTGTTGAGGCATTTTAATAAAACCTCAAGCTGCAGCATTCAGCCGTATCAGAATATCTTTGTGTTCAGTCACAGATGCCTTTGACCGACCGCGACCTCCATAGCGGTGGGTCTTTTCCCTCCAACAGGGGGAGAGCTGTTTGGTCCGAGCCCAGGTGTCTGAGACGCTTGGCTGACAGCCATTCAAACTCACTGGCGCAATTGTTTTCTTAACTTTTTTTTTTTTTTTTTTTTCACACTGGCAGGAGCAAGTCTGTTCCAATGCAGGACGTACAAATCAGGCAGATCAACAGTCTGTCTTGACGTCAGTGTGCCGCCTGCAATGCTTAATATTCCCCTTTCCTAGATTACTGAGGGCCTCTGCAGCTCTCTGTCAACAACGTCAACGTGTTAAGTTGTAACTTGATGAAGCGCTGTGGCATTTTTGCCTCCGTTAAAGGACATGAAAGCACTTATGGAATGATGATTAGTTTTTGTTGTGAACCCCCACATTTTGAAATAGACGCCTGAGCAGACGCGCTGAATCTGCAGGAGCTTGTTTGCAACGATTAAAAGCCATGAAAAAAGAGTTTGATCACAAATAACGCCTGTATAATGACACAAACACACACACCACAACGACACACACACACAGCTTAAAACCACCCTCACAGGAAGACAAATGGTTTCCTCTTAACACCTGTTGTGGTTGTGGCTGTTCCTCCTCTGGCTCTGTGTGTCGTCTGTCTGATTTATGACCCGGTATTTGTTGTTGCAAAGATTTTTATCACCAAGGACACAGGCGCAAAAAAATGCATCAACAAAGCGTGTTGCTGTTTGAATAACAGTGAAATTACACAACGCACGGCGCTGATAAACGGCATCAATCCAGACTCTCCAACAAAAAACAAAACAATCTGTAATCATCATCAAATAAACATGTCAGCCTCAGTGGAATGCGTGTCGGACGAGGTCTGAAGTTGGCAGCGATTTTCTAAAATATGGTTCAACCTCTAGTCTAGTGTGTGTGTATGCGTGTGTTACTTTCAATGTGGCTGACCACCGGAGCGGTCACGCTGCCACTCAGAAAAACACAGTCGGCACGGAAAACACAGTCAACAGCTCAACAAAAAGGCTGCGAGGAAAGAGCCTTTCACACCTCTGTAACTCTGTGTGACTGTGAAACACCGCAGCTCACTTCCTCCCCAACAAGTCTTTTGACTCTTGTCATTGTGAGCGTGTTGTTCTTAGTCGACGCTGCAGGTTAAATAAAGGTTAGAAAAGAAAACATTTCCCTTGTCGCTTCAGATGGCAGGCTGCTGCTGCTGCTGCTGCTGCTGCTGCTGCTGTGGCTTGCAAAAGGCCAGCAATCGCTGAGAGGGAAATGGCTCCAATCGGCCCTAATTTTACATTTTATATATAAAGCCTTCACTGTGGTTTATGTGCGAGTACATGGTGAGCACAAATTGAATTTTTCCTGGGAAATATGAGCCCTCGAGCGTACGAGTCGTTCTGTTTCCTTTGGCCGGGCAGGAAGACAGAATGTGGGCAGCAAGAGCCAAAAAAGAGACAAATGGAGCAAGAAAGGAAGAGTAGAAAGGTAAGAGAGGACAGAGGAAGTGAGAGGAGACGTGGATGCCAAACTGTGGAGGGAGAGAGCGATAAAGATACAGGACAACCTGAAATTAGCTAATAAAACCAGAAGAGGATGGTGGAGCCTGTAGGAGAGGGAACTACACATATTCGATGATCATTGACTCTAAAAATGCTATGGAAGTCATGATTGGCATTTAAAGTAAGGTTACTTTTGAATTAACTAATGATGCAAATTTTCTTTTATAAAAGTTGAATCTCCAAATAACCATTTGTGTATCAGTTCGTTGCCCCGTGTCACATTAAATTCATGAAGACAAGTTTTTCTCTCATATCTTTGGGGAACGAAGAATCCAAGAAATTCTTGATGAACTCTCTTCAAAGCCAGACTCCACTGACAAAACCAGTAATTTAACCTCGCTTAGCATGAAAGCTGCTGGTCTACCACTGCCTCCATCAGTTAAGCCCCATTTCCACCGAGCAGTTCAGTTCAGTTCGGTACGCTGTTTTTCTGTTTCCACTGTGAAAAGTTGTGGATGGTACCAATGAATCGTTCCGTATCGTCCCCATGTTTGGTCCCCCCTCTGTTGGGGTACCTAGCACACAGATCTGGTACTAAAAGGTGGAGCTGTGAACAGTGCAGTCTGATTGGTCAGTAGAGGACGGTCACTCTGCTCAGGGCTGAGGGGGGACCAAAAATTGGACTGGACTTGGTGGAAACAGGGTTTAAAAGCCCCCCTACCCCCCTAGGGCAGCTACAACATGCATCTTCCAAGTGAATGTTTCGGCTACTCTTTCATTTTTACTTTTTTAGGACTTTTGGGGCTCTGTTATTGACATGATGAGTAACCCTTTGACCAGAAATGCAAAGTTAATAACAGGGACTTCATGCAGAGGCTCTTGCTTAGGGCCCCCCAGAGCCCTGGGGCCCCTGGTCCCAGGCTTGGTAGGCCCGTATGGTAATAACACCCATAATTCCCTTGCAATATGTTTTGTATTTCCTCTCAATGCTTCACATTCTCTCACAATAAATTCTGCATTCTCTTCCAATACTTGTGCTCGCCTTGCAATACTTTCCCATTTCTTCTGAAGGCTGCAGGATTGATATGTTGATAAATACGCAGTCTCTGAGAAGCGCCACGCCAGAGCACAGCGCTGTCACACACAGCTGTTCACTGTGTTTACCTTCATTAAATCGCCTGAAAACGACACCAGGCTGCTACAGTATAACCATACAGGCCTCTTCATACATCAGACTGGTTGGTTGTATATCAGCATACTTAATGCCAAGTTCAAAGTAAAATTCAATAAACTGATCCATGCTGGGGCGCTGGGCTGGGAGCAGCTGAGCAGAGACAGACGTATGGCTCTGATGGAATGGATGAAGGAAAGTATAGCGAGGCAGCACAAAAATGTTGCAAGAAAATGCGAAATTTATTGCAAGAGAACGCCAAAAAAAAAACAATCCTGACCCTCCGCAGGACTCCGTAGTACCTGAGTTAGTAATACATGTGAACGCTTATTGTGTGTGTATAGGTACTCTGTATCTAAGGATGCTGTTTGGTTTGGTTCAGTCAAATTAAAGTTTGTTTGCCCCCTCAGTGCGGTTCGTTTGTGGTGAGAAGGTGTTCCGACCTGGATGTGAACCCACTGCAGTCACATGACACATTGTTTGGGTTAAACATGAGCATGTTACAGTCCTGGAGGATTATTAATGTGCACCTCCTCCTGTACTGCCTTAATATGCACATTCAGCACATCCAATGCATCAAAACATTGTTTTCTAGTTAGAGCCGCGCCTCGTTTTCAAACTGTATGGTTTGACTAAAATGAACAATGACAGCAATATAGTCCACGATGAGCAGCGCTAAAATCAACCTGCGTAGTTGTCCCTCCATTGTGACATTAGAAAGTGTCACATTTATCTTGCAAGTGTACTCTTCTTCAACGTTTGCTTTACTTCCTGGATTTTTCCCACATGGAAATTCTGACCAATCAAGAGGAGCTTTCTCACGCAAGGCATTTTATCTGGTCCGCTTGTAAAAGCTGCCGTGAGAACATGAACGAACGAATGAGTCCCTGATTGGGACCAAAGCGAGACAACTCGAGGTCTGAAAGCACCCTTAGTGTGTATGAACGATGGAGCAAACAGGAAAAAGAAAATTTCAGTGGAGCACATCACGCAGGTGGAGCTTTACCTACCTTGACATTGCGCACACACATCACATATGCACACACACACACACACACACACACATACACACACAGAGCCGAGTCTCCAGGTCACTTCAGTGTGGGTGTGTTTGGTAAATATGCCATCCCTGCCTTCCCGAGTCCGGGGAGAATGTGGAGCTTTCATTCGTCTGATTAAGGGGCGAGGACAAATATGCCCTTAAAGGCAAGGCCCAGCCATACCCCCCCACTCACACACACTCTCACACTAACACACACACACACAGCCTTAACACTGTGTAGCCCCAACACAGGTGCTATCCCACATGGGTCTTTCCAAAACATAAGGTGGGTAGGGGCTTTAGACAGGATCACACTCAGCCGCCTGACATGGAAGTTATTCGGTGGCTCTTGTAGGAGGTTTCCATCTGAAACTGACCCTGTCTCTATGTTAACAGTGAGTCATGCAGCCGGGGAGCATCCTCCACTTTCATGACAAACATTTCCTGCGTGGCAAAAACACACCTCACATGAAGGTGACACAGTCAGACAAATGTTTTATTGTGACACTCACGTAGGAGTGAAACATAAACTCAGCATTCGAGCTAATGTATCTGAGGCCTACATGCTTCACACTCGAGCGTACGAAGGTTTGTGTCTGCAGGAACACTGGTGTGTAATATCTCCCCTTCGCCTGTATTGTCTCAGCTGTAACATATGGCGAGGAAAAGCCCACACTTTCATCATCACAGCTTCTATGGAATCTAAATTCCTCTGCCGAGAGCACAAGCATGTGCACGTTCATCCACGGCTCACACACACTCCGCTCTGCTATTTATGATCATGTGCCATGTTTCCGTTCTCCCCCCCTTTTCTCCCCCACGTGACTCCCCTCCCCTCCACGCTAACCTCGCCTCCCTCTCTTTAACCCTCTCTCTCGCCTTGTAATCTTAAATAGGTTTCACATGGAGCTGTGGTCAGGCCTTGTTTCTCATGGCAGAGGCATGTCACTGCAGACACTTCCTCTTTGCCTCTTTGGAGGATGGAACATTTTATTTCTGGTTAAGAGTTTGGGCTCTGCACCCCCGACGTCGTTTGATTTATATATTATTTCATTTCCTGTCTGAAAATTGGATGCAGCGTGCCTTCTTTTTTCTTTTTAGTTTTCTTTTCTTTTCCAGTGGAGGGGTTGGGGTAACGGCGGTGGTACTGTGGTGTGGTTGGAGCAGTTTTAGGGAGGGAGTTATTATTTTGATAACTGCATAAGAGCACCTCTTAGAGCCAATATCAGCTCTGGCTTTAGATGTCAGATATTCAGTAATTAATCATATAGTCTATATAGGTGATTATGCTAATCAGTGCTAATTATTATTAATTATGTAAATCTCTCAACATATGTAAGTCAGTATCCGGCAGTTTCCAAAAAACTGGGCACCTAGTCTGTGCATTTGTAACATAAAACTTTGGTCAGCTCAACACTTCCAGTTTGACATTGCTGGCACGTAGACTCTCGTTTTCTCTGATTTGAGGTATGGTGACAAATTTAGGCCAAAGCAAGTGTGATTTTCAAGAAAGAAAGGTCAGCTTGGCCTCAAATTGAAGCTTATCAGCATGGTAAGTTTCCTACGTCCAAGTGAAGCAGTGATGTTAAACACAAAGTGATGAAAAATATCATTTTTGACGAGAATCTGTCAAACAGACAGGCATTTTTTGTTTTTTTGGGGGGGGGTGTTGTGTGTGATATTCTGAAATAAAATGGCGGCAAGTCCCAGCATCTTATTTTGCTACTTTCCCCTTTGTGTCAGGATACTCGTTACCAAATTTCATACTTGTATGATGATTTATGCCATCGTGGTGCACTAATATTTGCATTTACATCATTTCACCTAGAAACACATCCCAAAAAAAGGGTTTTAGGCCCCCTGAGACCAAACGGCCCCGAGTTGGGGGTGCTCGCTATCAACTTGTGATGACCCAGGGTTCAGAATGCATCAATAATTATAACACAGTATAATGTATATTATTGTGAAATGGGCCACTCTGCATAATGAGTACTTTTACTTTTGGTACTTTAAGTATATTGTGATGCTAATACTTATGAAGTTTTGCTGCAGTTAGATTTTGAATGCAGAGCTTTTACTTGTAATAGAGTATCTCTATCTTACTCACGTAGAATAGCTGAGGACTTCTTCAACCACTGGTTAATTTTCAAGCCAAAATGCAACACATGAGCCAGTTACAGTTCCTCGAGTGTGAAGATTTACTGTTTTTCCTTGTCTTACACAAAAGTAAACTGAGTATCTTTGAGTTTTGGACTGCTGGTTGGACAAAAGATTTAATTTCTACATGTCGCCTTGGGCTTGAAAACCTTACTCTGGGATGGTGTGATGGACATTTGGCACTTTTTTCATCAACAATCAAAAGATAATCTCCATACAGTAAAATATTAAAGTGATTAAACTGAGCTGACTCATATTTGACATTATATTTTACGTTTTGACCGATAAATAAGTCACAAAATAAGAGAATAAGCTGTGACTCCCCCATGAAAGATTGCACATATTACTGCATATGTGTGCGGCGTGTGTATGTGCACATGCATTTGTACCTGTGCATGAATATGTGGTTGGTGTGTAACATGTTTCTTTGGGCACACAGCATGCGTAAGTGCACCTTATCTGTGTGGTCCTGTGAGCGCAGTGCGTTACGTATGAGCGTGCACACACGTGTGCAAATGCATGTTCAGTGCATCACGAACTGTGAGCAAGTGCACTGTGCACTGTAGCGTATGTGTGCAGGACTTGTGGAGTGATGGAGGAGAGGTTTTGTGGAAGGCGGGGACGGGGTGTTGGGAGGGGGGGTCGGGGCTCGCTCCTGTAAATGTGGCCGTTTGTGTGTGAGGGAGGGGGTGAGGCAGGGGGGAGGGGGGGAGTACTGGATGTAGCCTGCTGTAGACACAAGGGCGGATTGATAGTAAACACACACTCGGGGTCTAGTGGATCTGCTGCCGGTAGCCCGGCTAACAAGCCCTTCATTAAGGCCGTCTGATACACTCACTGAGCGCCTTTGTTGAAGTAGGAAGCGAAAAGTACACCAGACAGATTTGACCTGAGAACGCTGGAATGCGCTGCCAGCAGTCGCAAGCAATTTTTTTTTCACCCCCCTCCACCTCTCGTGAAGAGTTTATTTTTGTCGTGCTGAACAGGTTGTCTCATGGCACGCGCCACTTCTCACCTCCTCTGGGGAAATACTGCGGGGAAAAATATAGATTTACATAGTTATTCTGCTGTGGACGTGTAGGATGCATGTAAAGGTTTGTGGAGCGTCACTGCATGTTTTTGGGGTTTTCCCGTCAGTGTGCATGTGTTCATGTGTACAGTGTATTGTGGCTGTGTTGAGATCAGAGGTTGGATGCAACTTTCCATGAGATTTTAGTCATTTATATATATTTTTCAATTACCCTGACATATGGTACGAGCTGTCTGTTTCCCTTTATAAGACACAAAACATAGACTGTATTAAGAAAATAGACGTAGCCACCATGACGTCACCAGACCCCCTTGAAGTGTGCCAGGCTTTGAAGACAATTTCCGTAGTGTCCAAACAGTGGTACTGCAATTTCAGAGTCTGTCACATAACCCTGCAGCCAAAAACATAATTTTTCCCCATAGACTTACATTGTGAGAGATACATCTGTTAATCAGTGGATTAGGGATGCACGATATTGGATTTTTTGCTGATATCCGAAATGTCGATATATAACAACTTACTTGGTCAATATCAATATATCCACATTTTTCCCCATCTAATTTTAGTGATCATCAATTCTCTTCTGTAGTGGAATTAACATCATATTATGCATGCGTAGTCTTATCATGACGGCCAACCAACAGATGGAAACATAAAATACTATTTGGCTTTTGGAGCCAGCCTCAAGTGGCCATTTCAGGAACTGCAGTTTTTGGCACTTTTGCGTTGGCTTCGTTTTTCAGCCCTGGCAGGTGCCACATCCCATCCTCTCTGTATCCACTGAACCACATTTTCACATTATCTGTGTGTTCTGTCCTTATTTTGCTCAAGTCTTTATTAGATATTGTACATCTCTGGGATTTTCCATGATTTTTCCCCTTTTCTTGCTGCGGTTATGTTCTCTTTTTTTCCTCTTCTTTTCTTGACCTCCAAAGGTTTAGGTCATTACTGCATTCCCATCTAAATGTTGATACTCCTAACTTTTTATTCCACTCATATATTTCTGCTTGCCATGTACTAGTGCTAAAAAGTGTCAGGTGTGTTTGTGTAACCTCCACTTTGCTATGTTCTTATTTATATTCTGTTATTCTTTGCCGTATCTTGTTACCATTTACTGCTACAACGGCCTAATTTCCTCTCTGGGGTCATTCAAACTTCGTGTTGTCTTCTCTTACAAGGACAACAGGACCTCACATACAGTGCCGGACGGGCTGTAGTATATCACTCCACATACAGACTGTACATCCAACAAGGTATCGCTTGCGTGCGTTCAAGCAGCATGATATAGGGTGTAGTTGTGGCTACAGAGGGAAGTGCAGTGCAGTGACCAATGGAGCATAAAGGCCGCTGTTGTATCCAGGGTTTCATGTTGTGGCACCCTAATGGCTGGGAGCAAGGGAGGCGAGCGAGGGCCTGCAGCTCTGAGCTGAATGAGCCCTGCACGTGTCCGTCCTAATATCATAGCCCCATTAAAGTGGCTTCGCTAACCAAAGTCCTCTGCCGTCTTCTGTCACAGTAATAGGACAGAACCTGGAACCGTTTGAAGCAAGAACTAATAAGAAGCTATTTATATCAACAACTTTGTTGTGAGAAACCTACTAGAAAGATGAACTCATTACCCTTTATTAATCATTTACTAACAGTAGACTTGATATCTTTTTTAGAAAGTGAAACATCAAGTCCTCAGTTAATAATCCACTAATAATTACCCACTGGTTCCTTACTTTCTAATCAGCCAGAGAGCTAAAGGGTATTGGGTCCAACTTTTTAATAAGCCATCCATTCTTCAGCCTCAGATGTTTATAACGCCTTGAATAGTTATGGGTTTTCAAGTGAAGGAGTCTATCAAACACTTGAGTTGAACCAGGATCCAGGTCTAGACCAAGAGGCAACCTCCAGGGCTGAAACATGAAGTGGATGCGAAAGTGCCAAAAACTGCAGTTCCTCTAATGGCCACCTGAGGCTGGCTCCAAGAATGAGTCACTCCACATAGACCTCCATGTTAAAATGCCCAGCTTTATAGCAGATATGAAAATGTTTACAAAAAACGGTTTTGGTCTCTGTAGCTAATTTTTCTGATCATGACAACAGTACAGAGGTTACATTTTATATTTCTCACCCTTTTAAATGTTATTAAGGCTTAAATTTATGCATAATTAATGATGCAGCCACTTTGGATGACAGGCGGGTGCCATCTGTTGACAAGTCGCTACCACAGGGACAGCATTGATTAGGTATTGTAACCATGGCGTAATCCGAGATTCAGAGAGTACAGTAGCTGTAGCTATTTCAATGTGTTTTCAGTTCATTTGTAAACATTTTGGTCACTAAAAGAAGTGTTATTCAGCATTTCTATTCACTAGCCTTATTACAGTAACCATAGCTGTAAATGCACCACGCTAACCAAGCTAGCAGCTGGCTTTAGGGTTAGCGCCACCTTCGCGTATGGCTCCAAAAAGCCAAACTCAAGGCTTCAAAACAACGTCTATGTCTTCGTCCTTCGTCTACATCTACGTCTGTATAAATAACGTCTACATAACTCACCCGTTTACATTTTATTAAGGCCAAAAGCTCTGCACAACTAAGGGCAGGGTCGCTTTGGATGACAGGCTGTCTGTAGACAGTTTCCTCGGGCTCTCATTCAGATCCACCTCCCGTCCTCCACAGCTCCACCTCCTCATTCAAATATGGTCACTTCTGGCTCCAAAAATCCAAGATGGTGACAGCCAAAATGCAAAAATCACGGCTTTAAAATACAGTGACTGCGTCCATTTTTTTTTAACAAGTCTATGATTAGACCTGCTGGACTTTTAAACCCTTTTGTTTTTATGAGCACTTTGACTCGTTTGTTCTTGTCTACTGTCAAGAGGTAGACCAACCCTCCATCTGTTCCAGACCTTCTTTTTCTACATCTTTAGACTAAAGGTTCATTCTCACTGCCGCGATGCGGAAATACGGGACGGATTTGCAGAATATTCGTGCAGCGCTTTTTTTCGCGTTTAAACCATACACACAGGCGCGGTACGGACGCAGTGCGGAATTTTGCATTGTTGTGTTCCAAGTCCGCGCAGTATCAAAAAGGACGGGGTGCTGTGAAACGAGGTTTATCAACCTTTCTCACTGTCCTGCCTGACACAGGCAATACAGTTTTTGGCTCTTCTGTCTTATTTGTGTCTCGTTAAAAAAGTCATACTGTCGACATGTTGGTATGGTGTTGTTATGCGCAAAATACAGCGTAATGCGTTGTAAGCAACTGGTATTCCTAACAATGGCTAATGGCTAGAGCTGGTATTGTTAGCAACATCGTGGTTTCCAATTTCTTGTGCAGATCGTCATTCCCAGCTCCAACCTTCAACTAAAAGTAACTGACGGCAGAGTGAATTTTTCCACTCAGCACACGTCTGCCCCCTGAAGGTGATGTTGGGAATGAATTTCAGCTCAACTGAAATAGTATTTGTGAACATTTGTGAAGTTCAACATTGACTTAAAGCTGTTTTAATGATTTCTACATTGGTCTGTTTTGCTCCATCTGTTTCGGAGAGACGAACCTTCAGTCCACTTAACGATCAAAGGGAGATCTAAATGACTTTTCCTGTCTGTATGAAACGACCAACAGGCAGTGGAGGCAAATGTGACCGCCAGCCTCCAGGAAACATGTCTGTCATTATGGTCGTCTGACAGCGATTCTAAAGGGGTAACAGTAAAAGATCTTTTCAGTGAGACTTAAACATGTCCGTGCATACATTTTAGTGTTTAAGAATGTGTGTGTGTATTTGTATGTTCATGCATGTGAGGCTTAGTTTTCAGAGGGGTTTGAGAACCACCAGGGGAAACTTGTCATTAGAGGAATATGTGGAAACAAGGATGTGGTGGGCGCTCCAATCGAGTATCTATCACTTTTCCAGCGACCCATTTAAAAGCTCTGCGGTCAAAGAGGCTATGTGGACATTTTATTAAGGTGGAATGAGTGACACAAGGATTCTGGGCACTTCTGCTGGTGGTGGCGGCGATGTCGCAAAAAAGCTTATAGCTTCATGCTTCTGGTTAGGACAAGAGGTGATGAAATAAATATTATACTGTACATACGGTATCTATTACATGTCTGTCTCTTCTCTGATGTTCTTCCTTTTTTAAATTTGGGGTGTTGTGTGTTGTACAAATTGTAAAACTCTCTGAAATGACTATAGAATTATTTTTCATGAATCGAGCTTCCTAGACGAGTTTGTAAAAAACACTTTATTTTGACGTACAGTGAATTTCTGTCACAGAGCTTTTTCTTTGAAGTGTCATTCCCTGCTGTAGAGTGAGTGACTAATGGACAGCTACATGACAGAGACACCAAACCAGCTCGACGACATGGCCAAACACAAGCATCACACTGTATGTATCAAACTGCATGGACCTTGAACAAATGACGAAGGAGAAATCTGGACCCCGTGGCTGGATGTCACCGAGAATGTTTGTATCATCAGCAAACATCTGCTGAATAAAGTGATTGAAGGGAACGACTCATTTAATACTGAGGAGTTAGTCACAGGCATTACTGTTTAACCTGAGCCAGTACCGACTGTGACTTTAAACAGCTTCTGCTTCGTCATCAAAACCTCTCTCTTTGACTCAGTATCAGGCCGACGTTCGGGTCATCTTGAGTCAGCAAGTTTTCAGCCCGTCTCCAAACTGAGAGGCTCTTGATGATTACTTTTTTTTTTTCGTTTGCTTTGCCTTTACGACTGGCTGCGTGCCACCTCCAGGAACTCTGCGCTCGCCCACATCACCAGAGAGCAGCCACTGCAATGCATCAGCTCAGCCCCCTCCATATATTTAAGTGATTGTTGACATAATTTATGAAGGGAATGAAAAATATAGTCTGCATTGCAATAAAATTAAAAAAAAAGAGAGAGATCTATAATTTATTTGGCCTGCCACAAGTCAGCACTCTTGGCCACCGACACCCCCCCCACACACACACACACACACACACATCTAATTTCTGTGCATTTGCAGTTTTCTCCTTCCTCCTCTTTTTCCCTCTCAGGAGCGCAGGGGGCCCATCTTTAGGGGGTGGTAGGTTGCTTTCTGGGGGGAGTTAGGGGTATCAAGGTGGCGCTGGAGGGGGGTCGGCGCTGGACTCTTGGCTCCGGTCTAGGAATGCCTTCACGTTTACAAACAAACTGGCTCTTTCCCTCGCCCTGTTTGCCTTTGTGGCTTTATTTTTTTTCAAGGCCTGTACGGGCAAACACACAGCGGGAAACACTGGCTTGTTGATCGCCTTCACAGACCAGCTCATAAACCCAGCGAGCATGAATGTGGGGGCCTGTGTGTGTGTGTGTCGTTTGTGTACTTCAGAGCAGCTCCGGACAATTTTCTCTCCCCCCCTCCCCCTCCCCTTTTTTAATAAACCCAAGGGGTGTTGTGGGAGTAAACAACCAAATAATTATTAACCGTTGAATCATGAGATTGAGGCACGAGGAGGCTAACGTGTCCTGTAAGTCAAGTTTGAACGTAAATAAGAAATTAAAGTTTGATTGTGCTGCAGCGTTTGTCTGTTCCTGTTTATGGGATGTTGCTTGGAAACAACACTAAATCACATTGTTCAACATGTGGCATCCCTCTCCCTAACTCCTTTCCTTGCTCACTCTCCCCTCGCTCGGTTTGTAAACAGGGAAGCGGGATGCATGGCCTCATTGTTTTGCATCATTATTACTGACAGGCCTAAATGACTTGAATGATGGGAAACCCTCATACAAAATTAACCCGGCCCCGTGTGTTTACCCTGCCTAAATCATGTTGCTCATTGGCTTGAAACAGAAGAAGAAGAAGAGGGGGGAAAATAGGCCTCACATCCTGACATCTGCAAAGCACCTGTCCTGAGTTGTGCATGCTAGCCGGGGCCAGAGCACATTCAGACAGCTATCTCCCCTCATTTTGCTCCCTCGCCTTGAAAAACGCCATGACCGTCCTGTGCTTTAGCAGTCGACAACCTCTGCCATGTTTTTTTTCCTGTCTCCATCGAGTCTGTTATGTGTTTCAGATGATGTCACATTCTGTTGATGCACTCATTCAAAGGTGGTGATTTAAAATCTTCTGCATTTAAATGTAGGTGAAGATTATTAGAATACGTCTTGTTTCCACTTCTGCATTTTTACCACATAAAATAATGGACACAGCCACTGTGACATCACCCATTGCTTTGTGGACTTTTGGCATTTTGGCCGTCGCCATCTTGGATTTTTGGAGCCAGAAATGATCATATGTGGACAACCCTAACCCTAATTCTAGCTGCTAGCTCAGTTAGCATGGTGCATTTACAGCTATGGTTACTGTAATAGGGCTAATGCCAAATATTCGGCTCTTAAGACGGTCTTTTATTACAGCTAAATGCTGAATAAGAATTTTTCTAGGTGACCAAAATGTTACAGTTACAATTACAAAAATTTTTCATGAAATAAAAGCACACTGAAATAGCAACAGCTACAGCTGCTTTAATTTTTGTAGTGGCCAAACAGTGGTGCTGCAGTTCCCGGGTTCCCTCATGTAACACTGCCGCCCTAATAGAACTTTTCCTGTAAACGCATCTGTAAATCTGTGGATACATTTTCTGAGCATCACAGCCCCTGTCAAAAGACTAATTTCACTATCAGGATTTAATCCGTTCGCTCTGACAACATTTGAAAAGTCTAGAAGAGCTGCAAGATTAAAGATTTTTTTCCCATTCCAGTTATCGGAGCGCTAACCCAGAAGTAGCTGGCTAGGAAGTCTCAAGTGCGCTTGTTCTATGGGCCAAATGATGCAGAAGCAGCACGATTACCTGATACATTTAATACCGCGGAAATGCAGATATTCGAATCCTCATTTAGAGAAAAAAAAAAGCATCATGGAGTGTTGTTCCTGTTGGCTACAGCAACACTAAACCCCTGAGCTTGCCTGAGAAGGACTAAATGCACAGCTACAGCAACACTAAACCCCTGAGCTTGCCTGAGAAGGACTAAATGCACAAACCTGCTTTTTTTAGATTTAGTTTCACAGTATTTATTGATGCGTATAATGCAGGAGCTCACCTCCAGTGTTAAAGGACAGTGCAACATACATATTTGTAAACTGTTCTCCTGCTCATTGTAAATATGAATATTCACGATCAGCTTTCATGTCACGCAGTGTAGCTGCAGAGGGAAGAGCAATGACCAGCGGCGCTTCGCTCCACTGAACAATTTCAGTGGACCCACATTGCTCTACATGCCTGCTCTCACTGTTCAATATTCCACAGCTCTGCCGCATCACATGACTGCCTGTCCCACTAACCTCCCACCAGACGTTATCAGTGGTTGTACAGGCGAATAGTTTCCTGCGCCGCTCTTGTCGGAGGGAGTTGTGTAAGCTGTCCCGGCTCAGAACAAAGCTGTGCTTCTAGAAAGGGAGGAGGGTGGCACTGCTGGGAAAGGTGCCTGGCCTTCATCAGCCATCGCCACCGATTCGAAGTGAGTCACTGCTCTGCCGTGTGCAGAATCTCTCCCAAAGGTCAACCGCACTGCCTGCAGCACTCCTCCATGTCAGCCATTGCATAATTCCATCAAGCGCTGTAGTAAAGAGGCTGCAGGAGGAGCGCTGCGTTTAGACAGGGCAGATCAGAAACATTAGTTAAATGGACATGTTTTCATTGAAAGAGCTGCTGTAGATGCAGAAATATTCCTGTTGGTTAAATTAAATCTTAAAGCATGGAACAAGAAAACTACAGTTGTTGTTCCTCCAGTGTGTAATGTTGATTGAAGTCCAGAGGAGGAGGCGCACATTAAAAGCCTAAAACGTCCTCAGTCGAGTTAATTAAGTCCTTAGCTGTTATTTATATTTTTATTACAGTTCCTTGTTAGTTTGTGAGTTCAGTCATGTTCCAACAACATGTGGTTCTCTGGCTTCATAACACATCTAATGAGATTATTAGAAATATTTTTGTCTCCAGGGCCTCCAACTAAATTTCCACTCACTCTTTTCCAAAATGGTGAACAGTTCAGTTTGTTTCTTGTGACTCTGTCGGCTCCTTCCAACCTGAAAACTTATTTAATGGTGAAACGATAATACTCAATAAACCAATAAACTCAGCTATTTTTATGTGATGCACATGAAAATATTTTACATGTCCTCTGGCCAAATTTCAATTTCTGTTACCTCGCTTTTAAACAAAACTCTTATATTTCTCACTTTAGCTTTATTGGTAACCGTCTCTTACTGGCAACTGTCCTGACAGGGCCAAAGGAACATTATTAGTTGTGCAGCTATGACGTTTATCATGTTGTTCATTGTAATTAGGGCTCCCCCGACTGAGAATCTTCCTAGTCGACCAATAGTCGTCATTTAGGTCCATTAGTCGACTAGTCACCTGCATGTTTACGATATTACTTTAATATTAAATGATATATTTTGGTGGTTTGAGTTGAAGGTGAGAGAAAGAATAGTATCAGTAACATTGTTAACACTGTGCTACATTACAGAGAAATACAAAACCGTACTAATGAACCTTCATTAATATAGGCCTATATTTTATCTACAAGTGCACGTCACACACTGAGGGAGCCGCCTGTTAATGACGCTGTGGGCTAATGGGCATGTAGCTACTTCCATGTTTCAGATGATACGTCATGTTTGTAGTCGACCAATGAAGATGAGTTTACATATCACCTTGGGTTCGTCCTTCACCTTCTCAAAATGATCCCACACTTTGGATTTCCTGCCCGACATGTTATTAACTAGCCTGTGGAATAACCGCAGGTACCAGCCCTGGAAATTAACCTGACTCCTGTCTGAATCCCACATGGTCCAGTCATATAGGTTTTCATTTACTCTTTCTGTTTGGTCGACCATTAGGGGGCAGCCCTAACTATAATATGTCACCTGTATGGAAGGCAGAAGCTACGTCAGTTTAAAATGCTTTTTCTTTCTAGACAGGATCAAATGTGTTCTTGTTCCTAGTTCGAGGTTCTTCCAGGTCTGTTTATTGCAGAGCTTGTATACAGTTTGATTTGTGTACGTCCTGGTTGTGTTTGTCCCTCTGCTCCGCACAGCTTTTGATGTTTACGAGATGAAGGCATCTCTCTGAGAAAGATAAATAAAGTACTTTTCCACCATGTGTAACACGTCTACCTTCAGCAGCCTGTGGTTGAAGTCGATCGGCCTCTAGCTGTGCTGACGGACCGCTCTGCCTGACAGCTGAATATCTGTGTCTGTTTCCTGTCCCAGATAACAGCAGTATGCAGAGAGGCTGCCCTCCTGGCCCTACAAGAGGACATCAAAGCTCTGCACGTCGAGGCCAGACACTTTGAAAGCGCCCTGAACACTGTGAAGCCCCGGATTCCCGACTCTCTCATCCAGTCGTATATCAGCTATCAGCAGCGACACAGCGGCCTGTGCTTCTTCTGATCACGCTGCTGCTGATGAAGTCAGAACGAAGGAACTTGTATTTCTAATAAAAGATTTTTTATTGTAGGTTTCAAAACAACACTGCCTGTGTGTTGGTAGCTCAGCCGACAATGTTGTTTTATTGTTTTGGATTTGAAAAACGAGTTGAAGTGTCATGTTTGATCATATAAAATATTAATAATGTATTAAATACATTATTTATGTATCCATCGCCTGTGGTTGTCTCGTCTTTTTAATAGCAATAGAAAAGTCTGTAAAATATACAAAATGTAGTCAAAACCATGTTGTTCTCACCAAACATAATTTCAAAGGCATTTCTTTTTGGTGCTAAATTTAGCTGGGAGCAGGTTTTGACTGGATTTTAAAGTTTTTGCCGACTGTATGTCCAAAGAGAATCTTTATTTTCTGCATGTTTCCAGTGCCGCTTTGCATCAAAAGCAGAGCCAGATGTTGCAAACATTTGGCGCTCAGCCCAAACCGAGGGGGGTCTGGGATCGTGCTCCCCTGGGGAGATTATTTTCCCATTTACCGCAGCTATATGCGTTATTTTTCAAACCATTTGAGAGAATAAAATGTCAAAAAATTTGTACATTAGTTGGCTGCCAAGGAATAAAATTGTCCTGTAGAGCCTACATCCTATTTTGTATTTAATACCCTACATAGCATGTGTATGCAGGTTTTTTAAACACAGGAAAACCTGTTAAAGTGGGTGATAGACTGCTTCCTATTGCCATTAGATTGGAGCTGTGTACACGGAAAACAGAAAACAGGTTAGTAAAAAGCAGAAAGCAGCATGGAGGCTTCTTCTACTTCTTTTTTATATCTCTTTACTTTCTTATAAACGGTGCCAACTAGATTTGTAACGATGTTCGAGCGCTGCTTGGGTGGAGACGGACGGTATTTTGTGGCAGCACGTTATTGCATCGCACCAGCAAAGGGATTATCATGGGTACATATATATTCATCTGAATCACGTAAAGTTTAAGGTATTTTAAAAACCTAAAAGTGCCCTGTTACGACTCCAGAATGAAGGTGTTAAATAACAATAGCTGTTGGTGGAACTTTCCTGCACTGTACTCTGGATTAGAGTATTAGAAATTTTAAACTTGGTGGTTTACTTAAGAAATTCTTTTAAGTCCAAAGTTATGTTTACTGTGGGATCGGTCACAAATACCAAACGTGTCCAAGTGGGCATTTTCTGTTATTATTGTGGGGCTGTTTGTCGAGTTATTCTAAGACACTGGAAAACAACAAAGACCCCGGAGTGAAAGAATGGGTCCATGCAATGGTGGAAATAGCATCTTGTGAATGTATGCTCAGTAGAATGAATGGCGATCGTTGGGACCAGTTATGGACTCATATCAAAATGGAGGATAAGCCGACATAATTATGAACTTCCTCTGTGATTATGTGACCCTGTAGAGTGATGTATGAGGACACGTGTGTGACATGTTTTGTCAGTTTGTTTTCTTCTCTTTCCTTTTAAACGTATTTGTTCATTTTTATTTACAAACTGGAGTCTATCTCCACATTATAAAAAACTACGTGCCTCATATTCTTGATTGCCCAGAAAATAATACATGTATACCATCTACTGAGCCATTCAAACCACTAAAAACTTTCATCATGAAAAAAAGAGAGGAAAAAAACTACAAAATTTGGGACTTTTGAAAAAACATTTTGGGGCTGCCCCCCCTGAAGCCACCCTCCACTCCGCCTCTGCTATGTGTTGATTGTAAGATTAAATATTACTACCTCTTTAAAAAATAAAACCATGCTCCTTGTGTGATTTTGTTGAACTGCACAGACACTTCAGGCCCATATCTGACCTGACAGCAATAAATCCTCGGCTGGTAAAACGTGATTTAACTGGTTAATTCTGGAGAACATGATCCCTTTAATCAGAATATTACACATGTCCCTCTGCACCAACATGTCTGCTGTTACATAGTGGAATGAGACTTTCTGTGGGGACCTCCTGGACCCCCTTCAAGGACCCCTGATGGTTGCTAAAGCCCTGCTGTATATCCACGGGGAGAAAAACAGCCCCGGCTGGTATATTCATCACATCCATCCATGGAAAATCAGCTAATTGCTGTAATCGTGAGATTTCCGTCCGCACTTCCGACCACTAAGAGCAGGGATCCAGGCGGCCATCTGTCGGTCTACCAGGATTTGCTTTATCACCAAGAAGCTGAATTTTAACATCCAGCCTGAGAGAGAAAAAACTGAGTCGTTACTGCGCCACAAAGTCTTTCTAGCAGCGCGTTGACTGTGGCACGGCTGCTCCTGCTCTTTTTTAAGCATGTGCTGACCCGAAATGGCACAGGAGGTCATTCAGCTATTGATTTTTCCATTTGAATAGGATAAATTGACTTTGTATTGAACTTCCTTTTCTCATGGATCCGGATGTAGCGCATCCGCGACACCAATCAAACCAGACAGTCAGGAACAGAGAGGAGGGGGAGGGGGGCAGCAGCGAGGGGGGAGTCTTTCCCCTGGTTGCAGGGCTGCTCTGCTCTTAAGGTGGTCCTGGACTAAACACCCCCCTCAACCACCACCACCTCCACCTCCCCCCACAGCCAAAAAACCCCGAGCCATGAAAGTGTCCAAATGATGGGAACATGTCCATATCAGGGAGCTGAGCGAGCTGCAGGCTCATCGTGACACATTGTGTTTCCTCTCATGACAGACGTGCATGCGTAATGGGAACACTCGGGCGAGCAGAGACATCCTGTTGATGTTTCCTCCCTGAATTGTCTATTAAAAACCACACAGTTGTCTGTGCAGAGCTGAGGTGCAGACAGTGGGCTCCAAACTGTGGTTCCAGCACCAGCGGGGGGGCTTTTAATGGAGTCCAGGTTAACTTTGATTAACTTTTAAGATTGTAACAACACGTTAACGTGTGTGTGTGTGTGTGTGTGTGTGTTTGTGTGTGTGTTTGGGGGGGCATTATGCAGTGCTAAATACCACAGGGATGATTAACTCTGACTAGAAATGCCAAATCTTGTTAAAGACCCTTGAAGGTCCTCAGACCTTTGATTATAAAGCATTTTAATTATGTGCGCAGGGCCGGACCTAGCGTGTTCACTGCCCTGGGCCCCCCCCCCCCCCCCCCCCCAGAAAAAAACCATAAAAATCACTATTATTATCTTTATGTTCATTATCCTTTTATTTTTTGTATTTAATACTAACAAGAACAAGAGCTAATGAGAAATCAACACACACAAACAACTCAGCTAATAAACAATAATAATAATAATACCTGTGAAATATCTACACTCTGCTTGTTATTATTATATGTTGCTTTTAATTTTTACTCAGGTGCAATATCAGTATTGTTAAACTGTGCGATATTTATACTTCCATCAGTCAATAATAAAAAAAATCAGCTATTCAGTCCATCTCTTTATTATATTCTGCTTCTTTCTGATGCTTCCTTGTTAATAAATAATACAATAATACATTTTATTGAAAAGACGCCTTTCAAAACACCCAAGGTCACCGTACAGAGGATGAATTATTGCTCTTTGCTTTCGTACAGTTTTCTTATTTTACGTACATATGTAAATATATTGCTTTGCACTGACCCGCTGCTGCTGTAAGGGACTACAGATGAAAATTAGCTAAATATAAATAAAAATAAAAAATAATAGCTTCCCGCTGTGGAACAAAAAAGGGATTATCTTATCTTCATAAACAACAAACAATAGCAAAATATGGAAATATTGTGTGTGCAAATTTGTCATTTTCTTGTTTTTGCACTGCACTCTGGATGGCTTTTTCTTACTCTAATGCTCTCCATATACACTCCACTCCTCCATTTCCCTTTTTCTAAATGTCAAACATATTATAAATAAATAAATAACACATTTTTGGGGTCTGTTTTGGTGCCTATGTCTCTTATAGTGAGATCTGCTCCTATATATATGATAAATGTTTAGTTATATTACATATAATACAAGCATTTGTTAAACACTGGTCATTTCTGGTAACTTACCATGTTTACAAAAAGGTCTGTGAACCCTGAATTAAACATATTCACCCCTTTTCTCGCCCCAGTGCTTCACTTCGAATCATTTTGTTAGTTTATCAGTTACTTTTTGTTATATCTTAAACATATGAGAGCCCCTGTGACCACCATAAACCATCAAACTGCCTTTATGTTATCAGTGTAACAGTGGTAGTAATGTGCTTTAAATGGGGGCCAACACTGAGAAGCAAAGACAGAAGTGCTTCAACAAAATGTAAAAGTACAAAAAGTGTCTTTTTCTTCTTCGTGTCAGAAGCCTGAGTCCCAAAAATGACAAATCAGCAAGAATATAAATAACCGGCTCGTTTATTACATCACTATTAGTCACATTAACCTTATTCACATCATTATTCATAACCCACAAGAACGGAAACTAGTAGTGTTTTTTCTTCCCTGAGCCCCCTCATTGAGCCAAGGCAAAATAAAAACCCCGGTCCACCTTAACTAGTGCACACATCTCTATCGCCCGGCCTTCCACATCTGCCCAATGAATCAGGAGCGGATGCGATGTATCCTTTTTCAGTGGAGTGAATGGCCAATGGGAGTTGGCTTGTCGAGCAAACATTGAGCCCTGCGTTCCCATTCATTCAGTGCTGAACAGGCCCGCAGAGCTGGAGAGAGCGCACCGCCGCTGTCTGCGAGCCCGACGACGCTTTTTCAGCGAGCGCAGACTCCCCGCAACAATAAGTGCCAGCCGAACTCTCCGTGCGTCCCCGAAGAGGACACAGTCTTGGATATAAGCTGCTTGATCTCATCCCTGCGACACCTCTTCTTTTTTCTTTACGCTGTTTTTTATTTTATTTTCACACCAACTCCTGCGGGACTTCTTCTGTATCTAGGTTGCCCTAAAGATCGGCCTCCCAAGTGCGCAGCAGTTCTCCGGGTTGCCTTCCTTCC
Source organism: Epinephelus moara (assembly GCF_006386435.1). Lineage (NCBI taxonomy): Eukaryota > Metazoa > Chordata > Actinopteri > Perciformes > Serranidae > Epinephelus > Epinephelus moara. The sequence goes on from NC_065509.1 coordinate 38,205,110, forward strand.
CTCCTCCATCAGAGCTCCACCGTGGATTTACTTTGTGTTACCCCGGGACGAATGCATGCGTAACCCGCGCTGTGGACTCCTCTGCTGAACCCACCAAGAAAAAGGGAATAACGCAAAGGGATACACTCGCACTTGGATTAACAGGCTGTGAATGTTATGCATCAGACCTCCTAGTCTACGTTTGGACATTGCCCCTTCCTTTTTGGATGGAGTTTTGGTAGGCTACACGGTTGATGGATTCGACGTTATGGATGGTTGCATATAGGTACGTATCTCCAGCACTATTTTACGCATGTTTTGCGCTTATTATGTTGCTTTTACGGCATTTATTCCGCGATAGTAGCGCACGGAGCGACTCAATCTGCGCCGCCGGAGTGATTTAATGTTTTGCAACACTGGTGCACACATTCAAACTCTCCGTGTGCTTTCTATATAATTTGGCACAGATAAAAACACCCGCTGTGGGTTAAATTAAACGCGATTAGCTGATGAAGTTGATGGATCTCCATGCCCTGCGTCCTTCCGTGGCTGTGCTGTAACAAACACCCTTCCCCCCACGGCGGTTGTTTTCATTCATAAGTTTTTCCCCGTCTATTTGGATGCGTCCTCTTAATGTCTCTTGATCTGCGGCTCTGTGTGTTTTATAGGATCCTGCCTTTATTACTGCGCACGACGTCTCCTGCTTTGAACGCGCTCAGTGCGGATAATCCTGTTTACAGTGCGCGCTTTGACGCACAGATTATTAAAAAAAAATAAGTTTGTTTGTTTGCGCAGCGCAAAAGATAAAACTCAATCAGTTTGGCTGCAGCGTTTCGTCCTGTGAGGTTTAATGTGTGTTTCACGGGGCCTCGTGCAGGTCGGCGTTGCTTCATAACCAAATTCCTGATGGTGTTTATGGCACAAACAAGCGCATTAGACAAATTATCTGCGTCAAATAAACGTAAAAAAAATCGCGTCTCGCTGCAGCGCGAGGTGAAGTTTTAATCCAACTTCAGGTCTGTATTTTGTCGGAACTTGGTCTGACCTTTTCTTTTTCTTTTTTTTTTTAGCTCTACTTTTGTCCCCATTTCCCTGAAATCCTTTTTGGTGTAGTAATAGAATACTAAGTGAGGCAGCTCATTTAGTTCCCTTGGATCGCGTCCTCATTTCGTCGCCGCGGTGCATTTAAATGTTAACTAGTCATACAAATGTAAATGAGGAGGGGAAGTATTTGTAGGGCCTGCTGAAGTTTAGATGTGTGCGCGTTGGGGAGGAAGGTACAAAAAGTCTTGTTAATAGTCAACTTTTTTTTTTTTACCCCCGGGTTGGCTCACTTAGCGGGATCAAAAGTGACATATTGTCATGTTGACAGGAGGAAAACACTCAGTCTGGCTTCACTTATAATTCACCTTTAAATACTCATACTTTGCTTCTTCTCTTTAAATAACAGTAAATGTTGTAGATGTGCTGCTGCAGTGTAGATATGATGTTGTGACGGTGCTGACTGGGCTCCACTTGGCTTTGAGTCTGAAGTGTCCATGTTAACCCCTCTTCCATCAGGACAGTGTGTTTGCCTGTTATGCCATGTTTTGGCTCTGTCTGATGATGTCCCCTCCCTCCCTGCCTCTCCTTTGTCTCTCCCCGGCCTCTCTTCCCCCCTCTGGCAGGTTTTCCGATGCATGCCAAGTCCACGGTGAATGTCGGAAGTGGTGATCCCCCCAGATGGAGCTCCAAAGTCAACATGGCCCCGGCGGTTCATTAGTGGTGATCCAGCAGCCTTCCCTAGAGAGCCGGCAGAGGTCGGATTACGAGCGGGAGCTCCAGCATGCCGCCATTCTCTCCCTGGACCAAATCAAGGCCATCCGCTCCAACAACGAGTACACTGAGGGGCCCTCGGTGGTACGGAGGCCCCCTGCGCCTCGCATGGCCCCCAGGCCCCAGGACAAGCAGGAGAGGACTCACGAGGTCATCCTCGTCAATGTGAACAACAATTATGAGCACCGGCCATCAGGTCACCACCATCACGTCGGGGGCAGCGTGGTGGTTGTGGCAGGGGGACAGCAGTATGGTGGGTCCCGGGCGCCGGGGCTCAGCCGCTCCACTAGCACAGGAAGTGCCGCCAGTTCAGGGAGCAACAGCAGCGCCTCCTCTGAACAGGGACTCTTGGCACGCTCGCCCCCCACCAGGCCCGGCATGAGCTTACAGCACCACCACAGAGCGGAGCGGCCTGTTCGGACTCAGCCCAAGCCCAAGGCCCTTTTACAGCCCCAGCAGGGACCTCACTTCCACCAGCCTCCACTAGAGGCTCCACTCAAGCCCCAGGGCAAAGGGAAATCAGACTTTTCTAGCTCTGGCAACGGGGTGGTGGCTGCTGCTGGGCACCAGTTCATCTGTGAGCGCTGTGGGAAGTGCAAGTGCAGTGACTGTACGGCTCCCAGGAGCCTGCCTTCATGTCTGGCGTGCAATGGCCAGTGCCTCTGCTCTGCTGAGAGCGCGCTGGAGCACGGCACGTGCATGTGCCTGGTTAAGGGCATCTTCTACCACTGCTCCAATGACGATGAGGGGGACTCTTGTGCTGACCACCCCTGCTCGCTGTCACGCTCCCACTGCTGCTCTCGTTTCCTGTGCATGGGATTAATGTCGGTACTCTTCCCCTGTCTGCTATGCTACCCACCTGTCAAGGGGTGTCTGAAGGCGTGCCAGGGCTGCTACGACCGGGTTAACAGGCCCGGCTGTCGCTGCAAGAACTCCAACACTGTCTATTGCAAACTGGAGAGCTGGGCCCCACAGAGCCAGGAGAAACCTTCCTGATCGCCCCTGTGTGTGTTTGTGATTGCGTGTGCGCGGGAGACTCTTGATGTGGATCTTATGATGACAGTGATAATGATGATGATAGTCACAAATTAATGTTTATCAAACATTCTAAGCACCTCCCACCAGCCTCCCCCTCCTCGCTGCGGAAACCTAAGGAGCTAAGCAAAGGAGTAACGAAAACCACTCAATTATTTTTATTTTCTCTGGATCAGGACCATGTTTTTACAGACCAGTGTTTGCCTTAACTGTTTCTATGTCTATCCTCAGCTCCTCATTAACACTATTTTTTTATATATATGAAAAAAGTTTTTCTTCCGTTTTAGGTAGGCAGTTTCCTCCGGGTCTGTGCGCCCGGCGGGAGCTGCCTCTCACCAAATCTGTGAAGGACGATCTACTATAGGGCAATTATGTAGCTGTTACCTGGTATTCATAGCAAGCAGGTATGTTTGAATTTATTGGTTGCTGCCACACTAAAACCGTGGTTCCTATGCTCATGTTGCATTAACGAAAGCACATCCATCTCATAGTATTTTTTTTTTCCTCCACTTGGATATGTTTCTCTCCTTCCACCCATCTGAACTCTTCATACACATTCTGTGGCATTCTCCCATTGTTTTATTTTTTTTCTTTATTTTTGTGTAAATTGTATGCTCAAAATCCATAAGAGGAATTCTGGCTATTTTTTAAAAAGAAAAAATGTCTGTTAAAACATTTTTTTGTTGTAAAAAATATTTATTATGTGAAGCTCTATTATTTTATGATATTTATTGCAAGAGACAGTCTTAAATTTACTCATGTCTGAATATAACAAAATATCAAATACTTACTGAAAAATTAAAGGGTGGCACAAAAGAAAACTATGTTAACTTTAATGCAGAAAATATATTAATTAATGAAAAACAGCGCTGTCTGGTGTCTTGATTGAGAAACAGTAAGCGGCCTGACTGGTGGCTGATTTTAAGTTGGAGTTTGAGCTGATTGGCGAACAGCAAATCACTGTTTTCTGTGTGTGTGCATGTGTGTTCACGCTGGGTGTGGAATTCCTGGTGAAAAAAAAAAAAATCAGCAGTGAGTAGAAACAGCTTGTAGCTCGAAATGTGACTGTTTACATTCTTGGAGGGCTTCTTTGCTGCGATTCTCCTCGGTAACCTTGAAAGCTAAACAATACAGGTCATTGACACGATTAGCCCCGAAGCTGCTAGCATCAACAGAGCCTCCACGTTTCCATGAGTTATGCTCGCAGGAAGTAACTCTCCTTCTAAACCCCCCCACTCCACTCACCAGCCAACAAGTCACCACAAAACTATGCAATGTAGTTTACTCCCTGGGCTTTAATGCGGCTAGATCGGGATGTTCCCAAACTCCCAAATGGTCTCCATATTGTGGAGCCCAACAGTGTGAGCCTTGAGAAATGAGAGCGACCATTACGAGTAGCCGGGCCACCTGTTCAAAGATAATAAACCGGGGCTATCAATGCTGGGCTTTTATGGCGTGGTTCCTGCACTAAAGGCAACGACAGGGGCAAATCTAGCCCCCACCCCGACCCACACTCCCCCATTTGGCCGCCTCTTTTTGTCAGTGAATTTATCACTTGGGAAGTCCGCTGACCCCCCTCCCTCCCCTCCTACCACCAACCCCACTGACACCCACTCCCCCCTTCCACCTCCGGGCCCCCAGGGGATGAGATCATCACTTTGAAAGTTGGTTGGTCAGCCAGAAATGCCAACAGTTGGGGAAACACAAACTGTGACCAGGAATTTCTCTGGGACAAAGGAAAAAAATATACTGTGGCTTAGGTTTGGAAAACTGCAGCGTTGGCAAGAAAACAACACAACCGTGTCTATAATCAGCTACATGTGACGCTGGTGCCCTCAGGTGCTGTGTGCAACAGGCCTGGGATCTTTGGATTCAGAGTTGTGCTGAACGGGAATATGAACCTCTTGATTTAATATAAGAACTCCACAGAAAAAAGCTGCAGCAGCTCTGAGGAGTAAAAGGTTCGGTTTAAAGGTCCCATATTATTCTCATTTTCAGGTTCACAGTTGTACTTTGGGTTTCTACTAGAACATGTTAACATGCTCCAATGGTCAAAAAACACTTAATTTTTCTCACTCTGCCTGCTCGAACATCCCTGTACTCATCCTCTGTCTGAAACGCTCTGTTTTAGCGCCTGTCTCTTTGAGCCCCCCGCCCAAAAAGCCCAATCTGCTCTGATTGATCAGCATTTCCTGGTCTTTCACATCTGCACTCATGGCGTCTTTGCAGCAGCAGTGACTTTTTATATCAAAACTTTAAAGGTCCCACATTATGCTCATTTCCAGGTTCATACTTGTATTTAAGGTTTCTACTAGAACTTGTTTACATGTTTTACTTGTCAAAAAACACGTAATTTTTCTCATACTGCTGCCTGAATATATCCTAACCCTGTCTGTCTCTTTAAGCCCCCTTCCTAAAAAAGCACAGTCTGCCCTGTTGGTCAACGTTTCCGGGTCTTTCACGTCTGCACCCATGGCGTCTTTGCACCGTCATTGCAGCTGGGGAGTGACTGTAACGGCACCGTAGAGGCAATAAAATTGTGACATCACAACTTCAAGGGCATCCTGACAGCTCGCTGAAAGGCACAGTTTGTGAACATGACTGTGTGCATTTCTGTGGGATGAACGTTTTCAGCCTTTCACAGTATTTTTATATTAAAAAAAAAACTTTCAACAATATGGGACCTTTAAACACTTCACAGATGAGAAGCGAACTGTAAACAATAGCACAAAGGAAGTATCTTGTTGCCTTTGTCATTTAGCTGAGCAGGCTTTCACTGAGACCGACTAGCACGCAGCCTTATTCCAGTTTGTCAGCAGCTTGCATTAAATGAAGCGTCCCTCCAAATGGGCCTTCTGTACTTAATGTGCTTTTCTTTCCCTTTTTGGTGGAATGTACCTTTTGTTGCCCTGAATAGTTAAGAGTGGATTAGCGATTTGTCAATTTCCTGTTACCTTTCAGAGCTGCAATCCGAGCCCCATTTGCTCCTGGCTCCTGGATGATAGCAAACAATAGGAGGCCTTTTTTCAGGTTTCACTATAGTTCCCCTGTACGGATGAGGAGGGGGGAGGAAGAGATCTAAACTGTATTTAGGAGGTGGTGAACAGGAAGACAGTGTTTACTCCAGCCTAAGCCAAATAAGGAAACAGATCCTACTCCCACCATTTCCAGAACTTGGCTCTGCTAAGTCCTTAACATGTCTCTTAAATCTCTGATCTAATCGGCGAAAGTGTCTAAAATAACATCTTAAGTGTAGTAACTTGTGTGTAGTAACTTTTCGGTCACCCTGCCACGTGAACTGCACTGTAACTGCGTCACATGTTACTCATCATGGGACTACTCAGTGAAATCTGAGTCAGTATTAAGTAATTAAATGGTATAAATGGTCATAACCCTCCTCCTCCTCCTACTCCTTCTTCTCTTTGCACTTGTTTCAGAGTAAATTTAGCTGCTCCACACACCCACGTAATGCTATTTAGAGTTGTCAGGCTTGGCGGGTCCCTCGCTGCAGCTTTGGGTTTTTTGGGGCCATACAAGTGCAAACACGCATGACTACCAAGTGAGTCATGGTGGAACCTCCAACCCACACATCCTACCGGGGCAGTCCTTTTCTTAGCCAGGGCACCGCTGCCGGCACGGCCGCGATGGAGCAGGATACTCTATAAACAGTCATCCTCCTCCACAGCATTCATCACCAAAAGGCCTGCCTCAGCTTTCCTCCGCCTCCTCATCTGGTTTTCATTATTTCCCCTCATGGCATATAAATAGAAATTAGCAATCAGGGGAAACGTGGGGGTGGTGGATTTTGGAGAGGAAGGCGGCTTTTTTGGACTTCAGTGTGATGACCAAAGTTTATGGAAGTTATCTCCTCAGATATTCAGTTTATGGATGATCTCGGCGCGCTGGAGCGACATGTGAGAGTGGATGTGTTTAGAAACTGCTCCAACATACACACTCAGCCTCGGCAGGATTAAAATGACATTGGAAAAAAAAAATAGATAGCCATAAAACATCTGAGCACAGGTCCTGATAAAGTCACGGCTATAATGTCCAAAATACTTGAAAAATACAGAATACTAAAAACCTTGTGTATCCAAAGTGTAAACATCTGCGTAAATAAGAAAAGCCGCCTTGTGTTTGCCTCGACCACCGTGCGCTTCAGAGTTTATATAACAGGTTTTGAAAGGGTTTGGTTTGGAGGATTTTCTCAACCCACAGAGGAACATGTAATCCTTCAATTTAACTTAAAACGTGAACTCGGAGATGTGATATTTTCACCCAACAGAGATGATATTATAAAGACTGCTTCTGGCTCGACAGCGGAAAAGGCCAACAGATTTTGCGGCTCTCAGAGTTCCAAGTAGCCATCAATCGAAGGACGCACACATGATTGTAACTACAGCTCCTCTGCTTGACATCTACAGCGGTGCAGGACTGGTTTAAGGAGATCTAGAAAATCTCATGAAGGGATGTCCTGAAAGATTAGATCATTCCCTACAAATACAGATTAACTTTCTGTTTCTGTTTCCTCTCTCTCTTATTATTTAAAAGTGCTCTGTGGAACTCTGGAGAAAGATATTTGATTGCTGAGTCTCATTGCCAAGTCGTCAAATACCAACGCTTTGGGTTGGTAATCGGACTGCACCCCCCACCCAAAGTGTCTGACGACCTGGTAATCAACACTGAAATATCTTTCTCCAGAGTTATTTAGTTCTGAAAATGTCAGCGTGCACCCTCATTCTGTGGAGGATTGACGAGGAGCAGACTTTCTTCTGTGTCACCGGTGATAACGAAATACAGTGGATGCTGGACGGAGCAGTGAGTGACAACAACTCCGCCCACATTTAAGGGTTCTGTTTGCGGTGGACACGCTAAACAGACCGAGGGTCTAGGTACCATGTCTGAAGGGTTACTTTTGGTTCCAAAGGTACCATACTGAAAGGGTTCGGTGGAAACAGGGCTTAAAATAAAACTTCTTGTGTCTATGTGACGTCAGAAATTTTGGTGATCAACACCTCAAAAACAAATCACATCAGCTCAGAAAGACAATTCCTTTGTACATTGGATGAATGTGTGCCGCAGAAAACTACACTTAGCTGCTGCGGGCTGCTTTCTGTTTGTCAGACGAGAAGGTGTGTCAGTGGACACGCAGTCATTTAGCGGCCTCTTTCCTCCTCAGGAGCCATAAAGGGCCTGCAGGGACGACCCTGTGTTTTATCAGGTGTCGAGGGCCATTCAAGATGGAGGTGTTTCATTGGGGCCTGAGCCTCTTAAGCATTTGCTCCTGGGTACACACGCCCACCCACAGGAACTGTGGTGTAAAACTTTCACACCCCCCCTCCTAACCTGCTGCAGCATTACCAGCTATCTGATACCACATTCTTCCTAAGCCCCCTTCCTGTCTCTTGTCTTTGTCTGCCGTTTTATAGACAAAGGCCAGTTGGAGGGAATGATGATGATGATGATGATGAGAAGGAGGCCTGCGGATCAATACAACACCCAACCCTTTGCAATCATTCAGTCAGCTCCTTTTGTAATTAATGTCCCGGGCGTTATTTCAACTGCAGACGAGATTTGCTCTTGATCAATGGCTCCTATTTCATCAGCGCGATTGACTCATCAGTATTCAACGTGTCACTTCCATCCTGCAAAGTTAGCGCAAAAAGCCTTTGCCAGCTCTCACAGGCCCCAACAGACTAGCTTGTGATTTTGTATTCTGCTTGCTAATTAAATCAGCAGGGTGTTTGTCTCAGTGTTGCTCTTACTGGAGACTGTTGCTGGAAACAGACAGCTGTCAAGTGTCGTTAGATTTGATCCTCAAATATGCTCAGAACGGGTCAAGAGATACCAAAAGACTGAAGTTTATACTGGGGGATATTTCAAAATGACAACACGAGAGAATGACAAGAACCAGAGCCTGCCTTACATAAAAATCACCTCCTCGAATTTTAAAAGCTTCTCTGAAAAGTCCACAAGGAGCCTTGACGTTGAAGAACACTTCTGACACACACTGCGGAGCTGCTTTAACTTTTTCTCACATAGCCTAACCCTGACAAGATCACGTCCTTGTTCCTCTCTGAGCAGCCTCAGGGGACAGTTTTGTGTGTTTGCTGCTGCATTCCAGGCCCCCTACAACCACTTTTGTTCTGATTACCCCTTTGATATCTCAACCAAGGACAACACAAAGCATCACATATGCACATTAGATAGATAGCAGGAATGATAGATTGATCAGTTGATAGATGGATTAATGTGTGTTTGTTTGCGAGGAAGACGAGGAAGCTCTTTCTTTATCCTCCCCCTTCGTTCCCTCTTTTTTTTTTTTTTTTTAGATTAGACTATGCATCCAGACAGATGGTTCCCGTCTGCTGGCTTTTTTCAATTCACTTCCTCTCCTCACAGACAGCCACCCTTCCCCCCTCTGCTGTCTCCTTCCCTCCCTCCCTCTCTCTTTCTTCCCCCTCCCCCCCTCCAACGGCTCCTCTGTTATGTGGCCAGAAATAATCTTTTATTGCCCAGTTGTTCGGAAGTGACCTCCTGCCCTTGATTAGATAGGGCCAAGTCCTATCACACGATTGTGTTTGAGCTGGCAGGCTGACCCCCCCCTTCACACACACACACTCACACACACACCATATTCACCCCCCTCCCACACCGGCCCCATCTTTTTTCCAACCCCCCGTCCCTCTCTCGCTGCCGGGGCCTTGGTGATCCTGTGTGAGGGGACAACAATGGGGGGCTTTAGTCCCGTCCGGCTCTTCTCGGCTGGGGGGCAACAGGGTGGGGGTCATGAGGGACTTTCTTTTTTTTTCCATCAGTCAGCCAGTCACCGGGTGGAAGTTGCAACCCACCCTCCCCCTCCCCTTCCCCCAGCAAAGCCTCCATCCCATCCCCAGTATGATGGTTAACCTGCCAGTTGCAGGTTTGCTCACCCTTCGACCCTCCAGGCCCTCCTTCTTCCTTTCCTGGTGACCCCCCCCATCACCTTCAAGAGCCTCCCCAGACACATACAGATAGGCTTTAGTCTCCTACACTATCAGGACCTTTGAATGCTGTGTGGTCGACCAACAGGTGGGCTTGCCAGGATATTTGGCCTTTGCTGAGTTTTAGATCAGGCTGGTTTAGATCCTGTTAAAGACTCACATTCCCTTCAAATATCCACGTCTCATCTGAGAGATCAGATTCCAAATTTTACCTTTTCATATGTTTTGTTTTCGACCAGGTTCAGGCCCAATATTAGGGTACTCATCGGAAGAAAAACATAATTTGAACCTGCCTGTTTACGATCAGCTTATCAAAGTTTTAGTGATGATTTTTCTTGAAGACCATGAGGTCACTTCTTATGTAACCAGAGTTCTTAGATTAAAGCTTTTTGCACTCTAAACCTCCCAAAAATATTTTCAGGGAGGGTTTCATGTTCATTGTACATTTCTGCAAACCACGGATATGTTACATTATCACGTGGCAGATACAATGAAACTTTACGTTTCTTTAGGTTCAACAATGCTGTGGTTAATGTGGTTAGGCTAAGGCACAAAAAAACACAAAGTTATGGTTTGGAAAAGATCACGTTTGGGGTTAAATTACCCAATTTTGGTGGCACAATAATGGCTGGAAAAGCAGTGATGTCTGGGCATCAAACAACCGCTTTTCATGGCACTCTCTCTGATGGAAAGACTGCAACAAATAATTAAAAGACACCCACAGTTGGCAGGCGTCCCATCTAGGTGACACACCATCCACCTCCAGATGACAAAGTCAGCTCATATACTCCGTCACTTTAGAAATACTAAAATGGGAGTGCTAAGTAGCTCACCTGGTAGAGCAGATGGCTCATGTACAAAGCCTGTTTCCTGCCAATTCAAGTTGTGGCCCTTTGCTGCATCTCATCCCCCCTCTCTCTGCCTTCACCCTACCACTGTCCTATCAAATAAAGGCCAAAAAAAATCTTTAAAAAAGAAATACTGAAATGATATGAGACATAAAAATCTGACACAGCTGTAGTTTGCAGAAATGTACAGTGCCAACATTTTATCCTGGCAACTGTGCTGTTTCTTAAAAACCCACGTCACACATACCTTAAATCGTTGCAAAAACTTTATTTGTACGGGACCTTCATACAAGCTGCAAATACTTGACAGGTGACACACTAAAGCTGCAAAGTGATAAATTAATACGCTACAAAGAGTGACTAATGCTAAAGGCCCCTAAATAAGGGGGTCTTGCCAACAACGTCCATGTAGCTAAACAAACTATCACAAGCTTATCATACTTTGCTCACATTACGTAAACGTATTGCACACTTCATCAAACCGACGTTAACTTTCCAGTCCAGTTTAAGACAACTGACTTGCTGTTAACATTAAACAAATAAAACTTTATTCACTTTCAATACTCACACGTGTTTGTTGTCTGTCATCTGAAATTGAAATGCGGTTAGTTGTCCAATTTGGTAGGTGGCGCTGTGGCAAGAAGCTAGGGTCCTAGAACTGCGGCCCTGAAACTGCAGCATCCTTTCCTGCAGCTTTACCCTACTGGTTGTTAGCACTGTTTGCATTGTTAGCACCGTTCGCTGGTAGCCACTGGCTCAGCCACCAACATGTTGAGAGCCGTGTGCAGGCAATCCCGGCACAGACTCTGAATCATTGATATACTCTGAATGTCACATAGAGCTCCTTTAAGAGTAAGAAGACACTATAGCCCCTTTTACACTGCCAGATATTCTGCGAATGTTGGGCTGTTTTGCCGGCAAGCTGCAAGCGTTTAGACACATAGAGCGGGATTGGTATGTTGATCCGAGGTGCCCTTTCCACCTCGTAGGGTAGACATATTGGCAGGACCCTTTTAGTTTGAAAGGACAGAGGCGGCCTTCCGCGACGGGAGGGGCTGTTAATGACTTGTGGGAGGAGCTGTTGATGACGCCGCATGTGCGACCCACTGGCAGTGGATAAACAGGAAACAGCTGATAGCAGGAATGAGCAGCTAGTAGCAAGAGGGAAACACAAACCTGACAGACACTGTAAAGATGAGCAACTNAGATGACGGGGACGGTGAAGGACGGGCCGACTTATGAGAGAATCGTCGAAGGACTGACCAGCCGCAGCTTCCCTCCCACGTCACTGTTTACGTCACACACTGAGCTACACGTTTTGTTACTTGCTCACGCCCCCCATTGCCCCGAAAAAGGCGCATTCTGTATAGACAAAAGTAGGCAGGCGGCATTTTGCTGCCAAATTTGTATTTATACTGCCAATGCTGAAAAAAGACTGATTGGGCTTTCCTGCAAATTTGCACAATTCCTGTTTAAAAGGGGCTTATAACATAATTAGTAACAATGGGGATCAAACTAGGAGTCTTAAATGTGTATTTTATCCATAAAAATGGGTAAGTAATCAGATTCTGGTGGGTATGCATCACGCCTGGTTATCTGCTCTCATTCACAGTATTTTATAATTCAGGCTTTTAGCTGATTCCCTGAACCTGAGTGATTTACAGTCAGAATAATGTGTCAAACTCTTTCTCTGCTTTAAATCACGTTGGTGATATTTCACTGACGAGCTGTAGAAGTACACAGACCGTTTCAAACATTACAATCCCTCCGGGTACAAATTCAGTAGTTTCCCGACTGGAGACATGACATCTGCCCACAACTTTGGCTCTTTTTCCACTGCGGTTGCACTTGTCAATTGTATAACCTCACAAACTAGTTTAATTAGTTTCAACACAAGACACAGCAATCAAACCACTATCTCGATCAAAGACACAACACGGAGTCATGTCTTACTTTTTATGTAAACTGTTTTTCTAACTTTAGTGTCAGTTTTACAGCAGTGCTACAACTCCAGGGGAAAAGCAGCCCTTTTTTTTCTCTGCACCGTCTTGTTTGTCTCCTTGTCCTCTGGAGCTGTAAACCCATAACAAAAACCTCGGTGTCCAGTTTCACTTTGGGAATGAAGGCCAGGCTGTGTGAATAGGGGGAGAATAGACAGGAAGACAACTCTGATTACCTCCATAAAGGAGCTGACCTCATGTCGCTCCCTCTTCTACTTCTTCTTCTTCTCCTTTTCTACCTTTCGCTAAACAGCATTTTACACTTGAGCCATATGAGCCTATTTCTTCAAGTAGAAAATGTAAAACATGTTTACTACCTGCAGACATGGATCAGTTTTTTTAAGATCAGTGTCAAAGAGATGTGACTTGGAGATGTCATAGTAAACATAAAATTAAGATGACAGCTTTTCTGAAAAATATATTTTATTTACTGCGTATTACAAAGACAACATATTTAAAACCTCAATAAGTCATATTGCAAATCCCAGAGGTGTGGACTTGAGTCACATGACTTGCACTTGAGTCAGACTCAAGTCACAAATTTGATGAGTTAAGAATCGACTTGATGAAATCTTGCAACTCAACTTGGTCTTTAGCACCAATGACTTATCGCGGTGATGGTAGTGTCCGCAGCCGGAATCGGGCCAGCTGATTTGTCCAGATTCTGGGGCATCATTCATACCGAGTCTCAGCCGAGTCAGGCAACCTGATGCGGCCCAGCTAATTTCATCTGGCATGCCGTGATGGCAGTGTTGGTAGACAGAATCGGGCCAGCTGATTTGGCCCGATTCTGGGATGTCATTCATACCGAGTCTCAGCTGAGTCGGGCAACTGAACCCCACTAATTTCATCCGGCATGCCGAGTTCAGGCCGATTCTGGGCCAGGTCATTTTGGTCACCTGGGATGATTTCCACTTGGACTTGAGCCTTTTGACTAAAAAGTATGTTATTCTAAAAGTGTGCCACAAATCAGTTTTATTAACCTTCATTTCCTGAATGACCTTACTTTAAAAATATTAATTCCCAGCAAGTCGACATTTATTTCCCTAGATCCACATTGGTTGATCCAGTCCAATCAAGTTGCAGGAGAGAACCATGAAGAAATAACATTATATAACTCGGCACCAGTTGGAAAAAAAATACAAGAAAGACATTTTTGTTCATGTGCAAAAACTAAGCGGTGATCAACAAAATCTGAATTGCAGTATGCATTGCAGTTTGAGAATTACAGACGAAAGCGCAACAACTTCCAACTTCATTCAACATTTGAAGTTAGAGAAAGAACAGTTGGTTGAAGCTAATATTAACATTGTTAGCAGGCTGATGCTTAGCTAACATTAGCTTTTTGTAAATTTAATATTGGCATTATGATTGTTACAGAGTGAATTATGACATGTGTAGGACTCGAAACTAACAACACAATCTCACTCCAACCTCGTCACATATTGATCTTTGGTCATGAACTTTCCACGTCCAGATACGTCTTGAAAGGTTCCCTGGGTGTGTTGGTTGTTGGGTTGTGTTGGGTTTTGGAAAAAAGAACAGAGTTTGGCTTTAGAATCTTACGGGACTGGAACACCCCTCTGCCAGGTGAAAGTCATGTTTGTTGGACCCATTCAACACCCCTCCTGCCTGCCCTACTTGGACTCTCACTGGCTTAACTTTCAGTCTTGTCTTGCCGCGTTTCCCCCTGATGCCACTGGGCACTGTTAAACTATAACGGCAACTGGCGGCGTGTCATGCCGACCTTGAGGGACGGCTTTTCACGTTGGTGTCTGACGCAGCAAGTCACTGGCCAAGTACAGATTTCGACAACTTCGGAGTGAGAGCGGGTTGAAACTCAAAGTTTAGGACTTTGGACTTGACTTGGGGCTTGAGTGCAAAGACTTGAGATTTACTTGTGACTAGCAAAACAATGACTTGGTCCCACCTTAAGTTTTTTGTCTGCATATATAAGACACATACATGTAGGCTAATCCAAATAAAACCACCTGAGGACGATCATACAAAAGATGATTCAAGTTTTGTCCAGAGGTTCAAATAAATTAAAGCTGTTCAGAGCAGATGACGGCTGTTCTGCATCGAGTTCCTTTAAAGTGATTTTAATAATTATGTTGGTTGTTTACAGTCAGCCTATTACAGTGAAGACACAGTGGAAAGTTTGAAGGCATCTGTATAGCAGAGACCCTGTGCTCTCTCCCCTCCCTCTAGGGTCTCCAGCCCCCAAATCCAAAGCAGGGGGGTCCTGAACAGGAAGCTTAGAAGTACCCCCCCTCCTTCCCTTTACCTCCCCCCATGCTGGAAGAGGGGGGGGGGCTCTAGATCAAAGAGAAAGGACACAGAAAAGGCTTATCTGTTGTTGATTTTAGGCTTACGCTCAAGCACAGGGTTCTAGAAATGTGTCAAGGAATTACAGGGCTGGATCATTGAATCTCCCCCTTTTCATCCTTTTTTTATGCGTTTGTTCTTCCAGGTCTTTGAAACTGGGGGTGCTCTTGTACAGTTTGGAGAGGTGCTTTGATAGTGAAAGCAACAAGTAAGAGCAGATAAGGAAAAAAACTGTCAGTGTGTTAAGTGGAGAAATGAAAGCAAACGCACCAAAATGTGACGGAAAGGAAATAGTTTCCTATCTGGCAACCGGGACTGTCGTTCCTCTGGTGGCATTTTGCAAGTTTGCTTCTGTGCTCCCACAAATACCCAGATTTCAATCATTTTTCTTCCCTCTCTGCTTGGTCTTTAACACTTCAATTTCGAACTCTGCGAGAGGTACGATTCTATCTCCATCTCTTTCAATAGCAGTATTATGCCGAAGGGGAAATTGGACCTTAAGGGCAGGCACTTTCCCCGCTGTAGATCTTATTAAGTACGCCCCTCCATAATACAGCCCAGCTTGACTCTCCAAGACCACACCCCTTCATAGAAACAGACCTGTCACTCAGAGCTCCTGGTAAGGCCCTGACATGGTCAACTATGGCATGATTGGCACCTTGTCGGTATGTGTGCAGGCTCTGAGGGAGTATACAGAAATGCTGGTGTACCACCGGGAGAAATTCTTTTCCACATCGCTGCTCAGCCAGAGTGTTGTGTGTGCATGTGTGAAGTTGCTGAGGTCTGAAGGCTGCTATTTTGCCGCACAAAGCTGTTCCAGTGAAGAGAAGCGAGGCTGGATGTTCACCATTATATACTCAGAGTCGTAGAATGCAGATACGCAATCCTGCACAGCATCCTGTGGAACAGATACAACGCTTCAGTGGTTTCCAAACTCTCTCAGTGGACCCAAATTTCCAAAGTAATTTTCCTTGCAACCCAAAATTGTTGTTGTAGACTACTGTGCAGGCTGGTCTAATCTTTCCAGGTTTTAGTGGAGTAAATCAGCAGCAGATCAAATGTTTCATTTGGCCCGCCTAAAAAAGAAAGTTTGGTCGCATAAAGGAAGCAATTTAAGCTTTTGATATTTAATTTTTAATTCAGCATATCACTGAATTTCTTTCGGATGTGGCCCACACTTAGGACTAAAAAGATTGTAAGACTTCCAAACTATGGCATACTTAATTACCCAAATATATTTCGCCATCTAGCTTTAATCAAGTGGTGTAGGACAGTGGTTCTCAACCCAAGGACCCCTAAACTGATCTACATTAGGTCACGCACCCCCAAGATTTTGCTTCAGGTACCTCCTTCTTTCCTGCAACCCCACTTGTAGAAAAAATGTTGCCATTGTACATTTCTGCAAACCATGGATACACGACAATTGCACATTATTATGTGGTGGATAAGTTGTAACTTTAACCCTGTGGTTAACGTGGTTAGGTTTAGGCACAAAAACCAGTTGGGTATGGTTCAGAAAAGATCATGTTTTGGCTTAAAATACCCAGTTCTGGTGGCACAATCTTGGCAGGAGGAGCAGCGATGTCTTGGTAAGAAACAACTGCTTTTAGTGCCTAAAAATCCACTGGAAAAACAGTGATGGGTCACTACAATACACCCATGTTTGTTATCTAAAAAAGCTGCTGGAAACACAGCAACGACTCGCTAAATCACAACTAGTTTTGTTGATTGTTGGTCTTGCAGACGTCTTGCCTTGCACAACATCAACCATCCTTTCCACCTCCAGATGACAAAGTCAGCTCATACAGTATGTCACTTTAGAAATGTTGATATGATGAAACATGCAAATGTAACTTATTCGTGGTTTGTAGAAGCGTACAATTCCAACATTTTTTTTGGCAACTGGGCTGTTTTCTGGCACCAAGTGTATGGTGGTCTGCAGGGACAAACTTTGAGAAAACTGAGGGGTTTTATTGTTCATTCAGCCAGTGTAGCAGATGACAGTTTATGTGCCAGCAGCATTTGGTTCTTGGTGGGTGGCGGTATCAGACATTGTGCTATCAGTGGATGCAGCAATGACTTGAAACTCAGTCTGGATTTCCACCAATTTGCTTAAACTGCTGTTAATACCTAAATTTACAATGATGTAGGTTCCTGTTCATAGTTCCAGCTCCAACAGGCCCCACAGCGCTGCAAAGCAGATGGAAAAAATAGCTGTCACGCAGAGGCCTATAGCTTTTCGTCTGCATCTGTTCCAGGGTGCTGCTCAGGAGACGGCCAGCTGTGGAGGCCGTGTGAGAAGTTGAAAGGAAACTTCAGCTGCCCTGCGAATCTCACACCATTACTCAGGATGAATCAAAAGAGGAACACTTTGGTCGAACAAAAGGAAAGTTAGAGAGGAAGAGAGAGTGCACGAAAAAGTGAAACCAGCTGTCTGGAAGTGCCTCGTCTTTACAACGGTGCGGCGGCACATGCTCGTAGCCGCGTTCAAGTTTGGCCACAATCAAACGCTCAATTTGCCTTTACAGGAATATCAGAGATGTTCCGCCAAGGTCCATTTTTTTTCAGGGGAGGGGGGTTGAGTTAGGCTGCCCTCTTGTATTTGTGCCTTTAAAATATATATGAGGTGTAGCTAGTGCAGACAACAAAGGCCCCCTCTAATTCTTTCCTTTCCTGAGGGGTTAGAGCACACACTGCGCCCACATCAAGCCTCCAGACTCACCCCCACCATGCTATACAGGTGCAACTTTAAAAGAGCTCTCGTTCAAGGCGGGCTGGACGCCTGCAGTTAAAAAAAAAAACCTTCTACATCTCTGCCCTCATGTTTCTTTCCACTCCCTGCATTCGTTTTTCTTATGTGATCATTTTAAGGTCAGGGAAATGTTCTGTTGCATCTGATGCCAGGGTACTATGAATCTGACCTTTGCACTCTTTTTGTACTATCAGTTGCATGTCATGATGATGATTGAGGAATGAAGCGAGCTCTAACTTTGTACGAGATGTTCTTTAAATCACAGAAAGCAGGTTGAACAAAAATGATTGATCAAAGTATACGGTACTGTTTTGTTCCAACAGGAAATTATTTCAGACGTGCAGCAATAAACCTCAATCAAATCATGACTCTGGAAGAAAGACTATAAAAATAATGTAGCTGCCATGATGTCACCCACTGGTTTGTGGACTCTCATTTTGAAGCCTAAAGTTTGGCATTTTGACCATTGTGATCTTGGATTTTTAGATTCAGAAGTGAGTATACTGGGACTAGAGGGTGGAGCTAATCCAAACACTAGCTGGTAGCTGCTAGCTTGGGTAGCACAGTGCTTTTTTTTTTTTTAACTGTTATGATGCTAATGCCAGTTTTCGCAGCTAAAAACAGACTTAAAATCATTAAAACAAAATGTACCTGAAAAACTGAATATCCGACTCCTTAGAGGGTCTTTTAGTACAACCGAACATTGAACAAGACTTTTTAGGTGACCAAAATGTAACGATAAACTTTTAATACATTGAAAAACACTGGAGTAGCAACAGCTACAGCTACACACTGTGAATCTGGGGTTATGTCATGGTAACATTACATACCCTCCTGTTTTGAAGCCTCGAGTTTGGTATTTTGTCCGTCACCATCTTGGATTTTTGGAATCAGTAATTACCATAATTTTACAAGAGGGTGGGGGTAACCCTGACACTAGCTGCTAGCTCGGTTAGCACGGTGCATTTACAGCTATAGTTAACTGTGATAATGCTAATGCTAATGTTTTGCTAGCATGAAGATAAAATGTGCCAACATAACGCTCACAAAAAACGGCACTCAGGAACGTGAGCGTGCCGTAATAGCATTGCTCTGGCATTTGTGCATACCTGCTGCATGTCTACAGTAAAAAGGAGGCAGCCGCAAGTGGCCGTTTGAGAAACTACAGTTTTTGCCACTTCTGCGTTGGCTTCATTTTTCAGCCCTGGAGGTGGCTGCTTGCTCTGCAACGCTATCACCAATTACACAAAACAAAGAGACACTAAAAACCCTGATCAAAGAATGACTTTGGATTCACAATCAACTATTACATATAGGTAGCATACTCATGGACACTGAGCTCCAGGAATCACCCCAACGACCCTGTGTGTAAGACAGACAGAGACAGGGGGGCAGACAGAGAACATTTTCCTTCACAAAAGGCTTTTCATGAATGAACTTCAGCCACAGACGAAGACTCTGAAGACTTCAAACACTAAACAGAGACACAAATTACCACCTGTCTTCCTCTGCAGATGCTTCTCAGCCTCCCCTCTTGCATGTAGACGTGCAGGCCGATGATGTCAGCCATGTTGCTCTCAGGTATTCTTTGGACTTTGTGACTTTCTGTCTGCTATCTACGATCCACGTCGCGGATAACAAAGTTGTCAGGATGCCATTAAAACGGCTATAAATCCCCATGATTAGGTGAAATTGTAACTCATCATGCTAAAGGTTGCTGCTCTGCTCCGACTCTGTACCAGACGAGTTGATCTGGTATCGACCTAAATAGGTCTATAAAGCAGATAAGGGTATCTTGCATCCTCAGGAAGTACACCCCATAAACACTGTAAGAGTTTACAGGCCCTAAAAGTGAATAACAAACTTGCAGAGGTCGTGGATAGAACTTCATTGTTAAGTTTGGCTTTCACATCTGTGAATATGTTGTTTTGTCCGACAGGATGACTTCCTGAGGAAGGCAAGTGTGCCAATACTTGTTTGTGTATTTTTATAATGATCTAGCCCATATTATATAAGGGCTTTTTAATTTTAACCATCCAGCTGAGCGCTTGGAGTTGATTTTTTATGCCAATATGGATGAAAGCATGTTTTTTCCCATTTAAAATTACTTGTTTTCTTCTCCAAGAACACCAGAAGCACTGTTTTTCTCATTTCGTTTCAAGCTGATTTTCTTGTTTTAGGATTTTTAGGGTGTTGGAAAATAGAACAAAATATTATTTTATTTACAGTGAATGAACAGACAACTCTGTGCATGTTTAGGACAAGTATAGGACAATACAGCTACATTTTTATATTCAAAAAGACTCAAAATCATCGAGGCCAACAGTGAAATCAAACAAAAATAAAGTGAAGTAAAATATATAGAGAGTAAACTTTAAGTATCTTTTTTGAGACGGACCATCTAACTAAAATTCAAAGCACCTATTTCCTTACAAAGGGGATGATTTCCTACTCCCTTTCAATAATTTTGCAATCCATCATTTCCCAGACTGGAAACACAGTGAAAGAGGAAACAAAACTAGCCTTGAATGTTAATGAGACAGGCTAATCAACGGTCAGCTATTATTCAAGCAAAGGTCGCGCTCCCTGCAGAGGAAGTGCACCGCTATCATCAATCTGGTCAGAAGGGCCTGCATGAGAAAGGAGCTGGAGGTCGTGGGCGGGGTTAAAAGTTTAGTGCACTGTAGGTGCCAAACAGTACTTTCAATACCTTCACACCCTGCCACCGCCGCTATCTACATGTCAATGGACCGTGCTTGTTGACTTGGTATGTTCGACTTCCACAGGAGCCCATTGTAGCTTCGCTGTCATTTATCATTTCTTCTTTGTCATCCCACTTTTTCCTTCCCTTCCTCAGTTTTGACTAACTTGGCTGTCTGATTCAGGAGGGAGGGAGGTCTGCTGGTAGGGGAATGGGTGACGGGGGTGGAGGGATGAAGGAGGAGGAGGAGGAGGGGGTAAGACACATTGAGTTTGCCAAGTCAGGCAGAACGATCGACAGGAAGCCAGGCAGGAAGGAAGACGAGCCTCTCCCCATGAAGTGCCATTGTTTATGTGACGTGACTTGAAGCAGCCAAAAGTGACTGGTGGTGGGCTCCTCGGCTGCTCTGACCCACTTCTCAGAGTGGCACAAAACACTCACAGATGGAAAATACAAAAGAGGAGCCCTTTTTTTCTTTTCAAATCATGCAATACAAACTTTAGTCTAATCATAACGAGTTGGGTAAACCTACCACAGTGAGTTGAGTAAAATATAGAAGCTGTTTCCAGCTTCTAATGCAATTTGTGTAAGTATGTTATACCAGACCAGGGGTGGGCAACCTGCAACAGTGGCTCCCTGTGGGCTTGTCCCAAAAAAAAAAAGGAGAAAAAAAAGGAATAAATAACTGTTATTTTTACCATACATACTTGTTCTAAGCTTAAAGTGAATTAACGTTCTTAGATTGTATAAATGTGCAGCCTATACACCACTTAAAAAATGTATTAACATTTTGTCAACTAAAATTTGTGTCATAGGTCTATGATGATGACCTGACGGCTTTTTCTCTAAATTTTGCCAGACCTCAATGACGTTGACTCGTCTTGAGTCTCCCTAGCTAGACTAACTATAGACTCGAAATCCAAAAAAGAAAAAGAGAGAAAAGATATCAATTAATGCTCAGTATGAGCCATTATTAATGTTGATGGGCTAATTTAGATACCTTCATTAAAAGACTTAAATATGCTTTTGCGGCTCCATACTGCTTATTTAATGGCTCTTTTGATATTAAAGAATGCTGACCACTGTATCAGACTAATGAGAGTTATGTGTTAGTCTTCTAAAGAAAAGAAAACTAACAGAATAAAAATATTGTGTAAAAACATATTGATATGTGACTAAAATACAAAATGTATCCTTATTTGTGAATTATGCCCAATGTGTGGTTATGCAGGCTAAAACATTTAGTTAAAGGAGCTGTGTGCGACATTCAGAGCATATCTATGATTCAGAGTCTGAGCCAGGATTGCCTGCACATGGCTCTCAACATGGACGACCTTCCATGATGATGTCATTCTGCCACAACCAGAGCAGTGGCATTTAGCTAGCCAGTGGGACACACATGCACTAACACGCACATACTTCCTGTCAACGTTGCAGCCTCTGGGGGCTGAAACATGAAGCAAACACGGAAGTGCCAAAAAATGAAGCTCCCAAAATGGCCACTTAAGGTTGTCCCCATTAGGCCCGTTTCCACCGCAGGAACTTCGGGGTAAATTTACGGGGCCAGGGCCGTTGGTGCGTGTCTCCACCGCAGGAACCACCCCCGAAGGACAGAGTTCCGGAACTTTTACAGGGGCTAAACAAGTCCCTGCCTTGGAGTAGGTACTCAGAACGGCCCCCGAAAAACTCCTGGCTGGGGCTTGGGGTTTACTTGGTGCTGATTGGTTATACTCAAGGTGGAATGTGATGTCAACAGAAAACAACAAAATAGCCAGCATTTTTAAAACTCAGCAGATGAGGGTGAGCTCGTTCATAGCTTCCACCACCATGTAAACAAACTCAATAACCGGTCCGTGAAAAACCTATTTTTTCCGGCGGATATCTTAGTTACAACATGATTGAGCTAGCAAAGCAGTTTTGTGTTGCTATGTGTGGTATTTATTCCGTTTTGGGAAATCACGATGTCTAGAAAGCATCAGTGGCTGCAGCTGACAGGGACAGTTAACAGCAGCAGCAAAGCTAACATCAGGACGTCATCTGTTAAAAGCCTCCCGTTGTCGGAAATGACATGAAACTACTCCATTTAGCTCAATCATGTTGTAACTAAGACATCCGCTGGAAAAAAATATTTTTTTCACGGACCACTTTGTGAGTTTAGTGAGTTATTACAGACACCGCTATCGGCTAACAGCTAACAGCGTCCCTACACCACTACGTTGCCCCGGTCACATCCAGAGCCCGGTAACTTTAGAGGAACCTTCCTCCTACTCCACTCTCTCAGTGGAGACACGGCGGTTGAGAGGGCCGAGCGAGAGGACATTCCTGTAGTAGTTCCTGCCCCGCAAATAGTACCAGGAACTTCTTCAGTGGAAACGGGCCTATTGACCCCCATGTTGAGATGCCCAACTGTACAGCACAAATAAACACGTTTACAGCCATATTTTGGTGTCTGTAGATAATTTCAGCACTCATAACTGTACTGTTGGTGAAATTTTATGTAACTCACCCGTTTAAATTTTGTTAAGCCCTAAAGTTCTGCATAATTAAGGGTGGGGCTGCTTTGAGCAACAGGTGGATGACAAGTCGCTACCAGGGCGACAACGTTGGTTAGCTAACTTTTACAGAGTGTGTTTTCAGTTCATGAAAGTGCATTGTAACATTTTTGGTCGCCTAAAAAACTCTTGTTCAGTGTTTGGTTGTGCTAAAAGACCCTATAGACGAATTCGGCGAGCAATTTGTGTATGTCGCCATCTTGCGGCGGTGCCATTGCTGCGGTGACATGTGTCAGTCATCAATTCATTATGCTGTCATTGTGAACTGACTCTCTACAATGACAGCATTATGAATAGCTGGATTGATGATGTTAGACGGTGGCCTCCGGTAACTGATAAAGGTATCTTAAATGAGTACCGATATTAATTTAGAAATTAATCATTTGTTTGAGCGATAACGTTAAGCAGGAAAGATTAGAGTAATAGGGAGATAATAGACTGTATCATTAAACACTGTGTAATATAACGTTAGCATACGTTACGTGTGCTGACGTTAGCAAGCTAGTAGCGTGACATTTAATCATTATGGACAGGCTACGTGACTAAAAACAACAACAACACGTTTTTGTGTTTTGTTTTAGGTATTCAAGAATATTTTATTTATCGTTGTGTTTTGTTTTAGGTATTCAAGAATATTTTATTTATCGCCCGGCCTCCGATGACCAGAAAAACGGCAATTACAGGTCTCTGATTGAGGGTCAAAATTACCTGAGCTCCGGATGGGTCAGGCAAATTTTACACCGCCTTTTAGACGACCATCACATCATATTGAAGGCGATCAGTATTGATCACCTTCAATATGATGTGATGGTCGTCTAAAAGGCGGTGTAAAATTTGCCCGATCCATCCGGAGCTCAGGTGATCAATATTGATTGAAGGCGATCAATATTGATCACCTTCAATATGATGTGATGGTCACGTAGCCTGTCCATAATGATTAAATGTCACGCTGCTAGCTTGCTAACGTCAGCACACGTAAAGTATGCTAACGTTATATTACACAGTGTTTAATGATACAGTCTATTATCTCCCTATTACTCTAATCTTTCCTGCTTAACGTTATCGCTCAAACAAATGATTAATTTCTATATTAATATCGGTACTCATTTAAGATACCTTCATCAGTTACCAGAGGCCACTGTCTAACATCATCAATCCAGCTATTCATGATGCTGTCATTGTAGAGAGTCAGTTCACAATGACAGCATCATGAACTGATGACTGACAGATGTCACTGCAGCAATGGCGCTGCCACAAGATGGCGGCATACACAAATCGCTCGCCGAATTCGTCTATAATGAGATGGATATTGGACATTTTCTTTTAATGTTTAAATGGTTTCAAGCCTGATTTTAGCTAGCAAAATTTGGTATTAACATTATCACAGTGAACCTTAATGAACTGTGCGAACCAAGCTAGCAGCTAATGTTAGGGTTAGCTCCACCCTTTCCAGTAAGTTCACCAGTTTTAAGTCTGTTTTTTGTCAGTAAAAATTAGCATTAGCATTACCACAGTTAACCATAGCTGTAACTTAAATGCATCCTGCTAACCAAGCTAGCAGCTAATGTTCGGATAAGCTCCACCCTTTCCAGTAAGTAAATTGGTTTTAAGCCTGTTTTTTGTTAGTAAAAAAATAGCATTAGCATTAAAACAATTAACCGTAGCTGTTAATGCATCCTGCTAACCAAGCTAGCAGCTAATGATCGGATTAGCTCCATCCTCTCCAGTAAGTACATTGGTTTCAAGCCTGTTTTTCATTAGTAAAAATTAGCATTAGCTATATCACAGTTAACCATAGCTGTTAATGCATTCTGCTAACCAAGCTAGCAGCTAGCGTTAGGGTTAGCTGCACCCTTTCCAGTAAGTACATCGGTTTTAAGCCTGTTTTTTGTCAGTAAAAATTAGCATTAGCATTACCACAGTTAACCATAATGCACTGTGTTAACCAAGCTAGCAGCTGCCATTAGGGTTAGCTCCACACTTTCCAGTAAGTGCATTGGTTTTAAGCCTGTTTTTCGTGAGTAAAAATTAGTATTAGCATTGCCATAGTTAACCATAGCTGTAAATGCATCCTGCCTACCAAGCTAGCAGCTAGTGTTAGGGTTAGCTACACCCTTTCTAGTAAGTGCATTGGTTTTAAGCCTGTTTTTCATGGGTCCATGTCATTGGTTCGACAGCCCATTGGTTCGACATCCAATTAGTCCGACTGTCCGCGGTGCTGAATAGCTCACGGCGGGCGTATGGTGCGCCGCGACCGGCTTGAGGCGGAGCAGGCTCACGGCTTATGTGTTTGTCACTTTCTTTTTCATTTTAACCCACACCATGATCTTTTCCTGACCCTAACCAAGTGGTTTTTGTGCCTAAACCTAACCAAACCTTAACCACAGGGCATCATGATGATTTCGGAACGGACTTCAGAACAATGAGTTTAATATGGTCGGAACAATGGGATATCGAACCAATGGGCTGTCGGACCAATGGGCAGTTCCCGTTTTTCATTAGTGAAAATTAGCATTAGCATTACCACAGTTAACCGTAATGCACTGTGTTAACCAAGCTAGCAGCTAGCATTAGGGTTAGCGCCACACTTTCCAGTAAGTACATTGGTTTTAAGCCTGTTTTTCGTGAGTAAAAATTAGCATTAGCATTACCACAGTTAACCATAGCTGTTAATGCATCCTACTAACCAAGCTAGCAGCTAATGTTAGGGTTAGCTCCATTTCTAACTTAATTTAATTGAAAGGGCGAGATATGCAAGTGGGGAAAAAGCAAGATGTTTTGCAAATATATTACTTACAAATTTCATCATTATGTTGATAATAAATGTAAAACTTTGCAACATCAAACATCCTTCAAAATTTAATTTGTGATGATAAATATAGCCTCATGGTCAAACTTCACTTACACACAACAACCTCATGGAAAACTGTCATCCTGCACAGGTAGGCCTAAACCACCAATAAAGTGTCACAAATGTTTAAGTCCCGTCCCCTTATATCTCCTACCAAATCAATCAGCTTCTTTTTCTGAGGGGGTTATGCCATTGGTTCACACTGATCCCTCACTGCATCATATCCCACCCCTCAACATCCTGTTTAATCAGGAAACACATCACACCTCACCTGGAAACTGAAATGCCATCAAACATTTCTATCCCACATTTGACCTCAACAAACTCTTCAACCTGATGTGGAGTCTTTATTTTCCCGGTGATGTGTTTTTGGTTTCATGAATAACAGTTACACCTGTTGATGATTTCTAAATGGACAAGAAATTGATCCCAGATGTTTAAGTCTTCACAGTTCTTTGCAACTTTCAACATCTCACAGACCGTCTGGAGCGCGATTTCACCTTTGGATCTGCATGTAAGCTCTAGTAATTTTAATCATTTTTGTTAGAGATGTGTGATGGTTTTGATTTTGTTAATTTTCTTTCTTAAGTTGATGCTACTGAGCTGATGCTGTCCAGCTGGTCATTATGAATGAAATGACTTTCATGAAAAGAAAGCCAGTGCAAGTGTTATTCGTTTACCTTTGAGGGACAGAGCACATGAAACTACACTGACACTACCAACAAAGATTCTGTATGTGACATTCAGAGCATTAATATAACAGCAAACTACTATTAGCTATAAAGATATTGTGGTGTAATGGCGTACAGAGCAGAGAATGAAGTCACACAACTTCTATATGCATTGTAATCCAAACTTCTCTGTTTGTTGCTATGGTAGCGGTCCGGCTGTGCGTGCTTGTCGGTGCATGTGAATACCAATGAGTGTATCCCATTGGCTAGCTCATCGCCGCTGCTCTGCACTACGCTCACATGGCAGTTACTGCTGATACTGGGATGACACCATCACGGAAACGTATCACCCACCCTCTGCTTTGCCCCTTTAGATAACAACTCTGTCAGTACTGGTGTCGTTGTTGGTGCTGTTCACGCTGTTAGCACAGTTAGCTGCTAGCCTCTGGTTCAGCCACTTCCATGATGAGAACTGTGTGCTAACTGTCCCTCTTCTGACTCTAAATAATAGATATCCTCTTAGGGTATCGCCACACTAATATGTTTTCATTTTAAAACGCAAAACCATTGCTAAGTTTACGCTTAGCATCCACACTACTCTGTGTGGTGGTGTGTCTACGTCACTCTGTAGTTACACCTCCAAAACACTAGTCGGCAGTGGGATTTCTGTGAAGTGCTGTAGAGTTTAGTTGGTTCAAACCACACATAAAACATGGCTTTATAGCGACAATTTCAAACACAAATCAGCTTCACTATAACTCGCAGAACTCACAGACAAAGTACTTGTCTTTTGCTGAACACATTTTCCCCACAAATACACATGCTAATGTTTTTAGCATGTGTATTTGTGTGTTTGTTTGGAAAATGTGTTTAGTATAAGACAGTTGTTTTGTCAGTGAACCTTGTGAGCTGTAATGGTGCCAAATTTTGTAACGTTACCTTTGTTAAATGTTGCTGTTTCCCTGACTATGCTAATTTATACAATGTAAAATGCCATAGACTTGTGCTAATAACATTAGCATGTTGTGTTTGTGATGCTTTGTCTGTGAATGCTGCGAGTTATAGTGAAGCTGATTTGTGTACTTGTGTTTGAAATTGTCTCTATTAAGCCATGTTTAATGTGTGTTTAATGTGTTTTGAATCAACTCAACTTTACAGCACTTCACAGAAACCTAACTGCCGACTAGTGTTTTGGAGGTGTAACTGCAGAGTGACACAGACACACCACCGCACAAGTATAAATGCTCACAACAGCGTAGGCCACATGCGTAGGCTCTGCATAGAGCTGAAGCACAAGTATAAATCCTGCGTTAGTATTTTGTGAAACTAAGCAACCAACCACAGAGCAGACAATTCCTGTTTACACCGGCAAACGTATGCCCAATGTACATGAATGGTCATGTTATATGCTTTTTAAAGTATGATCATGTAGACTGATATCATTTCTGAAACAGTGCTAAAATGCTTGTGTGCATGGAGTTTTCCTTTTAAAATAAAAACATAGTATTGTGAATGTGGCCTTAATGTTACCTACAGCTCCTTTAATGCAGAGGCACCACGGTTGGCTAATTTTCTACTTGTCTCAACTAAAAACACACAAAACAAAAGAAACAATGATTTAACAACAGAAATAAGAATAAAATCCAGTGTGTGTTCATTCTATCTTCCCTTTGCAGGAAGGTGAGACAGTTCACCTGGACCTCCACCTGGACTACAGGGAGAAACATCACCTTTCTCCCAATCTCCATCTGCTCACCAGTCCACCTTTGGAATGCTCTTCTGGTCCCGTGGAGTTCTTGGCCTCGTCCTTCCCGACTGATGATCAGCCAGATAACATTACCTCCCAACCAATCAGACGCCTGAATCTGTACCTCATCCCACAGGTAGGCTTTCCAACAGACGGGCCGGTAGAAAGAGCGCTGCTTTTATAGAGAGCCAACCAATGGGTGCGTGGAGATGTGATCCAGCGGTAAAACGGGGCCACCTGTGTTTTGTGGTGTTTGTTGAGGTAATGTTGAGTGGGGATAGCATGTCAGTGTTCAGTGTGCATATGGCTGCTGAGCTGAGTTCTCATGCTGTTGCTTCACACAGATGTTGTTTTGCTGGTTCTGTTGTATCTGCTCATTTTTAAAATAGTGGGTGGCACTGAAGCTGGTAAACTGAATGTAGTGGGCAATAATCTCATACAACAGTATTATTAAATCTCTCCTAATGATCTGAAAAATCTAAAATTAGGGATTACAGTTGGATTAAATGTTTAAAAGGTCTTTTTAGTGTTTAAAATGTATCAATTCTTTTCTGGGACAAGGCGTTTTTTTGGCACATGGAAAGTTTAGAAGTTAAAAAAATGGAAGCAGATCAAAATATTATATAAATCATATTTATTTCATACATACAAATCCCTTAGAAATAATGCCAACATTTTCATAAAAAATATATTTTAAAACAAAGATGATTAAAACAGTACATTTTTACACCAATGTCATCAGTACGTACTGTTAGTTTTAGATTTTGAAAGCTTTTAACACATTCTTTGATTGTTTAAATTCATGAATTCTTGTCTGGGACGAGGCTGTTTTCTGGCACATGGAAAGTTTAGAAGTTAAAAAAATGGAAGCAGATCGAAATATTCTATAAATCATATCTATTTCACACATATTAATACTTTAAAAAAATGTTTCACACCAGTAACAGAATTAATGTGTTGATAAGTTGTGAGTTTTTTTTGTCCCAGTTCTCATGATTGGGTGCAGTATGTTAATTTTAGCCTGTTTGGAGTGTCCGATGGGAGCAGTTTTATCTTGACAATTTTAGCAACATTCTCTTTCCTGTGCTTGTCTGAACTTTCTCTCACTCCTTTTATTGTCCAGCTTGGTGCACCCTCTCCATCTGGCACCTCAGCAGTATATAACACATCATAAAAAGTATTTGCTAATATTATTTGACCCAGGTCAGCCTTGCGAAACACTAACCCTTGCAGTTTGCTGTTAAATATTGGACTCTACTCTTTGGAACTGTAGTGAGAGCCCCCCCCGCCCCTCGTCCCTTCACCACCTCCACCACCTTTCCCTTCCTCCACTTCCTCCTCCTCCTCCTCCTCTTCTCTCCCTCTGTGTCCAGTAGGGACCAAACAGACGGCCTGTGTTTGTTTCCCCTCTGGTCTTTCCTGATTGTGCGACCAGGCAAATTCCGGTCGGCCTCTAATCTAGCCGTTAGACAGCCACCGAATTAACGAGAAAACCCATTTGACACACATGCTTCCACTTTTCTGTTTGTTGCCTCCCCCTCCTGAAGTCTGCTTAATTCATACAATTTTGCCTTCATTAGGCTGCATTTCAAGCTGCGGGGCACAGGTAATGCAAAGCATTTCCCCCTTCAAATTGTAGGCCCTAGCCACGGTTGCTAGGAAGTGGAAGAGCCTCAATTGCAGCCATTTCCTCGCCAGTGTACTGAGAGGTCCTATTACAGCATTTAGGTCAGGGCAATTGGTGTCATTACAGGCAGCCAACTTCCCTCCACCAAAGTAATGAATTAGCCCGAGCTATTTGGGCTGTATGATTGCAGTTGCCAGGGGAGATGAGTATGAAGTGGGGGGATAATTATGGTATGTATCCCTGAGCGGATGTGTGCCGGTGTGGGCCAGCCACGGGGGCGGTTTCCACACTTGTGTAATGGCTTAATGTAGCTGCTGACAGGCAGCCGGGCAACATGGAAAGGTGCTACTGTGCTCTGCTTGTGGACTGTGACTGACATGCCAAGCCATGCCAACCTGTTTTAACCCCGCGGCTCATTTACTTTAAATGACTCAGTCCAACGTCCAAGAGCCATTTGTGCTCCGAAACGTTCATGAGGGATGAATAAAGCTGATTGAATATAATTGTTTACAGAACCTTTTTAAGGATAATTTGTATGGTAATAGAGTGTAACTTTATATTATCAGCTAACCATAAATTGTGCTCAAACTTCATTAAGAGCTCCGGTTCTTTACAAGCTGCTGAGACAGGCAAGGAAACCATTAACTCTTGGAACACTGATAAATTACCCCCATAATAAAACAATAGTGAACTTTGATTGCGTGGCCCATTCATAAAAAGCGGTGAAAACAATAACCAGGAGGTGCTACTTCATTTACACCACCGACTCCTGGAGGGGGGCGAGCCCTGTAATAAAAGAATCTATGATAAATATGCGGTGTGAGGTTTCATGTGATGCTTTTAAAAAATGAAACAAATACAACCTGGATAAACAAGTGTTGACTAATTTATTGAAGAAAACAAGGAGGCCAAAAGCCTGGGGTTTGCAGCGCAGAGCTGAATTGTGAGTGCCATGCTCAGTGGTGGTTGCGGGGCGGTGTTGGGTGGGTGGAGGGGGGGTTGCTTGTTTTCTCAATGGGAAGTCGAGCGCTGCAATAGGAACCCTGCCAGAAAAAGGCTTCACCAAACAAAGAGGCCGGTAGGAAATAATGCTGGTCGAGGCTTGTTGGGCCATCTATGGGCTTCTTTCCAAGCTGCTGTAACCAGCTATAAGTCTTTTTATGGGGACACCCCGAACAGGGGGCCCCACCAAGGACAGGAACTTTTACATTTCTGCTTGAATGGGACCTCTGCCAGGGGCTGAGTTCAAAGTGCACTTTCCAGTCATTTGATTTAACTACTTTGTGTATTTGATAGGCCGGCAGCGAGGCGCAGGACCTGAAGTAATATTCCCAGATTTTCAATCTTTTTTTTTTTTTTTTTTTAAGAGTCCAGTCTGAGGGGGGAAAACGGGACAAAACCTCGTAAAACTGTGGGACTCTGTCTCTTTGTGCACACACACACAAGCATTTAATTTCTGGCTCTCAAGCCGTCCCTCTGCTTTTCCTCTCCATCCTGCAGATCATATCTCATGTCAGTGAGAGCAGAAAAAAAGCGCAGCCTGATTATTTCTCAGTACAAACACCATGTGTCTGCTGCATCCATACGTCTGTCATTGTGTCTCTCACTGCAGCTGTGTTTCACCTCACTTTTCATAAAATAGTTTGGCCAAAAAAAAAGTTTTTATATGAAAGAAAAATCCATGTAATGGGTTATTTATTTTCAGCAATTTGATTCTTTTACAGAAGTGGAGTTTTTTAAAAGACATGTAATTTTGTTTTGGTTCTGAACTCTGATATCTGCAGTATGTCTATCCACTCAACAGTTTCACCTCCTTGGTTAGAGACTGACTTTGCACTGAAGTCCAACTTTATCCACAAAAATCCTTTGAAACCAAACCAAGTTTTTTTTTTTTACACAGCCTTCTCATATCACAAACCCACGGTGGTTTTAATCAACAGATGAAAGAAATTTGGTTTACTTAAAAAAAAAAAAAAAAGTTACTGCTTCACGCTGTGGCATAGTTACTGTACTTTTCCTCTGTAGAACGGACCATTTGCTAAGCAGTTGCATATCTTGCCAGCGATCAGCACTAAACCAAACTTTCATCCTATCTCTGCTGGTAAGCCACTGTTGGATGGTGTTCTGCCAAATGGCACCAAAAGCAGGGGGATCTGCACGACGCCACCTGGTGGTCCAGGACTGGTCTGAAGCTCTGGATACCACTTAAATAAACTGACCATCATTCAACATTTAAAGCAAGGATGACTGTGTTTTCAAAAGGCTTCCATGGCAATAATATGTTAAAAAATAACTTTATTCCTCTTGATTATTTGAGTGTTTTGAACATGTCTTCATTGATTTTTGTTCCATAGAAAAGCTGTGGTGCTTATCACAGACTGAACAGTTTTGTAGCTGGCTTCATTATTGTGTTAGAATCTAAGTATATTACATGAGATAATTATTAAATCCATGGATATCACATTTTTATTAATCATATATATAAAATATATATCTGCAAAGAAAAGTATCCATTTGATTACTCACCCTTTTTTCCCTCAGTAAGTTCTACATGGTAAATTAAGTTTAAAATTGCACCTTAAAATGTCTAAAATCAGTTAATTTGGTAAAGTTGGAGAAAACATTTTTAAAAAGTGCAATAAAAGTCTCTCATCATTTTAAATACAAAGTTGTTTTTGCAGATATGTGCATTGTGCATGAGCATAAAACATTAGTTGAGGATGCCATTAAAGGAGAGCACCACCTAAATTAAGAGTGCCAATATGATATTTCGACGGCCTAGGAAAGTTTAATCAATATTTGTAACCATGAGATACACTTTCTCAAAGCCAGAAACCAGAGAAGACAGTTTTAAACGTGTGATATCACTAGGTATAAAGTCTGGAGCTGCTCCATAACAATGAAAGGGAGACCGGTTTTGTGGACCCACACAATGTTTTCTTTTTTATACCCAAATAAGCTTTATTCTGTATTTGCGTTCTCAGTTTTGAAACAGAAAATGTACCTGTATACTCAGAACATTTCCCTGTGTGCTCTCAGTGTTATCTAGAACATCTTTCTAGTCATTGTCTGTGGAGCAGCTCCAGACTTGACATCACAAATTTGAGATGTGGCGCTCAAGTTCTTGGATTTGGGAGAGCGTTGTCCATGATTACTAATATTTTTGTTCTGTGTTAAGCCCAGTCCAGAGAGATCGGCTCTGCAGGTGAGAATCAAGTTTAATTAAGGGGCATCCATGCATGATTTTAGGCTAATGCAGAGGAGGAAGAGGTACAGATCTTTCACTTAAACTAGTAGTAACTTTATGTAGTCGTCTGTTGATGAGCTGCAGTGCAATGCGTCTGGTGGCACTTGATGCGCCGGTGTATTTTCAGGTTGAAGGGCAGCATCGAATTCAGACTGATACAGAGAGCAAAACAGAATGTCTTACCAGGCTGCTAAAATGAGCTCTTTCTGATCGGGGCCTTAGACCAAAGGAAAAACATGTATGAATTTTGAAAATGGCTGTAGTTCCCTTCAAAGAGGTCCTCCATCAATGTTATATTGCACTTCTGTACAGTCGGGGGACTTGTCTTTAAAAACCAAAGGGGGAAGCTGATGCAGCAGAGGAGAGTTTTAATTAGACTAAATATGTTTACCTTTGGGCTGTTTTTCTTATTCCTGACAGATGCAGTGTTTTCTTACAGAGCAGATATGGTTTGCTTGTAATGTCGTCTTTTCAGATGCAGTTATTGCACAGATACTGTCAGAGCGTTAAACATGCACAGATAACCTCTGATTACATGTATAAAAAAAAGACTTTGACTCAGCGCTGGTTCAGATGGTTCGTCCAAATAATTCTTTTTCCCTTTTGTTTTGATTTATGTACGGCACCAGATGGAGTGAGTATTTCCACATTGGCAGGCACAAAGAGTACCAGCAACGTTTGCCCATCTGAACATCAAATCATGTGTACTCTCCTGGGGTTGACAGCGTATTTGGAACAGTTCAAGTTACCCTGATGCAGTAAGAGACGGCCATCCTGCACACCGACCGGATTAAAACAAACCATTTGATTGAAGCCTGACTTTGTGTCTTGTTGAGCCGCGGCCTGTAATGGATGGTGTGTTGGGAAGATGAAGTCATACTTCTCACAGTCTGTGAGAGAGAGTCTCACTTCCTACCTTTGGAAGAGCATGAGGTTAGCATGACAGCTTGATGGATGGTCTTTTTGGTACACGCTGCTTGCGGAATAACATGATTTTATGTGGTTGTGAGGCCGCCCTGTTCTTGTTGCTTTGGAGCGCTGCAGCAATTAGCACAGTCACCCATTACATCCACTGTATGATAGGGCTGCAGTGTGTCTGAGTGGGTGTGTGTACATGTGAAATAGAGAGCTGCAGTTTGTGTGTGATTGTAGATGTGAACCTCACGGGACATAATTTTAAAACCACACTCGTAGTTTCATAAGACTGCTTTGGCAAATGTTTGCAGTGACAAGTGAAATATGCGTTTGAGCTTCGCCAATAAACAACAAAGCAGCGTCCCATGAATTATTGGATTTCATTTTGCTGTATGAAATTAAGAAATGGAACGGTCCGCTCCCATAATCAATCAACTAAAAGAGGATTGCTGCAGTGCGACTCATTCAAATCTAAACTGTGGGAGGAAGAGAAATGTTGAATTATGTGATCATCATAAGGCACAAACAACACCAACCTTCTATGTGCATATGCACTAACTTCTTACCATTAACCAAAATGATTAACCTCTCCAGTGACACAGCAGTGGTTGGTCTTACAGCTTCAAACCACTTACACTGAGTATCAAAGCAGGAAGCTGTAGAGTGAAGGTTTTGTATCTCTAAGCACCCTTTAGTCTGAAGTCAGGGTGGATGGATGGGCAAAAATAGAGCATGACTTGAACACTGATGTAAATTTGGTCTCCTCAAGTTAGTGAGGGTTCACATGGACCATTGCAGTGTTGGTCCAGACCAAAATATCTCAACAACTATTGGATGGATTACTGTTAAATTTTGTACAGTAATAGTACTCGGACGATGAACCCTTTACCCTTCTGTATTTGGTGATTGCAAAACACCTTAAGTTTTCTCCTCAAGTGTGATGCTTGAAGCTTAATTTCTTCTGAGCTGAGAGACTTGCACAGTTGCACAGAATCCCTTAAAAAGTTTCCTAAGTTAAGGAAAAAACACTGATATATTTACTGCGTTGAAAGAGATTTTACAGTGGTAAAAGTTTGGAGTCCGTTTGCTTGGACTCATGCTTATGAGGCCTGTTATCGACTCACTAAGTTGTCTTATAGTTAGTTGGTGAACAAATGGCAGAAGACAAGGAAACCATATTGGTCTAAGGAGGAAAAGATTATACTTACAGAGGAATACAATCATAGAAAGCACAAACTACAAGTAAATTTGATCCCCCAAATTCCAGAAAACAGAAAACGACTGTAGGGAGAAATTGCAATGAAATCTAATTCAGTCAAATCTAAAGTGTAAAATCAATAGAGTATCCACTGGGGTCTCCTGGTTGAGAAAGACTCTTGTCAGGGTATGTTAGTTTTTTCATTTATCACTATAAACTCGGTCATGTTGCAGTTAAGATAGAGTCAGAGGTACCTTAAGTTCTTTTTACCCTGCTTTGGTTGCTAAGGTCCTTTGTGCAACCATTATGGATTCCTAAGTATAAGACCAAGATGAGGAGAAAACCACAAATACTTAAGTGAACACTTTAAGGAAACCTTAAGGAGATAACTTTGTGCAGTAACTTTTTATTACAAGGAAAATCTTAACTTAAAGTGTTTCATGCAACTGGCCCATGACTCTTTCTTTACCAATGTATGTAAAATTCATCCATTGTGCAAAATAGGAAAAAGCATGTTGGCCGATTCTGATAGTTCATTTTAAAGCCAATATTGGTCGATACTGTTGACGTGCCGATATTATCAGCATATATAAATTAGGGCTGCCACTAACGATTATTTTCATTGTCGACTAATCTGTCGATTATTTCTTCGATTAGTCGACTAATCATTTCATCGAAAAATGTGTTAAAATGTTGAAAAATGTCAGTCTGTCTCTCCCAAACCCCAAAATTATGTTATCTAATGTCTTGTTTCTTACTCACGCCAAAGGGTTTTAGTTCATCGTCACGGGAGAGTGTGTAAAGCTGCCAATACTTGAACGTAAGAAGCTACAGTAAGAGTATTTTGGGGTACTTTTATAGTACTTTTCTATGAAAAATGACTCAAACCGATTAGTCGACTACTAAAATAGTCAGCGATTATTTTAACAGTCGATTAGTCATCGATTAGTCGACTAATCGTGGCAGCCCTAATATAAATATAAGTCTGATCAATGTCTACGTTTTTCTTACAAGCAGCCTCTGGTTGGTTTCACTAATAATAGCTGTTCATTCTCAGAAGCATTGGTATACCTCTGCGAACTTCCTGGAAATGATGTGAGGATGGATGGTTGGGTGTAAAAAGTGTCTGACTTTGACAGCTTTGACGGCTCTTTGCATTTTGTCTCCTACTTATAGGCACATTAGTTTCTTTTAACCATAACCCTGATCTTTACCTTACCTTAACTTAGTAGTTTAGCTGCCTAAACTACTTAACCAAATATTAGCCACAGAGGTGGTAGATTAAAGGCAATGACGTTTAGTTATGAGGACTTGTTGACATCTGAAGGACCGACGGACAGACAGTGTCCATAAATACAGCAAAAGACAAGCATACAAATAACCAAGTCAACTCTAACTTCCTCAGATTTGTCTTTTTCTTCCTCCTCCTCCTCCTCTTCTTCCTGGGCCCTTGCCACCATTCCACCTATCCTTTAGTTATTTGACACTGCAGGAGACGCCAGGCATTCAGGGCATTCTTTGTCCCTGGAGAAAGGAGGAGGGAGACGGGGGGTGAGGCAGTAAGGGGGTGGGGTGCAGGAGGGGAGACAATGCGAGAGGTTCCACTCCGTTCGGCTTCAATAAGAGCCCCCCCCTCAACACTTTCCACACACACATATACACACACTCCTCGACCACCTCCCATCTCACGGAAGGGGCGGAGTTGAGGGCAGCGAGGCAGTGTGGAGTTAGAGGAAGGGGGGAAAAAAGAAAGAAAACTAACCCCACCACCACCAACACCACCACCTCCACCACCATCCGCCCCCTTTCAGTGTGTCGTGGGATGCCAGCATGTCCTGAGCCCCCTTTTTTCCCACAGGGAGGGAAGAAGAAAAACACTCCTCTTCATAGACCCCACCTCCCTGCTCTGTGCTTCAATGACTGAATTTGACTTTGGCATCAGAAGCCATTTGGTCGGACTTGTTGTGATTTATTATTATCCTCACCTGCTACGCTCCACTGCCTAAAACAGACGGCGGCCAGGGCTGTATGATCCTTGAATTGTGTCACTTCCTTCTTGTATTAAAGGATGTTCCAGTTTATCACAACTTAAGTCTTACATCCGTAGTTTTGGCTGTCATTCATATTGGATTAATGTCCGCACCTGCTGTGTGCTCACTTTTGCTTTAACCTTCAAATTAAGTGTTTTAGATAATCTGGATTAACTGTTGGCTTGATTACAATTTGTGTGTTTCTTGCCATGTCAATTGTTGTTGTAGTGATGCTGCCATGTCTCCAAATCTCAGCATTTTCTTTGTTGATTACAACAAACCCAAAACAACAAAAAAACCTACAATGATAAAACCCAAGTTGTAATAAACTGGAATTATCTTTAACTTTTTAAAGGAGCTGTATGCAACATATATGCTTTGATATAGCAGTAAACCACTATTGGCTATGTAAAGATAAAGTCGCGTCATGGCATTCTGAGCAGAGAATGAAATCGCACTACTTGTGTGTGTGTTGTAGTTCCAGCTTCTCTGTGATTTGTTGTTAACATATTCTCACTCTGACCTCGTCACATATTGACGTTTGGTTTCCACGTCCACATACGATGGCAAGGTACCCTGGGTGCATTGGTTGTTGACATTCTAGGACGCCGTGTCAAGTTCTGCCCGTTACATGCATTGTCTTCTTTCAGGATACACTTCTGTTTTCACAGGAACTATAACGTTTACATACAGTCTCTTAAAATAAACACGCTACGTCAG
This sequence comes from Epinephelus moara, assembly GCF_006386435.1. Lineage (NCBI taxonomy): Eukaryota > Metazoa > Chordata > Actinopteri > Perciformes > Serranidae > Epinephelus > Epinephelus moara. Next base: position 38,243,109 of record NC_065509.1, read on the forward strand.
TACAACACCACAAATTGACGTTTTTTTCCTTCAACAACAAACACACGTGGTTAGGTTTAGGCAACAAGAACAGGGTTTGGCTTTAGAATCTTATGGTACACAAACACCGCTCTCTCGGGAGAAAGTCGGTGTTTGTTGGTTGGAGAACCTGCTCGGCCAGTCTTCTGTCTAAGGCGTCCCTGTTGAACTGAAAACCGTAGCACCTGCAGGGGTGAGTAAGTTACGAAAATTCAAGGATGCCCAACCAAGTGCTTTGACACCTCTTGTAGCCCTCACACTCGACATGAAAGGGACGATTACATCTGTCAGTACTGTTGCCGTTGTTTAGCACTGTTTGCGGAGTTAGCCTTGTAAGCTGCTAGCCGCCGGCTCAGCCACATCCATGTTGAGCACTGTGTGCACACAATTTATACACTATTTTGCATAGGGCCCCTATAAGTGTAAGTATCTAAGTATTTTAGAGAATAGAAGCACATAAAATAGCGTTGCTCGTAGGTGTTTAAAAATGAACCATACATGGTGTCCTGTTCCAGAGTCAACAACGTCAGGGCGATTACAATTCTTAGTGCAAAGCACAGTTCAGGTTTATTCTGCTTTCTTGAGACTCTTGTCAGGACAGCGGTGTGTTGGTCAATATTTCTGGTTATGTTATTAAGTGATGCCGTTGTTGTTGGGATCGACGCTACTTACCTAAAATCATTTGTGCTCATTGTTTTCAAAAAGCCAGTCTAGCTGTATGGTAGCACTGTTTTTGGATTTCTTTAACTGATGCAGTTTGTGTTTCTCTGTAAGTAGCACTTTTGTCCTGTCTTGTGTTGCTGCTTAAGTTAATTTAGTAGCAGCAGCAGTATTTTCTTCTTTTGCACCTAATAAAGCAGCAACATAAATTCACTTTCTTTGCAGCAGAGGATTTTAAGAGGACACCAGTTGCTTTGTGGGAAAATAGTGTAGTCATGGTTTCTGTGTGTGTACTCATCTGACCCCAGAAATGTGAACGCTTTCATTAACCGATGATGATGGAATCAATAACACAGGGCAGCAAAATGGGCATTTATTTTCAGATAAAAGTCAGATTATTTCTTTAAGACAGAAGTCTGTGGACTGTTTTTCATTTACAGATGCCGGTTGTGTTGTCTGTTAACATCATGTGTGGTCACATCTTCTTAACATTTAAAATAGAAAGGAAAGTTTGTGTGGGAAGAAGAAACCAATTGGTTTTTATTGATTTGTATCTCTGAAAGGGGAAATAGCATTCATATGTTTCAAACCATACTTGCTCCAAAGACTTTAACCTTTTATGGTTGCACTACAAATCACCAGCAGTGCAGTACCTTTACAAAGGAAAGTCCCAGTAATGGCATGGTGGCCATCTTGGCTGTTTACACGGCTCTCAGATCTGAGGTAATGCAATTTGTCTCTATATATTAAACTGGGCAGACTTGGAGGCAGATGCCCACTCTTATTACAGCGACAGCAGAGCAGAAACCAATACGTCTTTGTGAAAAGAGCAGGAAAATGAAGGAGCCAGCTACAGTTAGTGCTCCAACATGACAAAAAGCCCAAGTAGAATGTAAAAATAATCCAGCATAAAATAATTCCATCCCAAATGGTCTTTTAAAGACATGTTACAGACGGTAATCATGAATGTAAACGACGTCAGCCAACCTCAGCCTCAACTGGGACATCCAGCGTTACTCTGTGGCGTAAAAATTACAGCCGTGGCCGGAAACGGGGAGTTACTTTTTTATCTGACCTGAATATTAACATTCTTCCGGAGCTGCCGGGTGAAACCATAAGCCTGTGTTTAAGAAATATCACCGCTGTCATGGAAAACCCATATATCTGCAAAATGTGTTTTTACAGGAATGAAGAAAAGAATGCTTATTATTGTATTTTCCCCCATTACACAATGGGATTTTCTGCAGGCAGCACAAACACACAACTTATAAACTTTCCTCAACATATACAGAACCGTGTCAACCTGGTGGTTTGGATGTTTGACGCTTGAAACGCCTCATTTATTCCTCTGCACACAGGCTTCCTGTTGACCTTAGTGACCACACTCACCTGTTGTGGTTTGGCTGACAGGAGATTCCTAAAATATATATAAATCTTAAAAGGCCTAAAAAAGAAACGGCACACTTTATTCCAAAATATATTAAAAAAAAACAAACTGAAAAATTAAGAACATTTGTAGTCTCCCACAGATTTGGGTGCATTGTTAACTAAAAGTATGTGAGATCTGTCTGTGCTTTAAAGATGCAGCTTAACATTTTGGTAAAAACGCTCAGCTGCTTCCTTAAGGCTGATTCATAGTTGTGTGTAGGGTCTACACAGTGGCCTACGCTGTTGGGAGCATTTATACTTTTGCAGTGTGTCTGCATTGCTCTGCAGTTACACCTCCAAAACACTAGTTGGCGATGGTGTTTCTATGCTGCTGTGCTGAGTTGCTGTGCTGAGTTTCTGTGCTGAGTTTCTGTGAAGGAAACACACATAAAACATTACTCAACATTGACAACATTAAACAAAAGTACAAAATTAGGCTCCATTATAACTCACAGGATTCACAGACACAATTGTCTTTCGCTGGACGCGTTTCCCCCACAAACATAACATGCTAACATTATTAGCATAAAGCAGGATTTATACCTCTGCGTCGAATTGATGCTGTACCTACAGTGTAGGCTCTGCACCCTATACCATAGCCTGATGTGCAGTTCCACAGAAATGTAACTACATGTCACGGTGACGCGGCGTCTATTTCTGTAAGCAGAAACCACTTGGAAACAAAGCTTTTATTTACTTTAATTTCAATAAAGAAACAATTTCAATAAGAAACAATGAATTGTGAAGACAATAAAGCCTCCACAAAAATAGCATTGTAAGTCTTGTGTGTGATTTATCCTGGCTTCATATGAGTAGAGGAAAAGTCCACTAGCTGCTAGGCTAATTTATACAATGTAAAATGCCATAGGCTTGTGCTAATAACGTTAGCATGTTATATTTGTTTGGAAAACGTGTTTAGTATAAGACAATTGTTTTGTCAGTGAACCTTGTGAGCTGTAATGGAGACAAATTTTGTAACGGTACCTTTGTTAAATGTTGCTGTTGTCCCTGGTTTTATATGAGAAGAGGAAAAGTCTGCTAGCCACTAGGCTAGTTTATACAATGTAAAATGCCATAGGCTTGTGCTAATAACATTAGCATGTTGTATTTGTGGGGAAAATGTGTCCAAGTGTTATAGTGAAGCTGATTTGTGTACTTCTGTTTGAAACTGTCTCTATTAAGCCATGTTTAATGTGTGTTTTGAATCAACTAAACTTTACAGCACTTCACAGAAACCCAGCTGCCAATTTATAGGGTTTTTTTTTAATTGAGTTTTTCATAAAAATTAATTCAAGTTTTTAGTTTTGTTTTAACAGGATAAAGTAGGGTTGTGTCAGTATGCCAGGTGCTGTAATCCTCAAGTCCCATAACTGTCTCTGATTCGCTGTCTGTTGGAGCTAGACCAAATGAATGAGTCATAATTAGTATATTATCTGAGCCTAATTTTTTAAACAACTAATATTCATACAGGTCTAAATAAACAATGTGATTGTATTTCCTGATCTTTGCTGAGCAACAGTTTTGTGTAAAAGGAATTAAAGGCTTGTCCCAAATATAGGCCTGTTGAGTTCAGTGATTTTAGCAAATAATAGCCCGGGCTATTAACCCTTTGGGCCCAAACAACGCATAGTGCGTCCAAATTCACACCTGTTCTTCTCTATTGATTTTCCTGCGACCGTGCGTCATAGCGAGAAGCCATATCACGTGAAACAGCGAAACTGTAGCTTTCCGACAAGACCAAGCACTTGTCGGTAGTCCAGTGTTTTCATAGCGAGAAAAAAAGATAAAGTTACACTAAAATCATGAATAACAGAGCTTTCATACAGCTCTGCACACACATTACTCTTGGATGGATTAATCGCGAATGCAGGCTCGCACAGAAATGTCACGCATATCACATGAAAGCACAGGACTAGAGCTTTCCAATGATACCACACACATCATTGTGCTGTCATCCCATCACGCTATAAATCCATCAAGTCAATCATGTCCGCCTGGCACAAACCACATGTTTTGGACAGCTGTGAAGTGACAGAATGTCCCACCATCATGGTTCTTATATTGCCAGATTCCAGAGAGTCTCCCCTCTTCATATATGGCAGAATGTCTTTTTCCAACTTGCTATGCTGAGATACATGTAAAAATGTAAGAATTTAGTAACACAGATTTGTTTTTTTCATTGATATAAAAATTAATATAAAATACAGGCACATAGAAGGACATTTAATGATGGCAAATCTGGTTAGCCCACATTGTCCTGAAAAAACCCCAAGATATAGCATGTGTATGTAGCCTTTATAATGACTGTGATATGAGCTTAAAAGTAAAGGCAGTAAAAAATACCCCCAAAACGCCTAGGGCCCATAGGGTTAAGTTAAGTTTCATGGTTGGTGACAATAAATTTGAACTTGTTCTTCGCATTAAAAATGTAAGCAGGAGGAAACAGCTAGCCTGCCTCTGTCCAAAGCTCAAAAGTACCAACTCCACATTTAATGCACAGACATGAGAGTGGTGCCAATCTTTTTATCATTATTTAAATGATTAAATGTTCCCAAAATTTTGAAGTATTCCTTTAAAAGAAAGACAGATGATCAGTGATTATGGATGAGGAAACAAAACATGCACAGATATCAACTGATTCCAACAATTAAGATTTATTTAAGGTCAAAATATGTGCAAAGAATTTATTTTCTATGACTGATGAATTTCCTCAAGTATGTCAGAGCCTTTTTTGGCAGCCACTGGCTGTTGGACTTCCTCTTTCTCTATCAGTATGATTGATGGATCCATAAAGCAATAAAAGCACCAGAAGACGGGAATGTATTTCACATTGCTTCTTTTTTGTGTAAAGGAACTTTAAGAGGAAGCAATGCAAGGAAATATTGTTTGGCTGCTTTTGCACTCAGGACTCTACACTCTGCTGCTGTATGTTTCACTCGTTTATTAAGTGCTTCAGATTAGATTTCAGCCTCTTGTTAGTCAGCAGCGTTAACATTTAATTAGTCACTACTCTGTCTATTGCCAGAATCTGTTTCAACTTCATATCAAAGTTGTGCAGCTTTAAATGGCTTAATCTGGCAGTGTGGTTTAGTGAGCAGTGGTTGGTCGAAATGTTGGTGATTTTTCATTTCAAAAACGGCTCCGCATCAAGCTGGACGGGCTCTCCAAACTTTGGTTAAACATGTTTTTAGTTTGGTTGTATCATCTCTATATTTAAAGGCGTGTGTGTGTGTGTGTGCGTGCGTGTGTGTGTGTGTGTGTGTGTGTGTATGTGAGGCAGAGACGGAGAAAGAGGGAGTCAGTCCCAGAGGCCTGTAGATAATAATAATGTTACAGGAGGAGGATTGTGGTCTGCATTCTGGAACAGTTTATTAGGGGGAAGTCTGCAATTACATATTTTCTGGGTAAACATTAACTAGCTCTGCAGCGCAGGCCTTCACAACAACAGCAGCTCGGACTGTAACGTACTTAGACACAGAGTGTGTACTTGAATGGTTCACTTTTACTAGAACAGTCACCAGGAAAGGGGCTGAGCACAACAGTCAGCTTTATTTGTGCAAACTATTAATCTAATGCTGGTAGATTCCACTGGAGGATATTTTGACAGTGGAAATACTGTCGGACCAACTGCAGCTGGTTTAAGAGGTCGTTTATTCCAACTTATTTATTTAGTTAGTTATTTGTTTGAGAAATCAGTGTTTTCTGCCAGTTTGGTGGTGAACGTTCTCTAAAAAACTATTACACCCATTGAACACAGTGGCTGTTGCTATGGTGAAGACACCAGCCAGATGTGTGAACACCTTATTCTTTTCCTTCAATGTGACACTTAAGACTTAATTTCTCCTTAGCTGAGTGACTTCGTTGACACAGTTGCACAGAATCCCTGAAAAGGTTTCCTCAGTTAAGGAGAAATGTTAACTCATTTACTGTGTTGAAAGAGATTTTACAGCGGTAAATGTTTCCATGGAGATTGTTTGTTTGCTTGGACTCATGCTTGCGATGCCTGTTATCATCTCACAGAGTTGGCTTCAAAGACAAGAAAACCATATTGGTCAGAGGAGGAAAAGATTATACCTCTGGAGGAATACAATCATAGAAACACAAACTACAAAGTAAATTTGACCCCAGATACCAGAAAACAGAAAACGATGGTTGCAATTAATTAATTAAGTCAAATCTAAAGTGTAAAATCAAAAGTGAATCCATCAGGTTCTCCTGGTCACAGAACACTCTTATCAGGGTGTGTTCGTTTTTTTTTCATTTATCACCATAAATTCAGTCATGTTGCAGTTAAGATAGAGTCAGAAGTACCTTAAGGGTTCTTTTAAACCTTACTTTGGTTGCCAAGGTCTTTTGTGCAATGGTCTACGGGTTTCTGAAGCATAAGACCGAGACAAGGAGAAAAACAAATACTGAAGTGAACATTTTAAGAAAACCTTAAGGAGAAGACTTAAAGCTATAGTGCGTAACTTCTGACGCCTCGCAGCGGATAATGCGTTATTACAACTAATAAGCCGGCGGCACTTCCATGTACACAGAGTAACACTCACCACACACCGTACACAGAGTAACACTCGCTTCACACCGTGTACACAACGCTACACAACGTGGGGAACACCAGGCTGCTAACATTACATTACGTTCATAGCACCATTTCCAAGAAAATAATAAAGTACTAGGTCCAGTACATGTAACAGCAACACATACTACTCATAATATAATTATAAACCAAGTCACTTACTTATCCAACAGCAGCAAGGCAACATCCGTGTCTGCCCTCAACCCAATTTCTTCCTTCAGGGCTCTCCACTGAGGAAAAGCGACGCCAATACAAATCCTTGTTTGCCTTCTCCGTCGGTCACTTTCCTTCTTTGCTAATAGACCTTCAGCCGAACGTCCAGGCTTTTTCTTTGTGGTAGGATCCACTTCTGAACCGTGTCTCGGCCGCTTCTCCGCCATGTTGCTTTCTCTTTCTACCTGCGCTCTACCTCTTGCTATGAGACTCTCCGCTCTTCCTCCCCCTCCCTTCTTGTTGTGAGGAAGCATTTCCTGTGCGCCAGCGCGGGAATGTCGCCGGTCGACACACAAACTAAAAATGATATATATTGAAAAATACCGCGAGATGTTAGAGGAGCCGATCGGCTTAATCAGCATTGTGTCATCTCCTCTAGTAGTGGCTTGGGTGAAACGGACATTTACGGACCTGTAGAAGTTACGTACTATAGTTTTAAGGGTGTTTTGTGCAACCAGTTTTATTTTGAGGCAACCTTAACTAAGACTTAAGGGAAAATCCTTACTTAAGGTGTTTTGTGCACTCGGCCCCAGAGCTGTAGCATATTCCGAACTCTTCGTTGCTGTAATTAGAACTTAAACACAGCACCACAGTTGCAACCTGGTCTCACTCCGAAGTTGTTGAAATCCGGCGCTTGGTCAGTGACACTGACGAAACAAGCTGTCTTTCACCTCGGCATGATATGCGGCTGGTGCCTGGTGGTGTTGGGGGAAAATGTGGCAGGACAACAACATAAGTTAAGGTGGCGAAAGTCTGAGTAGGGTGGGCGGGAAGGGTGGTGGATGGGTCCAACAGCCACCGACTTTCACCCAGGAGGCCGGTGTTCGCGTCCTGTAAGATTATAAAGCCAAACCCTGTTCCTTGTTCCTAAACCTAACCACATGCTTTAGTTGTTAAAGGAAAAAAAATTGAAAGTGAGAGTGTTGAAAGAAGACAATGCATGTAACAGGCAGAACTTGACCAGTGTCCCTCAACGTCAACTACCAACACACCCAGGGTACCTTGCACGTCATATCTCCACATGGAAAGTCCATGACCAAACATCGATATGTGACGAGGTCGGAGTGAAAATGTGTTGCCAATTTCTGAGTTTAACAAACAGTGATCCAGAATCTGTAGTAAACTGACTTCAGCCTTGATCATACTTCAGTACAGACACAGATGTGGACAGCTGCAGACTTGCATGCAGCTATGTTCCCAACATTCAAAAAGTGTGGCATGATCTTTAGATTCATAAGGGTGCATAATGGTGCACTGCGACACAATTTTAAACTCGGAAAACTTGGATGTTTTCTACTGAAATGCTCAGTTAATTATCATCCCTGAGCATTGTAATAGACTTCCCTCCTTATGTTTTTACGTACACAAGCTTACACCTTTGACTTTTTATTACAGAGCCAGATATTTTGCAGTTGATCATATAATGTAGGAGAGACTCGCCTTAAATGTAACATGCATGTTTTCTCTTTCTCCGTAAATGTACAAAGCCAACATTTTCCTCTGGCGACCAGGCTGTGTGCACATTCCAGTTTTGCCTTTGCACAGTGCAAAACACATGCAAACATACTCACAGTGCTCCAAATATGAATTCCTATGTCTATCAACAACATCCTGCATCATCATCATCATCATCATCATCATGATCATCCAAAGAGCAAAGGTTTATAAAGAAAAAGAAGTGGCAGAGTAGGAAGCATAAGAGAAGGAAAGAAAGGTAAGTCATAATAGCTTACAAATGTTGCCCCTCTTTCTGTGTGTGTGTGTGTGTGTGTGTGTGTGTGTGTGTGTGTGTGCCCATCTGAGGGCAATTTCCAGACCGGAGCAGTTGTGATGGATCTCTGCCTTTCAGGTGTAATTATTTTAAGAGAGATTGAGCTGTTAAGCACTTAAAAACATCACAGAGGCTCAGAGAGTGTTTATGCTTTCCGTTCCATCTCTGAGGTCCCGACAAGGGGACTGACTCCCTCCGAAGGTCCTGCACCCAGTGATGTAGCATGTTACAACATGTGACAGCTGCAGGATGTATTCAAGTAGTTAAAGAACTCTGTATGAAGTTGTTGGGAATGTTATAAAATATCATGATATATTTTGTCTCTCAGTACAGGCAGATATACAGGTGACCATCGTGTTCATTCATGCATCACTAAACTAGTCCTCAGTCGTCTCAGGCCTCGGTTTCACCAACACCCCCTCAGTTACCATGGAGTCGCTCTGTGCTCTTTCAGCAGCGGATCACCCTGGGCCTCAGGACAAGGTAAAGAAAAAAAAACACGCTGCTGTTATTGCCGGAGTTACTCTCAGTCCAGCTAACATATTAACCCCCCCCCCCCCCCCCAGACGAGCTTTCATTTGACCGATCTTATCTTGCCAGAAAAGGAAATTGGCTTTGATGACTTCCATAACTGAAAGAAAGTGCAGAATAAATTTCATGTTCTTTCTCTTTAACCCCCAACCTCCACCTCCACCTCCACCATCCCCGTTGTCACCCTCCTCTCCCTCCCTACTCCTCCTCTTTTCCCTCTTTCTCCTTATAGTTCTGCTCTCTGGTGTTACACTGTGCAGAGGAAATGGATGTATGATGACATGGCAAACAGTCTGACATATGAATTAGCACAGCCCAAGGATATTTTGGCTTTGTACGTTTCTGCAAACCAGAGATGCGTTACATTTGGACATGTCATACGTATCATATCAGCATTTCTAAAGTCAGTATATGAGCTGACTTTAGCCCCTTTACACTGCCTGGGTATGGCAGGAATATTGCGCCGTTATGCCGCCTCGCCGTGCTGTATATAAGGTATAATCATAGAATGGGGAACAGAGTGGTCTCGCCTTTAATCCGCCATTAGAGGTAGTAACAGCACCAAAACTGCACTGCATTTGTTTAGTGCTTTTCTAGTCTTACGGCCACTCAAAGTGCTTTCACACTACATGTCACATAGGGATGCACCAATCCGATATCTGGATCCAATATCGGCCCCGATATCGCCAAAATAGATGGATCGGTTATTGGAAAATGCAACCTATACCTGAGGCGATCCTTTCCCTTTAAATCTATTGCGACACAAGCTACGTCATACGTCATGGAGCGAAGGAGAGAATCTGCTGTGTGGAGGTATTTCACACTATTTCAACTGCTCTTGCACAATAGTTTATTTTTGTTCAAAATAAAAAGTTCATCATTGCATTAATCTGTTTCATCTTGTTTCATTTTATCTTAGGAAAGAACTGTGTAGTCATCAATGCCTGATGCCTCTAGTCTCTTCTGTTCTACATGGAAAGGTATATAGCTTTTTAGGTCGACCATGGTGTCGTATCGGTATCGAGAATTGGCTGATACTCAAAGCCACAGCATCGGCATCGGTATTGAAACTGAAAAAGCTGGATCGGTGCATCTCTAATGTCACGTTCACCCATTCACACACTGGTGGCCAAGGCTACTATAAATGGTGCCACCTGCTACTCAGTAACCATTCACTCGCGCTCACACACCTACGGAACAGCCATCTGGAGCATTTCGGGTTCAGTATCTTGCCCAAGGATACTTCGACATGCAGACCGGCGGAGCCAGGGATTGAGCCGCTGATCCTCTGATTAGCAGCAACCAGCTCTACCTCTGAGCCTCAGCCGTCCATCCATGTCTGTATAAACAGGACAGCGAGCAGGATAGTAGTGCAATGTGGTGGTACAATAGTAGAAGTACAGTGTGAGAAAGTAGTGTACTGTTGCTTTGAATTGTGCTCTGGGTTCCTCAGTGAGTTAGAAAAGCAACATAATTCAATATTTTTTCATAAATCTGTAACTGTCTGCGGCTCAGGTATCTTGCTCAGACCCAAAGACATGTAGTGTTGAATGTGAAGTTGTTTGGATGAGTGTTCTTGAGAAAGCTGCAAGTATTAATACCACAGGCCAAACCATCGGCCTGTTCCAAACAGGCCTGTTTTGAACGTCACTGCACTAGTTGTAAAAATGAGTGAAGCACAGCTGCACCACCCTTCTGATGATGGATTGTGAAGCTGCAAAAGCTTTTTGCCTTCACATATACACCCCGAAAGTTGTACTTCTGTTGAGATGTTTTGCCTCCAGCAGGGCAGAGAGGAGAGGAGGCATGATTCTTAATGCTGCTAAATTTAGATGCTTGTTTACAGTGCAGCACCAAACCATTTCTTGGGTGTGGCCTATATCATGAGACTCTTTCTGGCTAAACTGTCAATCATGTAAATTAGTCATAGAACTTTAAAATGCTTTCGTTGTCTTGTAAAAGCTTCCTGACAGTCGGTGCATTGTCCTGCTGTTTGTGGCAAACCCCACCCATCCGGCACCTGAGGACGCTAAAACAAGCTGTATGAAAACGTTTCTGCAAGTGCTTTCTGAAACAGGCCTGTGCAGCACAAATGAGCTTGCTGACAAGTGTTTGGAAGCAACATCGGATTTTGCTAAATACAACAAAGCTTGATCACTTGTTCATTTACTTTGTCTCCTTGCAGTTTGTGCTGTATTTCAACATAAATCTCCTCATTACTTTCATTAAAACAAAACATGCTGCACTTTGTTTCATCCTTGTTATAAAATTTTTCAACCCAAAATGTTAAAAGTTTACATATTGTTTTAAGGCACAAAAAAAAACAATTGACCTTTCGCTAAGCCCGGCCTCTTTCTGATGGTCTGTCAAGCTGTCAGAGTAAGCATGGAGCCCACACTGTAACTGATTGCACTCTTTGAAGAAATATGATCATATTTTTCGAAAAATGAAACAGTGATTCCAGAGAGAAGCAGACAGAGGGGTCTACAGTCTGTGTTTGAAGGATATATCCACGATGTCAAACTGACTCAGCAGCCCTGCACTTTTCAGGGTTTGATTTTGGTTTTGGAACGGGGAAGAAACGTTTATCTTTATCCAAACCTCTCCAGGTAACGAGTATCATTAATACACGACGTGCCCCAGGCACAACATTTAGCTCCAAATCCACAAAACCAGCCTGAAAATGAAGGAAATCTGAAACAACTGCGTTAGAGTCAATGGAGCACAGCTGTGTTGTTGTTGTCGGACCCTGGTCTGAGCGGCCTGATGCAACGTTATGATTGGCCAGTCTGCATCTGGGGGTGGGAGTTAGGCAAGGGTCAGTTGGCTATGATTAGGAAAACATCATATTTTGGTTTAAAATACCCAGTTTGAACGCCACAAATATGGCTGAAAATGTCCCGACATGTCATTAAAAATACCGGCTTTTGGTTTTTGTTGGTCTCGAACAGTGGTCTCCTGCAGTCATGCCATCTACCACCCCTTCCTTCTTGAAGCTCATATACATGTAATCTGAACCAGGACACTTTAGATATGTTAATATGTTATGTATGAAATGTACAAATGTAACACATCCGTGGTGTGCAGAAATGCATTGATATTTTTTTGATATTGCAACCCAATCACAAGAAAAAATGTTGGCATTGTACATTTCTGCAAACCATGGATACATTACATTTGCAAATTATTATGTAGCGTGTACACTGAAACGTAACATTTCAACTACGCTGTGGTTAATGTGCGGTTAGGTCTAGGTGCAAAATCCACTTACAAATGCATCGGGTTCATGGTTTGCAGAAACGCACAGGTTTCATCGCCGTTTTCTTCTGGCGACAGGGCTGTTACTTTAGCTCAATCTGAGAAGAATCTAAACACACAGGATGAAAGTAATGTACATAACACAGCAGATGATAAATGAAGATACACATGACTTTAAAACTTACAAAAAAAACATCGTGAAGATGCATTATTTTTACACCATCACATATCAGTCAGCAGTCTCTTTACAATGGATACACACCATCTGATTAATATTTACTTGCGTCTCCATGCATCAGGCCTGGATGTGTGCACACATGTCTGTCTGTCTTTGTCCTTCAAAAGTGTCCTTTTCTGCCCGTAGACTGGAAACACCTTTCCTCCTCTTTCACCCCGGACAATAGCAAAGAGAACCAAAGAATTTCTATTTGTCCACATCCTTTGTCACGCCGCATTAGTGTTATTTCCAGCCACCTGAGCCCATCACACTCGATCAAGGGCCATCTATACACACAAGTCAAAATGATTCCATTAATAAGTCACCTCCGTGGTATTTAAGTGAAGCTTGGGATTTAAGACTTCCTCTTTGCTTGGTGGAATTCGCCCGGCCTTTCGGAGCTACCTTTGTGTGACTTATGTGCCTCCGGTGGATTAGGAGTACTCAAAAGCCATTTAAATCACAATCCTCTGCGTTCCAAAGCAATGCTGGAAGGACAATGTAGTGTAGTGAAAAAAAGGCCCAACAAGTACTAGGCTGATAGTTATAAAGCAGCCATATTCCAAAGAAGGGCCCATGAATAAAAGTGCAAACCCCTCTATTAGGGGGATGTGCCTGAACTTGAGCTGAAAGGAATGTTTTGGATTCACAAGGATCCTGTGTGTGAGACTTTGTGTGTGTGTGTGTATGTGGCTGTATGTGACTATGGGAGGTTTAAGTGCATGTGTGTATGAGTGTGTGAGTGCATGAGTGTGCTGTAAAGCTCTGCATGAATAGATGAATTGACCCCAGGTTAGCATGCTCCATGCAGACAGGAATTCTTTGCAAAAATTCTTTCAGTACAAAAACTAAATTTAAGCTTCTGCACAGCTGCATACTGCCTCCACCACAACATCATCCGCTTTGTGCATATCTGATAGAGTCATGAAAGATGGCCTGTGTGTCAAAAACATCTGCGTAAAAAATTATGCATGCTTTCGGCCGCGCTATAGCTCCGGACGTATCTGTTTTTATCATGAGAGAGCATTTGTGCGCCTCCTCACAAGCTTGTGTTTGTGCGTCGCATGTGTGGTCAGAAAAAAGCGAGGCCGTTTCCTTCTGAAAAATGCTGGGAAAGGGACATAAATCTCCCTGGCTCCCGGTGGGACGTCACGGAAAACGGAGACCTTAAAGGCAGGCAGGCTAGCAGCTCGGGGGAGGAACGCAAACATCAATCGTGGAATCCAAGGAGAACGTGTTCTGGGTCCTGTCGGATGCTTAAAACCAGGCCAGGAAGTGTGTGTGCCTGAGCATGCTCGGCTTTTCTCTGTGTGTGTGTCTTTGTGAGGATTTGTATGTGAGTGGATGCGCACTGAAAGTTTCAGTGTGTGTGTGTGTGTGTGTGTGTGTGTGTAGACTCCTCTGAAAACGCCTTCCCAGACTCCCCTCTTCTGGGGTGGAAACGGGCAATAAATAGCAGGGTATCTCCTGGCGGCGGTCCAGCAACCGAGGCCCTGGCAAGGAAGTGACTCATTTCAGCGGAGAGAAAAGGAGGGGGGGATAAGAGGATTTTTGTGTCTCTTATTATCAGTCAGCCAAGGCAAACCACACTGGCAGGCCAAAGAGGGAAGAGAAGGAGGTGGGGAGGAAGTGGTGGTGGTGGAGGGGGGAGTCAGGGAAGGTGGCTGGGGGAGGTGAAGAAAGGGAGAGGCACTGCCAGTGTGATAGGGCCTCTGCTGCTGGTATTTGGCTCTTTTTAGGAACTGACTTGTGACCTTCCGTGCGCTCCGAGCCAAGAAGCATGCTGGGAGAGTTTGTTTGCTAACACCTGAGCGATGAATGCTCGCCCTGCATATTCTGGGTGCGTTTTGCTTCATTTAAAAAAAATCTTTGGTTAAGGAAAGTGTCTCTATTTCTTTGAGATTTGAGTTTACACTTTCAGCTGGAAAAAAAAAATGTTCTCACTGAGCTGCCCCTGTTTTCCAAGCCAGAGTGTTTCAGGTAGGTAAGTAAAACACCTGAACAGACAGGCAGTGCTGTTTTATGTGTGGGATTGCGTCGCGTGTGTACGTGTGGCAACGTTTGGATGAGAGGCTTAAAAGTGGGCCGGAGCTAATGTCAGCCAAACACTTCTAAATTTACTTCTGTGTGAACAGGTTCAGTCAAACTTTACATTTTTACTATAAAATAGAAATATTTAAACAAGTGTTGTCATCATTACTGTTGGTTATGATGAGATTTTACTCACTGTGAGATCTAGGGTCAGGGCTCATCACATACCATTAAATCTGACAAATAATGGAACAGGAACAACACCTGTGCTTTAATTCCCAACAGGAAGCATTTTAGTTAGGGATGCACCGATTTACCAGCCGGACATCAGTAACCAACACATTCTCACTCCGACCTCGTCACCATATTGACATTTGGTCATGGACTTTCCACATCCACGTACGACGTGCAGGGTACCCTGGGTGCGTTGGTTGTTGACGTTCTGGGACAACATGTCAAGTTCCGCCTGTTACATTCATTGTCTTCTCTCAAAATACACTTCTGTTTTCACAGGAAATTTAACGTTCACATACAGTCTCTTTCAAAATAAAAGCACTACGTCGGTGCAACAACACGAACTGACACACATGGTTAGGTTTAGGAAAAAAGAACAGGGTTTAGCTTTAGAATCTTACGGGACGTGAACACCGCTGTCTCGGGTGAAAGTCGGTGTTTGTTGGACCCATCACCACCCCTTCCGCCTGCCCTGCTCGGACTTTCGCCACCTTAGGTTTCGTCCTTGTCCCACTGCATGTCCCTCTGATTCCACCGGGTGCCATTAAACTGTAACGGCAACCGACCGCGTCTCACGGCAACCGACCGCGTCTCACGCCAACGTTAAAGGACGGCCTTTTTTTGTTGGTTTCTGACGCTGCAAGTCACTGCCCAAGCGCTGGATTTTGACGACTTTGAAGTGTACAGGCTCCAGTACAAGATATTCACCATGGTGACTGGCATCAGCCTACCGGCAAATAAGATGAATTCACTGATGCCTGTGGCTGATGTTTTTCTGTTGTGTCGCATCAATTTTTTGCTAAAAAGCAAGGCTGGAGATGAAAGGCCTTTGCATACTGATGCACAGAAAGAAAATGGACTCACCTTGCACACTGATTCTGGTGTGTTTTATCATTTTATTCGTTATGAAGATTTGTAACATGTGACAAGATGAGAAGAAGCATGTAGTGAAGTTACCAATCTGGCTGTCATCACTCCCTGCCTGTCTTTCATTTGGCACAGCAGCTGCATGAAGGGCCGGAGCTCTCCTCCACTTTTGTGTGCGGTCCACATCCTCCTCCTCTTCATCATCATCCACCTGAATATTACCATCTGACCTGTTTAAAGTGAGCTGTCTGAGTTATGAAATGATTCTGTGCGTTCCTTATCTCTGTCTTGTCACAGCTGTATCCAACTGCCACATTTTCTCCACTGATTCTTGGTCAAAAAAACTCTGTAACGCTTCATTTCCACTTACGTTTGTGTACAGAGACGAGTCAACTGGAAGTCCCTTCGTTTCTACGGGAATATCTGTGATATCAGATGTGCCTGCGAAACTCCTCCCCTCCGTAATATTTCGGTCTGGAATTTACCGTGAGTATGGATTTCGGAGAGCGTATGACAGTGCGCTAGCTTAGCTAACCGGCTGATTCCTTCAGTTCAGTTGCTTGTGTTGATTGTCAGGTGAGTTTGTCTGATTAAAAAGAACTTGTTTATCTAGTTGTAACACAGGGGCCCTTAGGACTGAATGCCACAATATGTGAAGAACTCTCATTAAATCAAAAACAGTGCCATGTGATATATATGCCCTTCAAAAAGACAAACCCATCTCTGTCATGTTTATTTTTAATTTTTATATAAAACAGTCATCTATAACAAAATGACATGCTCATTCTAAATAAAATATAGTAAACTATTAACATTGTTAAAAAACTTCTCATTTTATTTGGTATTTTTTGTGATATACAGATATGGAGTGATGATTGCTGGGTAATATGTCCATTAATGTTATCCAATGTCAAGGCTCTGATCATGTGACGAGATGATACCTACACGATAGAGTACACCATCGGGTCCATCATAATAGTGTGCACTGGGACCCGTTGTAACTACCTTATGCCACTGATGTAGTGCATGAAATTAAGTGCTTGCTTGTCACATCTTTAGTTTAGGAAGTTTTGGGCAGTTTTAGTAACTTTCTGACGCTGACAGTCCAAACAAGCATGCCCACTTCACACGGCATTTGACCAGGTATGCAGAGGTGAGAAAGAACGTATATAGTAGTAGTCCGTAGTGGTGGTAGTTGCATTTTGCAGGCACACTTCCTGGTTTAAATTTGACCTGTGGTAGTTGCCGTAATTATGCACACAGGCAGTTTTTTCATCCATAAATCAATATATCTGATATTTTGGGTTTAGTCTCTCTCTGTTTACCTTCAAATTAAACATCAAAGATTAACATCAAATCAGAAAAATGAATGCAAAGAAACTGATAAAGGGAATCTTGTTTGCAGACCCTTTAAACATGACAGTGTTTTCAACCTATAATCAGATAAAACATGCTTTAAATTTGCTGTTTTCAGTACCATAAAATCTGACACAGGAAGTGCAGTGCAGAGACACCGCACCACTGAGCTCTGCATATCAAAGATGGAGACAACATTAAAAAATGAGGATCTTGCATTTATCTGGATGCTGTATCCACAGCAGCAGCAGCAGCAGCAGCAGCAGAATGAGCCTCCTGTTCCCATTATCAACATCACACATCCGGTCCGAAGGGGCCTTTCAACTGCATAATCATAAGTCACACAATGAAAAGCCACCAGTGTTAAGCAATGAACACCTACCTCCACTCTGTCCCATCTGAGTTCCCAGGTGGGTGTACAATATGGCAGACCTTTGTTCTGTGTGTGTGTGGAAAAGCACACACTGTCAACACGGGAGAGAAAAGCTAATATTTACCACGTATGGCCTCGGCTTTAATATTAGCTAGAGGCGCTAGTCGAGGGAGAACAGAGGCCTCACTCTGGTCTCACTTCCTACCTGAAAGCAATATCCAAAAATTAGTCGTTTAAGCCTCGACTGCTTTATTAGACAAGATATCAGGCTGGAAAAGAAACAGGAAAGTGTCAAACAAATGTCATGAGTTGGGATCAGACCAAGAGCATTATGTATACTGTACTGCTGCAGTCCACAGATCAACCAGGAACTCCTGCTTCATAGTATTAAGGTGTCTCCACTAATAAAGTTTTCATTTGTCATAAATTATACTATAAATTATATTATTATAGTTTGTAAATTTCACTTGGGGGTTGGAATTATTAGTGTGAATCTCTTAAAGGGGGCCTATGATGCTCATTGTCAGGTTCATACTTGTATTTAAAGTTTCTACTTGAACATGTTTACATGCTTCAGTGTTCATAAAACACTTTATTTTCTACACAATTTTACAAACAACACCCCTGAGACGCTCTGTTTTAGCACCCCTCCTGGAAAAGCCCAGTCTGCTCTGATTGGTCAGTGTTTCCGGGTCTTCAGTATCTCGGCGTCTCGCCAGTGTTGCCAACTTGGTGACTTTGTCGTTAGATTTAGCAACTTTTCTGACCCTCTTAGTGACTTTGTTTCTAATAAGTGACTTGCTGCTAATTTAGCGACTTATAGACCTTTATACTGTTAGTATGACATTTTTTAGTGGGTGGGGCTTAGCTGTAGGCAAAACAATTCTCCACAGACATTAGCTCACGCTAATGCAGGAATATAATCCAACATTGGGGAGAAATTAACACATGCCAGTTAACATCAGCAACCACAATGACATGCTTCCTTTACGTTAGCATGTAGCTACATGTAGCAGTGTACTTACAGCCAAGGAATGACTGTAATGGAGACTATCAGCACTTTTTACGGAAAAATAAATAAATAAAAATCTCTAATAAAAGCTTCTAAATACAACCAAATATGTTGAAGTAGGAATATGATCCGAAAATGGGGAAACATTAACAACATCAGCAACCAAGATGAAATGTCGCCCTGATGTTAGCATGTAGCTTGTACGTTAGCAAAGTACTTGCAGCTGGGGAATGACTGTAATGGAGAATAATAGCACTTTTTACCTTAAAAAATCACCAATAAAAGCTTTTAAACACAACCAGACATGTTCCAGTCGGAATAAGACCCAAAATCAGGGAGAAATTAACAACAACCAATCAGCAACCAATTACATGTTTTCTTGGTGTTAGCACGTAGCTACATGTAGCAGTGTACTTACAGCCAAAGAATGACTGTAAATCTGTAAAGGAGGATGGTGTCACATTTTACTGTGAATAATTGCCAATAAAAGCTTAGAAACACAATCGGACATGTTCCAGCAGGAATCTGATTTGAAAATTGTGCAGAAATTTACAATATCAGCAACCAAGTTTACGCGTTTTTCTCAAATTGGCATGAAGCTTCATTTAGCATCGTAGGCTACATAATGTAAACACAAAAATCTGGCACACTATGATGTCATACTGAAGCAAGAGCTGAAAATGGAAATTGGAAATGAAGAGTTCAGAATGTTAGGAAACCTGAGATTTTTGCTCACAGGCACTACTTTTACATTTGTTGGCTTCATTAATTAAAACTTTGGCCACTTTTAGTATAAACATCCTTCATTGTAACACTGTATATGACACACAAAATACAGAACAGCATAATAGATCTCCTTTAAGTATGGAATTTCATCACAAGTGGCTAATCAGAGTATCTGCAATACAGGCAAATTACAGGGATCTCTGACAGACTGAATTACTACAATTACATAATATCTTATTTTTAGCTCTTGATGACGGATCTGAGCTTTTTGTGGCAGCTAAACCCGAAAAAAAAAAAAGACCCACATTCCCCTTCTTTTGTACAGTACATGCAGCCTTACAATAGCCTTGTAGTAATCTCCACACTGATCTTCTCCAATCCACCCAGCAAATATTCTGTGCATATTTTCCCCTCTCTGCTCCTGATCCCAGTTCCAAACAGGAAATGATCCCGGGGCCATTTCTATCCTCACGGCCCAGACCAGCGGAGTGCATATTCAAGACATACTGGCTATGTCCCCCGTCTCAGGAAAGAACTCCAGACGAGTTCTTGTCCAAGCATTTCGGCTAAATACCGCATGAAATCGCCAGAGGATTTCAAATGAGTCAAGCTGTGGGGCTCTGGCGCGGGACCCACATCAATATCCTACTCATGCCGGTGGCCAGGTGTTGAGGGGAAATTCTCAATTGAATATTGTATCCAGCTTTCTGGGAGCTCGGGGAGCTGTATCTTGTGTGGATATTCGTTCCTCCGCCTCGCTATGCGCCCCGTCTCCTCTCCTTCCGTCTTGTTTTTGGCATTCCTCCGATCCGGGGCCGAGTGCAGTCTGCTGTGGCTCCCACTTGCACACCTGCCACGAAGAAACAGCTGTGGTCCGGCACAACATCATTAGTGCAGCTGAAAGAGAAGGAAAGGCCTGCGTAGCCGTTCCCCCCCTCTGTTTACTCTCCCTAAGAGTTCAACTCTAGGGCATCTGTACAATGGACAAACATTTTAACGATAAAGACGTGCAAAAAGTCGCCCCCCCTCCCTGAGTTCTTACGGCCAGGACGTGTAACACGATCATGATGAAACCTGTGGGAGAGCAGGGGTGCTGAAAGAAAATTTTATACCTCAAGACAAATATGTCCTTTTGGGGTGTTCACTCCCCACAGCTGTACAGTGGATGGCTTTAAGGGCAACCCTTGTGCATTTATCCCCACACAGCTTAGATCGCTCCATGACCATGACCAGGGCTTTTGGTAAAGCATGAAAAATGAACTCTCTTAAAATGCAGCTTGGACCCCCACAGGCAAGACCTCGCCTCTTAACACCAGACCAGAAATCTCTCATCAGGCTGCGTATTTACAAGCAGTGAAGAAACACGGGAATGTATTACGTGTATTGCTGTAATCGATATGTCCTCGGTGAATGTGGAGGACAAGGAGAGAGGAAGTGCTTCCATTGATTTTTAAAGATACTGGAGTGTAGGCCTCTCTTAACAGTCTCTGTTCTTCCAGAAACAGAGGAGGGAGATTTGACCCCTGTGGGTACCAAGGGCTGCTCCGGAGAGCAGACGCCAAGCCACAGACCCAAGACTCCACTGTAAAAAATGTCCATTTAAACAAGTCACTTCATTTTGCTCTTACTTCTAATATGCAAAGAGAGAGATTTTCACTGCAGCTGATTATTGTATAAATCATGATTCACTTATCATATACTTGAGCGTAAGGGTTTGTAGACCCTGTCTGAGTAGTTTGTTTTTACTTATGATCATCTTCAGTAGTTGTTCATTCATGATGCAATGTTGAGGCACTGCTTCTGGCTCTCCTCAGTAGGTTTTGTCTCTTAGTGTTTCTGCTTCGTTCAGCTTACTACTAAACTAGTCTTAAACAACCTGGTCTCACTCCAAAGTCATCCAAATCCGGCACTCGGTCATTGAATTACAGCGTCAGACACCAATGAAAAAAGCTGTTCGTTATGATACGTGGCCTGTTGCCATTAAAGTTTATCAGCATCTGACGGCATCAGGGGAAACGCGGTGGGACAAGAACGAAAGTTAAAGTGGCGAAAATCCGAGTAGGGTAGGTGGGAGGGGTAGTGGATGGGTCCAACAACCACCGACTGTCACCTTGGTGGCTGGTGTTGTTCCTGTATGATTGTAAAGCCAAACTGTGTTCTTTGTTCATAAACCCAACCACGCGTTTGTTGCTGAAGGAAAAAAACCATCAATTCGTTGTGTTGTACCGACGTAGTGACTTTATTTTGAAAGAGACTGTATGTAAATGTTAAATTTCCTGTGAAAACTGAAGTGTATCTTAAAAGAAGACAATGCATGTAACAGGCAGAACTTGAGATGGCGTCCGAGAACGTCAACAACCAACACACCCAGGGTACCTTGCACATCGTATGTGACGAGGTCAGAGTGAGAATGTGTTGTATATAAGCACTATTTAAAAGGTTAATGGCTCAGCAATGACCCATCCTTGCTCACTTTACACAGCAGTAAGTCAGGCAGGTATTCTTGAATGTTATTAGTTTATACAATGTGTCATCCTCACTGAGAAAAATAAATCTGAGCAAAAGTAAATTTAACATAATTAAACCTGTGATATTAACAATAAAAAATAAAGTTTGTTTCTTTAAATGAATAAATCTATTTTCTAAGTTAATCTGCATTGTTCAAAATACAAGATATAGAACAGAAGCTTAACGTGATCCCAGCCAATACAACAAGCTATTATCTTGTTTTATCCACTCCATGACCCCGTACTGCATATGGGTCGAAATGAAAGTGTTTATAGCTGTTGTGAACAACCACATTAGAAAGCAGGGTGAGCAGACAGCTGCCATAAAGTGACGAGACGCGATTAACTTAAATTTGGTCATATCATTGTGCAAGGTATGAAGGTGTTCAGGTGTTGTACACATAAAAAGTGAAATTGTTGGGTTAAGAAAGGGAAAAAAAGCCCTCTTACATTCTCACTTCACCACGCCAGGCCAATTACTGTATGTAGTGGGTGCAAATGTTGAACTGTCCATCTTGGAAAGTTATAAATTGTCAGAAGCTTCTTCAGCTTTGACAGAAAGGTGTGAGGAGAGGATTTCATGAGACATGACATGATTGCTACTTTGAATTTGAAAGTGTCTCAGTAAGCTGTCAGAAGCTAACGTGTTGTATGTCAGGGCTGAGCTTCAATGCAAAAAGTCACTGGTTTGGCCATTAACACCAATGAATCAGCACAGCTCTGCTTGAGGACTCTGTGTTAAGGATTTGTTTGTCCATGTACTGTCTCGGCGGCACAGTGATGCGCTGTCACCTCACAGCAAGAGGTATCCAGGTTTGAACCCGCTGGGCCCTTCTGTGTTTGTCCCCGTGTCAGCGTGGGTTTTTTCCCACAGTCCAAAGACATGCAGGAGAGGTTAATTGTTGAATCTAAATGACCTTGATAGCTGTAAAGGGGAGCATGAATGGTTGTTTATGTTGTTTTCTGTCACTATGCGTCAGCCCCCTGGTGAACTGTCCAAGTGTACCCCGCCTTTACCCAGTGTCAGCTGATTTTGGTTCCAGTCACCCCTGATGCCCGAACCCTGAATAGGTTAAGCATTACCGCAATGCAAGCTGCTGGCATGGACGCGTTATGAGACATCGGAGCAAGACACACAGACTTTGTGGTGGTTTTTGGTGAAGTAAAGCGGGCCCCCTGACACTTTGGGCCCCTGAGCCTTTTAGTAATCCATCCATGGGTGCAGGGGGTTCAAGACGATGCTGATCAGTGCCATTAACTTGAACCTTAACCATGATTTACATTTCCCTGAGCACCTGAACCACGTCTCGCTTTAAAAAAAAACACTTAAAAGTTGAGATTGAAAGTATATTCTTGACCCCGGAGCTTTTAATACAGTTTAAGATGAATCATAACTTCAACGTGTTGAGAATATTGAAAGATGAGAGAGCATCCATTGTCAGGTTTGTTGAGATGTTTCCTCCTGTTTTCATTGAAATAACATGAAAATATCTTGAAAATCTATTATTATTAATGGGAGAAGCGGGATTGATACTTCTGTGTTGAATTAGCGCCGTACCTGCGCCGTAGCTTGTCATGCACCTCCCCAGAAATGTAACTACACATTGCGGCGACACAGACCTCCTGTCTATTTCTGTAAGCTGAAACCATTTCCCTCAGTGGAAATAAAGCTTTTTTTTTACTTTAATTTCACAGATAAGAAACAATAAATTGTGAAGACAGTAAAGCCTCCACAAAAATAGCATTTTAAGTCTTGTGTGTGATTTATCCTGGCTTTATATGAGCAGAGGAAATCTCCGTTAGCTGCTAGGCTAATTTATACAATGTATAATGCCATAGGCTTGTGCTAATAACGTTAGCATGTTATATTTGTTTGGAAAACGTGTTTAGTATAAGACAGTTGTTTTGTCAGTGAACCTTGTGAGTTGTAATGGAGCTGAATTTTGTAACGTTACCTTTGTTAAATGTTGCTGTTGTCCCTGGCTTCATATGAGTAGAGGAAAAGTCTGCTAGCTGCTAGGCTAATTTATACAATGTAAAATGCCATAGGCTTGTGCTAAAAACATTAGCATGTTGTATTTGTGGGGAAAATGTGTCCAGATAAAGACAAGTGTTTGTGAATGCTGCGAGTTATAGTGAAGCTGATTTGTGTGAAATTGTCTCTATTAAGCCATGTTTAATGTGTGTTTAATGTGTGATGTGAATCAACTAAACTTTACAGCACTTCACAGAAACCCCACTGCCGACTAGTGTTTTGGAGGTGTAACTGCAGAGTGACACAGACACATCACCACACAAGTATAAATGCTCACAACGGCGTAGGCCATGTGCGTAGGTTCTAAATAGAGCTGACGCACAACTATAAATTGGCCTTCAGATGGTTTTGGTGTCATTAACCAGATAGCTGCAACCCAACAAATCTGATCAAGTCTCGACAGCACAGTATGAAGACTGAGTGGTCTCTTTATTAGTATTTTATTACACTCCAGATGGTTATGATAACATATAATTAAGAAAAAACAACAGTACAGTGCAACACTGATTCCAACTTTGAATTAGTTTTTGCAATTTCATGGTTGCCATTTGAGGTCGATAAAAGTTAGAGACGACTTGATTCCACTTTTAAATCATTTCATTAAATGAAGGAGTTTGGTAGCGTGACATAATCTCATTTCATTTCCAGTGCGAGCTCACATATTAAAGAAATACTAAATAATTGGAAAAAGTGCTAACAAGGTTAATCACTCCACTTATTTCAAGGTGATGTCACTTGGCTGAAGCACTTTCTGGAAACAGTTGTAGAAAAGTGAAATCATCTCTCCTTCCTGTTAGCTGTTTTCTTCCTCTAAAGCGAATTTTTTTTTGCAATTTTAAGACTTAACGCGAGATTAAATAACCTGTTTAGATGAATATTTCTTGCAGTGGATCCCTACCGGAGAAAATCAATCCGTCACCACGCGCACAGGAAGGAAGCCTGGGCTGGGGAGAGATACTGCTCTTAATGACATGTCTCTGTGTGCCTGGACCAGAGGGGGAAGTAACCGGATATTTAAACAGAGATAAGAGTGTGTGCCAAAGGGGCCGGGATTGGATATGACTGAAACCCCATGGCAACGGGCCGGGGCTATCGGATATGGAAAGGTAAATAGTAATGCAGCCGTAGCATGTTTTAATGCTGTAAATTAAAAGCTCATGTAACATTCATGCGAGGGTGATATATAGGTGGTTAGCTTCTGCCAAGTTTTCATTAGTGATTTCCTCCATGCTTTTAGCAATGCGCTTGTTTTAAATCAAGATTTGGAACACGCGTTTTGGCTCATCAGGATCTGTAAGCAGAAATCAGATATGCTGTATTTCCAGGCAAGAATATCCACTGCCATACTACGATGAAGGAGATGAAAGTATCATTTACTGAACCCTCTCAGACAAGAGGAAGAGAGGAGATGAGAAAAATGTGTGTTGGTACATACTGGGAAAGAGACCTTGAGGAAAAAGAAACTTGAAAGTTGTGTGTTTATCTGACCAATATCTGTTCGAGTCCCTCCTCTCACTCTTACCTTATACTGTATATACTGATATAATCTACTCCTACATATTCCACAATGGATGTGACATCTCCCAGACAGCAGGCCTGAGCTTGTTGTATCCAGCTGTGGGTTATACAAGTTACTCACAGCTTAACCACAACCTGTGTTGTGGCTGCAGTGCATTCTGGTCTGTTGAGGCTACTGTGGACGGAGGAATCAGAATCTTTGCTTCTTATCTCCCCGTATGACTGGTGTAGTCCGCAGCCTCTCTTCTCTGATTCTTTGTCACTGTCATAGCTGATGTTTGTGATTGATTTTTTAGGTTCTGTAATCAAACTTCTCAGATGATGTGAAGTGATGTCATCATGTTTGACCAGATATCCACAGAGAAGAGAATAAAAGGTGTTTTTTGACTGATAAAAGGAGCATTGTTCAAGCGCCAGTTCCTGATTAAAGCGAGATTCAACGTAAAGGCAACGTCATAACCTATGGCGTAGCCTGATGTGCACCTCCCCAGAAATGTAACTACACATTGCGGCAATGCAGACCTCCTGTCTATTTCTGTAAGCTGAAACCATTTCCCTCAGTGGAAACAAAGCTTTTATTTACTTTAATTTCACAGGTAAGGAACAATAAATTGTGAAGACAATAAAGCCTCCACAAAAATACCATTTTAAGTCTTGTGTGTGATTTATCCTGGCTTCATATGAGAAGAGGAAATCTCTGCTAGTCGCTAGGCTAATTTATACAATGTAAAATGCCATAGGCTTGTGCTAATAACGTTAGCATGTTGTATTTGTGTGGAAAACGTGTTTAGTATAAGACAGTTGTTTTGTCAGTGAACCTTGTGAGCTGTAATGGTGCCGAATTTTGTAACGTTACCTTTGTTAAATATTGCTGTTGTCCCTGGTTTTATATCAGTAGAGGAAAGTTTGCTGGCTGCTAGGCTAATTTATACAATGTAAAATGCCATAGGCTTGTGCTAAAAACATTAGCATGTTGTATTTGTTTGGAAAATGTGTCCAGCAAAAGACAAGTGTTTGTCTGTGAATGCTGCGAGTTGTAAGTGCACAAATCAGCTTAACTATGTTTGAAATGGTCACTATTAAGCCATGTTTAATGTGTTTTTAATGTGTGTTTTGAATCAATCAAAATTTACAGCACTTCACAGAAACCCCACTGATGACTAGTGTTTAGGAGGTGTAACTGCCGAGTGTCACAGACTCACCAGTTGGCCTGTAAATACCAAGATATGAATTTTTATCCATATCGCCCAGCCCTACAGTCTAGTAGTGCTCTAGTGTTTTTTTTTCTTATGATTTTTCTGCTTTAGTACATTAAGAAAGGTTTAAGTTAAGTTCTTTTATTTATTTTAATCACTCTCATTCTCCTCTATTTTGTCACCACATCTCTCTTGATACTGATAGCAAGCACGCGGTAATACTGAAGTCTGCTCCTGCCTCCATAATCGATTGGAAAACTGCAGCACGTACACTGATGAGTAAGACTCTCCATTCTCTTAATCACCAACACTAACATGCCCTTGAGCAAGGCATTAAACCCCCTGACTGTTCTAATGGTGAGAAGTAAAACCTGTCACGGCTGTGGGAAGTTCCCAGGGATGAAAGTGAAGCATTTTTACTGCAGATATATTAAAAAAGGGGGAAAACAGCAGTGTCATCTTTGCCTTTTCTTTTCACTCCCACACTGATCCCTGTATCAGTCGACTCTCTTCAGTGTTGGGTCTGCACAGTCAGATCAGGTTCCCTCTCTGAGTTGCCGCTCAAAAAGAGTCCTGTAATCGGAGCAGCTCAGTGTTACAGATACAAAAATACACAAGTTCGTCTGCTCTCTTAGTGGGTTGGATCTGAAATCATATGGAACGTATCTTTCCCTTGCGGTTTGATGATAATGCTCCAAGACAATGCAGGCTTCGCCAGAGGAAATGATTAAACCGTATTTTGTGGTGTGTTTGTTTTAGTTTGGCCATTTGAATCATTAGTCCTTCTGGAAAACACTGAGATGTATTTCTCAAGTCTCGAGTGTGCGTCTGAAGAGTTGTTGACATTCTGAGATTTTTATATTTTATGAATCCAGCTTAAACTTTTATTCACAGTGGCTAACGATGGGTCTGACGGTAAGGTAAAGTTAAACTCTAACATTACAATCAGTCTGATAGTTCAGAGTGTGAGACTCACACCACGCCTTGCCAGCAGTAACAAAATATTCCTGTGATGCTGCGGTTATTATGTATGGCAGAAATTCCAGGGAAGGTAATGGGAGCTTGAAGAGACGAGCGTATTAGAGGAAGCAGAGGTGGATGGGAATCAAGGGGATGAGGGTATCATGAAATCTTTGCTCAACAGATGGGTTTTGAGCCACTATTGGCTGTCACTAACCCCTCACATACACACACACACTGTGTCCATGTTTCAAGCACCTCCAACCATTGGCAAGGCCGCAGTTCTAACCTCCGCCGGCCTCGGGATCAGGTGATGCTCCGCAAAAGGATTAGCGGCAACTGGATCCTTTTGGCAAAGGCACAGGAATTTTCATTACAATGATCTTGGGTGTGGTGTGCCAGGAATGCATCCTCAATAGGAAGGAGAGGAATACACCAGGGTGAAGTGCAAGGGAGTGGCGGGTAGGAGGGGGGTAACGGTGGGAGTTTTGGCGGGTCACGTTTCTTCCCAGTCCACTACCTTGTCTCATCTCCCCTCGTCTGTGGTTATATTCCTGTACGGTTTAAAAATGCGTAGAGCCCCATTTACTGTCAGGAAGGGGAAGTTGATCGATAAGTTTATTGTCGAATGTTGAGTGTGTATTTGCATTTTTAACTGTTTTGCACAGTGTGGCAGTATAAATATTAGGGCCGCCCCTGACTAAGAATTTTCAGAGTCGACCAATAGTCGTCATTTAGGACCATTAGTCGACGAGTCGCCTGCATGTTCACAATATTAATTTAATCATGATTGTGCTAAGTGGCTAATGGGCATGTAGCTGCTTCCATGTTTCAGATGATACGTCATGTTTGTAGTCAATGAATGAAGATGAGTTTACATATCACCTTGGGTTCGTCCTTCACCTTCTCAAAATGATCCCACACTTTGGATTTCCTGCCCGACATGTTGTTAACTAGCCTGTGGAATAACCGCAGGTACCAGCCCTGGAAATTAGGGGCCGTACACATGCCGCATCTTTAACTGCTTGGAAAACGTGAGGTCGGGCGCTGGCCGCTACTTTTGTGCCTTTTCTGTGTCAGCTTTCAAGAGCACAGTGGCAGGTTGCGTCTGAGGTTGCTAAGCAACCTTAACAAGCACCATATAGCCTATTTACCTAAAATCCCGAGTGCAGAGCTGATCCTCTTCCAGGCGTTGTTTAAAAGTATGTAGGCCTATTGTCTGTGGGACAAATGAAAAACGGACTCGGAACTTTCCCCCTGGAGTCACATGTTCAGATCCATGTGAATTTTGAGTCATTTTAAGGCATGTCCTCACCGTGTTTCTTTTCCTAAACCTAACCTCTTTAACTTTACATTAATTACGAAATTGTACGTTAAGGACGTAATGTTATTCATGGGACGCAAATTTGTAGGGTATCATATGAACTGTTATGAGAATACGTTGACTTTTTTCAGTCTTCATCAGTGACATCATGGAGTTTGCTCCGTTCCCTTAGGTTAAGTGTCTCAGATGTCCACATGTACCAAAGAATTGTTCACTTCTAACGCAAAATAGTGGTGTTTTAAAGGCACGTAGTTTGGATTCAGAAAAGTCACACAAGAACACAAACAAACCACCGATCGAGGCGGTGTTAGATCAGCAGCTGCCATGTACAGC
Source organism: Epinephelus moara (assembly GCF_006386435.1). NCBI lineage: Eukaryota > Metazoa > Chordata > Actinopteri > Perciformes > Serranidae > Epinephelus > Epinephelus moara. The sequence goes on from NC_065509.1 coordinate 38,272,256, forward strand.
AAGATAAAATTACTGTTTTTGTCGATGCAGTCTGACTTTGAAGACAGCATTGGTAAGTTCCACTTTCAAATCAGTTCCCTGTTAGAAAAAGCTGTCTGTTTGGGAAGTACTGAGCATACGACTTGATAAATGACTCTTGGATTACATTGCACGAGTTGTATGAGAGGAGTGGTTGTTCGGTGGTAAGCACTGTCGCTTCACAGTAAGATGGTTCCAGGTTTGAACCCAAATGATAGCAAAGGGTGACTGTGAATTTTCATATGCCTCCGTGCTGGCGATAGCTGTGGCCTGAGGCATTAAGTTTTTGGGTTGTCCGTCCGTCAGCCCATCTGTCTGTCTGTCCGTCCCATTCTTGTGAACACGATATCTTGAGAAAACCTCAAAGGGAATTTCTTCAAATTTGGCAGAAATGTCCGCTTGGACTCAACAGTGAACTGATTAGTGTTTGGTGTTCAGTGGTCAAAGGTCAAGGTCATTGTGACCTTGCATTCATCTAATTCTTGTGAACACAATATCGGGAATTTAGGAATATAGGGAATTTCTTCAGACGATGAACTTATTAGATTTTGGTGGTCAGTAGTCAAAGGTCAAGGTCATTGTGACATTGTGACTTTGATCTTATTCTCGTGAACACAATATTTCAAGAACGCTTTTAGGGAATTTCTTCAAATTTGGCTCAAACATTCACTTGGACTTAGGTCATAGGTTAAAGGTCAAGTCTTTGCAACCTCATCTGTCTTATTCTTGTGAACGTGATAGATGGACACTTAACTGGTGACACTAGTCTTGGAAGCACACCTTAAAATTGTGCTGATTGTATATCTGTGTTAAGCATCCATGTTTTTACAGACATGGATATACTGTAAACTGTAAGGCATACAACTGCAGGGCTGTAATTCTAGTTAACTTTGAAACCCAGAAATGAAATGAAATCACCAAACTGCTCAGGTTTGAGACCTAAATTATGTCTTTTGACCTGTAGTGTGAGTTGAGGTGATGAAGCAGCTAATTAAGAGACACTTTCCTATTATACTGTATTTGTAATTCTGCATGAAGATTGTCAGTCCGTACCATAAATCAGCCTTTAACTTGTGTAAACAGAACATATGGTTCCTCATGCAACGGGGACATTCCTTCTTATTTTTATTTAAGTGCGGGTTTATATGGAGCTCGAGTTATCACCTTAGGGCATGTTGTACCCATATCACAGGAAATAGCGATGTGTTGATTATTTCATTTCCAAAGCGCTGGAGAATTGACATTTTGATGTTCACGTCTTCCTGCAGCGAGGCCTCAACATGTTTATGATAATTTGCTCAGACTGCACACATCGGATTCGTGAGTCAGTTTTTTTTTGTATCTAATCTCCACTTGAGTTATCAAACAGGTGTCTGGTGTTAAATCTGGCAACTGAACCTGCATTTAACAAGTTTTTCCACCCCAGTCCCCCTGCATTGAAATTTTATTCTCTTTGTTTAGTAATGTAATGCTATCACTGCCTAGAGCGCTCACTGAGAGCTGACGACCAGGCGACCATGGCTGAAAGGTCTTTCCGATTGCAGGTCACGATTTTGGGTGAAGGGGGGGGACTCGTGGGGCACAGCTCTGGAATTACCTCCACAATTGCAAAGTGAAAGCCGTTCTTAGAGGGGGGCAACAAAGAGCTCTCTGTCTGGGCAGCGCCTTTTGGCCAAGGAGAAATACTATCTGCTGCCATGGCCCCCCCATCCTGCCTCTTGGGCTGATTACGACAGCGGGGCAGGGTGGGCAGAGTGCCGCGCCAGTGCCACGTCCCACAGCTCCATTGACAATTGTTGCGGTTTGCTTCTTCCATTTACATGCGGAGGACGAGAAGGAACAAAACTAGTGGTTATACAAATCTTTGTTCCTGAACCACAGACCTACGACTGCCCACTGCATCTCCGCCAGTGTTTATTATATTCTGCAGCATTTCTACAGTCAGAAAAGAAAATACTTTGTTCATCATGAGGTGGGGGAAGTTTGTCTTTGACTTGACTTATAAGTGAAGAAAAACTAAATACACTTTGTAAAAATATATATTGGATAAAATAAGATAAATACACTTAATGGCCACTTTATTAGGTACACTTCTGCTTAGTTTTTAAGAAGTTTTACTGTATTCAGTGTTTCTAATATTCTGGCCACTTATGTATGTAAATGGAGATTAAAAGCATTTTGAAACAGTCAGTATAATGTAGTCCAGAACATTTATCTATGACCTCACTACTAAACACATTTTTAGAGATCTGTGTGGGTACATGAGACCCTAAAAAAGAGGGTGGATCATGGGGAGTACCACCAGTTGGTCCAGGAGCTTCTCCTCCATGATGGACGTTTCCAGGCTTATTTTAGGATCACTCAGGGGCAGTTTTACAACCTGCTGTCCATCATATCATCGGGCTGTATAGCTCTGGGTATCCAGCAACCACCACCACCAGTTTCTCCTCCATTGTTTACCAGCTGTAAACTTGTTGTCATGACCACCACAGAAGGCCCGCCTCTCAAATCATCCGATTGGACAATGGGAAAAACTTAAACTTTAAAATTTACAGCTACTTAGCTTGTTACCATTGCTAAAATTGGTAAGAAATGATTGGCATATCAAACTACAAACATTATTAATCATAAATAAACAAGTGTCAACTATAAAATGTGATCAGGTTTTGGACCTTGTCCACTTTCGTGTCAGGATCAGCTGCAGACTGACGTGGTAGAGATGGCTGCCATCTTGTTTTTACATGGATTAGTGAATTGTGCTCCTACAACCATTAGATGGCACAAATAAAGTGTACACAAATGAGGACAACAGGTCTAAGTAAGCAAAATGAAGTATAAGGTGCAGGAAACCCTAAATGTAATGTCCTCATATGAGGACACAGGGTCTCAGGAGGTTATACAGGGCCCAGAAGCAGGGATCCATGCTTAATTTCAAACAAAAACAGCAGCGTTTTTTAAGAATCAACTAAACTAACTATAGAAAGAAAGAAGGATGAAGAAAAGGAAATTGCAGTCTGGTCCACATTGTTTGACCATTGTGTGATCTGTGGGAAGAGCAGTGTGAGACGCTGAATTTATTGCTGTCAGCTCTGAAGTTCTTTTGGGACATCCTAGAAAAAAAAAGCTCTGTACATGGCCAGATTACACGCTCTGTACTGGTGAGAAGTGCAATATATGTCACTGGCTCCATTTAATCCAATTAGTAATCCTCAACCTCGCTTTCAAAGGCATAACGTGAAGAGAAGAGAAGGTGCTCCTAATCGCCGTGGAATCTGCAAAGATCCAGCAAAACACCTCCTCCCCCTCCTTCCTCCACAAGCTTTTCCTCTTTCCTAACGTGCAGATGGCAACAGCTGTCTGCTGAGGAGCTTGAGATACTGCAGCAACTGGAAAAGCATTTTAATTTCTGCTATGTAAGGTGACGTCTGACGTGTTGTCCAGAGCCTCTCAGTGCAGTCAGTCTGTGGGAGAAAAGATCTTGTTTGAGGAAAAACAAGCCCCTATATTAATTCTAGACCTATTATTATAGTCATTTTGATATTGAGTTTTAAATTAGGCCTTTGAGTGTGCAGGCATATTTTGCCAGAGAAACTTTGCCTTATGACCCTTTCCACAGCAACGCCATAACCAAGACTTCATACACCGAAAAAGTCTCTACAGGCTTCCACATGCTTCAGTGTTTTTGGGCCCGTAGAGTGTGACTGAGCTGGTTAAGAGCATGCACCCTGGAGACTTACTCTGGTTGAGCAGGCCGACTCTCTGTGGGCACCCCGGCCACATGAATAGGATAAAATAATTCACTAATATGGCTTTCCAAATATTATCGGACCTAATGGATCAAATAAAGTCATTTCAAGATGTTTTTCTTGCCAACAAAAAATCATTTGCTGTTTGGCAGTCGCTCCTCTTCTAATGATTTTTGGCTGGTGTATGTCACATAATAATGCACTACAGAGTGTGGCCACTAGGCCAAAATTGCCTCTCAGCCCAGAGCTTTTCCTGGGTGTTCAGCAGCAGGGGCGAAGCCAGATCTTGTAAATTTCTGGGGGTAAGCCCAAATAAGCCCACAATAATATAAACAAGCAGAACAAATTAATCAGTCAATGAGAATGTGTGTGTGGGCGGGACATGAACACATACAGTTAGCAGCAGCAGCAGCAGCAGCAGCAGCAGCAGCAGCGACCCACCGTCCGACACTGGCACACAGTGAGGATGGAAACAGAAGGGTTCGGTAGGGACGGAGTACCGGCAGTGGTTTATCAGCTGCTGCAGCAAGCAAAAAGACCATCTGCGCTCATTTTGACTTGACCAGCGGACTTCACTACAAGCTGATTGGCTGTTGAAACAGGTGACGAGCTTTACGTTCTAAAACCAGCCGCTGGCGATTTGAAGAGCTGCAGGTGACACCATCAGCTGGCTTGAGTCGAGCTCAGACCAGCCAGCTCACACTGCTGCAACTTTTCTCTGCAACCTTTTAAAACGGTTTCATCTAGCTGCAGATCTTTGGTCTGAACTGGGCTTAACATCATTCTGAAACCACAACACAAAATATGCTCAGGGTGACCAATTTTCGTGCCTGCTAGCTAAAAAAAGGCATAAATTCCCTGATGTTACTATTTTTAAAGGGACAGTTCACTGCAAAATTAAAAAACCTCAACAGCAATGTCTCTTTCTAGAAACCATGACCTGGTTACTCAAGATAATCCACAGACATCGTTGTGAGCAGTTTCATGTAGGAACTATTTGCTTTCTACTGAACTACACCCACCAACTGTATCACTGCACCAGAAGGAAGCGTGCATCTACTGCTAGCTCAACTAGCAACACTGAGCTAGCTAACGTTACAGCTCAGCCTAGGAGGACGCCATTAATGTTTACATCTGTGCTGTCACAAGCCTCTTGTTCATGAGTAGAGTAGATGTACGCTTCCTTCTGTGTGATGATACGGTTGGTGGGTGTAGTTTGGTAGAAATAAAACAGTTCCTACATGGGGCGCCTGGTAGCTAAGTGACATGAAACTGCTTACAACAAGGTCTGTGGATTATCTTGAGTAAACCTGTCATGATTTCTGGAAAGAGACATTGTTGTTGAGTTTTTCAAATGTATTTTTTTTTGGCAGTTTGAGCACCAAAAGCTGAGCACCATCTAGTTCCATTATATTGGAGAGAAGGCAGACATATCTACAGCTGATATCTCCAACACTCAGGAACTCACACCAAAACAATCTAGACTGACAAGTAGTACTATAGGTAAGAGGTTAAATATGTGTTTTTGATTTTGGGATGAACTGCCCCTTTAAGTTAGATTACTTGGGTAGGGTAGGAATTTGGCGTAAACAGCATTTCTAATCTTGATGCCTATTTTTGTTATACCATGCTGGAGTTCACAAAATGAGTGTTCATTGTTCAATTATCTGGGCTGCTCTGTTTGCAAATCAAGACTCCCAAACGATGCCAAGTAAACAATACTCTTAATCTAATATTAGGGCCAACAGAAGAAAGTTGGCATGTGTAGAATTAGTCTGTCAATGACCACACAGCTCCGTCTTGTGGAACCTCTGCAACAAGGGCGCAGATTTTGTTTCAGCATTGAAACAGGGAGGTTGGGGGTTCTCCCTCAGGAAATATTGAGCAGTGTCCCCTGTGTCCCCCCTGAAATCTATGCTTTGCTTTATATTTGAGTCTCTAACAAGCCAACAAACAAACAAACAAACAAACAAAGAAAAAACCCTGACACATATTTCTTTATTACTCATCAAATAGATGATGTAGTAGTAGCAAGTAGGAAAAGACAATTTAAGAAGTCGTGAGAACTATTAAGGACATACTAACATTAATATTTGAACATGAAATATTCCCAAACTGATTTCCTTCATTCATTCACTCTTCCTCCTCACTGGATGGGAACGCTCTGCGTGGCCACTCCTCCTCCTACTTTGGGAAACAAAAAGGAAAAGCAGAGGAGAAAACATTGAGCAGGGTTACTCTGGAGCAGAGGACAGCAGCAGCAGAGGAGAAGCAGACCACTGAGACAAGAGGAGCAAGCGAGCGAACTTCACCACAACAACACAAGTCCCCAACCCGCCCTCACCTCCCTCCCTCCCCCACTGCACCTCACCCTTCAGTCCTGAATCGTGTCCAAATCTTATACATTCACAGGCTGGGGCTGGCCAACTTTCACAGCTGTCACACATTTTCAACAGATTCCACCAGCCCTAGATGAGGCTGGGGAGAAGACATTCCTGCGCCATTACACATTGGCTAAAAGGAATTACCGTTAACATCTGATATTGTGGAAGTGGGAAATTTGCCACCCTGACCTTGCCCAAAGCACTCCGGAACTCAGGGTCATGGATTTATTATCTCAGATGGCCCTCAGAGGTCACAGGGGGCCGTTTTTTCCCCCCTCACTGTTCCGGCAAAAACCCCTGCAGCCCCAAGTGTGCTATTCATTAAGTACACTGTGCAGCTTTGTGTCGGGGGGGGTAGGGATGTGATGGGATGGTGGGGGGGTTGACTCGCAGGGGTGGGAGACACATGTTACTGTTGCTCTACGGGTATTTGTCATAGGAACGGCATGTCTTGTCAGACTGAGAGGCCATTCCCAGCTGTTGGGCTGCAGCACCGTGATGTGGCCTGAGCCAATCCCCCCGGAGCAACCATGGCCACATAAACAGGATGCCTCCGATGTACAATTGCACAAGTGTGGGAGATAAATCCCTGCTCAACACCAATCCTTTTATTTTCTCAAATCAGATTAGGTTTCACCAGAAACGTCTCTGCACCGTTCTTGTTTAGATTTTTTTTTTTTTTGTATTTAGTGTTTGTGGACTTAAAATATTATCATGCTTTGCAGGTTTGTTTAATATTCACTCAGCAATGGAAGCAACGACCACACTTTCCCTGAGCATGTTTGTTGCTGCTAGCTTAACAAGACCACGCTAGTGGGTCTAAGAGGCTGTACTTCGGTGTTGCTATGAGCTAAATGCTAATGTCAGCATGCTAACATGCTCAAAATCAGTCAACCTTTATTCGTGTAACGCCGTTCATTAACACCTTCCCTGCCAGAGTATTATTTTTAAGTTATCAGCCACCACCAGCATTTTTGATCATATTTACTAATCTTTAAAGACCCACAGAATAATTTGTTCTATGAATATGTAAACAGTATATACATGAAACTAAAAATGTTTTTATACACGCACACAAAAAATAATTCCATCTTATTCCATTTCCTTTTTATCAATACTTGAATTTGAGCATTTTCACAGAAAAAAAACAAATAACATTTTGGACAAAAAGCTGAGAAAAATGCATTTTGTTTTTCTGGTCCTTGAGACCAATTTTGTGAGAAGCATTTTGAGACAAGCAAGCTTCATGTCTCATTTAATTTTCAGTAATCAAAGAAACAGCTTATTTAAGGTTGTGAGTGTTGCATTAGATAGGCTAATGTTAAGATCCGTTGAAACAGACACACACAGTGTCTGTGGTTTAATTGTATTATGCTGTGTTCATACCACGAGCAACAAAGTTCCAAAACAATGAAACGTGGCCAGCAACATTGTCTCCGAGTTGCTCGTCAGCAAGCTAGTTTAGTTGATGTTGCTAATGCTAACAGACTAAAGATCTTTTAAGAATCATGTGCTGTACACAGTACATAAAACAGTTTTACTGTTAGTAAATATTATAATGTTTTTTAGTGGGCGGGGCTTAGCTGGAGGCGAAACAATTCTCCACAGATGTTGACGAACGCTAGCTAGCAAGTTCTGTTGACTTGTTTTAGACAACAGAGGAAGATGAAGCGAGTGTCGCATTTGGAAATACTCATTCCGAGTGCCTGAGCGCTCTCCAGCACAAAGTGGACCATTTGTAAGCTCGTAACGCTGTCGGAATGTACTGTTCGGTTATCCAGACCACTGCACTCTCTGAGTGGACTGGATGACCCGTATGCTCTCACTCATGATGGATCATTCGACAGGATTGCTGAAGCTGGGATGACAGGCTTTGTGGTTGATTACTATGCCAATTTTACAAAGGAGGACGAGACTTGAACGGTTTCCTCTGTTTTGTTTTGCTATCGAAGCTAACGTTAGCTAATGTGCTATAATGTTAGCGTTATGGAGAAATCCAATATTCCTCTTAATACCTCCCCAGTTTCTGATGAGGTGGACATGATAACCCTTAATACACATAACGTTATTCATCCCTACAACAGGAAATACTTTTTCCTTAACTTGACATGAAGTGTGCGCTGCACATGTGAGCATTTTTGATGATGGCCTCCGTCCAGTCCTTTGGTCTTATCACATTCAATCATAGCTGGCTTTGTTTTTGTTGACGGGCAGTGGCGGCTGGTTTTGCGCCATGACTCTCTTCTATTCTGGCTCCCAATAACACAGCAAGACAAACACATTTTAAGACTCCTATGTAGCCTACAGCCCTGTGGGGGAAGGGCAGGTTTACCTCCAGCTAATAAAATTACATCATCATGACTTTGGCCCTAATAGGGTCTATAAGCACAGCAGAAATGTCAGATAGGCTGGAGGACTGGTGTCTAACTATGTATCGTTAAATGCTACAGTTATGGCTGAACATGACAACAGAAATAAACACATTTTATGATTTCACATATCTCTGAAATTCAAATCAGTTGTCTACCCAGAAGTAACTGCTGTCGTCAGCATATATCATGGTGATTCAGCCTATAAGACAGTACAAATACAAACAGTTGCAATTTTGAATGTTCCCCATATTAGTTTAGCGTGTTAGCATGCTAACATTTGCTAATTAGCACAGAATTCAGTACAGCTGAGGCTGATGGGAATGTTATTAGTTGTGGAGTTATTGTTCATAAACAAAAGTATTAGACAAATTCAAATTTTTTATTTGTCAATGACGTTAGGTAAAAATCAAAGGATAACCAGAGTTGTTATTGTCAATTCCTAGCGGTACATGGAGACATTTCACTTCAAACCACAAATGTCAACCTCATGGAGGTGTTATAGGAAGATTCAGTGGATCACTAAGTAAGTGGATTACAATATTTTATGGTAAACCATCAAGTAGTTGTTGAGGTTTGTTGAGTCTGGACCGACTGAGTCCTGCAGTGTGGATTAAAAGAAGCAGTCCTGCACTGGATAACAGGCCCACAGTCCTCACGCAGCGTTCAGTTGACTCTTCTGTGCTTCTGACAAACTCGTTGACACAGTTTGGCACGAGGAGTCGGACGGACGAGATGCAAAGCAAGCTGAGTCTCATTATCTGCTAAGTGGAGGGGAAACACTACAACAAAAGTCACTCAAGCAGTTTTACAGACACTCTGTGAGGGCAAGCTCACATGCAAACATCTATTGTTGCTTCTAAAGTGATGAAGACAAGAAAATAAATCTAGTGTCATTTCCAAATATCTCGAGGGCATTTTATTTTCTTAAGCAATTATGATGTTTATCTTAGTATGGTTTTTACAATGTATTTGTGCAGCTATTTGAGCCGTTCTTGCTACATTCAGAGACCTCTTACAGTCTGTCATCAGTTAGTTTTAAAATTTGGATCCTGTTTCAAAGCACCTGCAACGCTGGCACATTCAAAAACCCTCCCCTCTTAAAACATCTTTTTCTGAATGCTCATAACAGCTAAATATTTATAGAAAGTCCCGGTGCCAAAGTAACCCACCGCATTTTCTAAATAAGCCTTATTTGAAAATAAGGTCCAGATGTTTCACGTTTTTGGTGCACGATGCAGATGACTGTGAGGAGTCAGCGTGTGTTTTCACCGTTTCCATGACTGAGAGTACGATGATGGTCGTCTTAGTAATTTCAAGGCAACCCCAGTGCTCCACTTCCAGGAAGTAAAGCAAAACTATGCCGGAGCCTGCGTCATCCAGTGAGTCAACTAAACAGTCTGGAGGGATATCTGTGAGGGAGTCCAGACACAGTCATTCCTCCTTCCTCTCACTTTCATGACTGTTCAATTTCCTCACTGGCGGTACACTAGCTCCAAAAGCATTTACACTACATATTAGAGCTCTTCTTCTGCACGTCACTGGATTTGTCACACAAACAGAACATCCTCTTGTTACTGTATTTCTCAGATGAACAGAACATTCCCAGGATCTGGAGCAGAATAGCACAATATGACAGGAACTGATTCATTTAACATTCATTCATCCAGGTCACTTCCTCTGAGGTCAAAACCCTCTCCTACCTAGAAAACCTGGTCAACATGGCCAAAATTCAGCACACCAATTTGGTCCTCGCTGAAAATGTCAACTATTAGATGGATTGCTGAAAGAAAAATTGTATATTCAAGTTTACCAGAAGATGAAGACTCATGATTTTGGTCATCTCTGACTTTCCATCTGGCAGGTTGACATTTGTGATTTTGAGTGAGAAGTCCTGACAGCTAATGGATGGATTGCTGTCAGATATGGTACAGATTCATGTTGCCTTCTGGATTAGTAGTAACTTTGGCAGTCCCTTGTTTGTACACCTCGTACCACTGATAGCTGTGGACAGAGGTGTTATGTTTTTGGGATGTCTGTCCATCCATAAGGTCGTCCCATTTTTGTGAACGTGATATCTCAAGAAAGCCATGAGAGATTTCCCTCAAATGTGGCAAAACATCCACTTGAACTCAGTGATAGACTGATTAGAATTTCGTGGTCAAAGGTTACTGTGACCCCATGTCCGTCTCATTCTCATGAACGTGATAGTTCAAGAACGCCTTGAGGGATTTTCCTCAAATTTGGCATGAACATCCACCTGGACTCAAGGATGAGTTTAGATTAGATTTTTGTGGTCAATGTTCAAGGTTCTTGTGACCTCACATCTGTCTCATTGTTATGAATGCATTTCTCAAGAAGGCCTTGAGATCTTCCTCAAATTTGACACAAATGTCCACTTGACCTCAAGGATAAACTAATTATAATTTGGTGGCTCATGTCCGTCTCATTCTCATGAATGTGCAAAGAACACTTTGAGGGATTTTCCTCAAATTTAGCACGAACTTGGACTCAAGGATAAACTGATTATAATTTGGTGGCTCATGTCTGTCTCATTCTCATGAATGTGCAAAGAACACTTTGAGGGATTTTCCTCAAATTTAGCACGAACTTGGACTCAAGGATAAACTGCGGTGTTCAAAGGTCACTGTGACTGCAAGTCTGTCTATTCTCATGAGCGCAATATCTCAAGAATGCCTTGAAAGATTCAAATTCCTCAAATTTGGCACAAATGTCCACTTGAACTCAAGGATGAACTGGTTAGATTTTGGTGGTCAAAGGTGACTGTGACCTCATGTCTGTCTCATTCTTATGAACGTGATAGCTGAAGAGGTCCTTGAGGGATTTTCCTCATATTTGGCACAAACATCCACTTGGACTCAATGACGAGACTAAATTAGATTGTTGTGATCAAAGGTGAAGGCCCTTGTAACCTCAAGTCCATGTCATTCTCATGAACGCAATATTTCAAGAATGCCTTGAGGGATTTTCCTCAAATTTGGCACAAACTTCCATTTGGACTCAAGGATAAACTGGTTAGATTTTGGTGGTCATAGGTTACTGTGGTTAGCTGAAGAAGGCCTTGAGGGATTTTCACCAAACTTGGCACAAATATCCACTTGGACTCCATGATGAACTGATTAGACTGTGGTTGTCAAAGGTCAAGGTCCCTGTGACTTCACATCTGTCTCATTCTTATGAACGCAATATCTCAAGAACACCTTGAGGGATTTTCCTCAAAGTTGGTACAAACGTCCACTTGGACTCAGTGATAAACCAATCTGGAAATCCATCGGTAAAAAAAAAACAAAAAACTGTTTTTTATTCTTCCTTTACCTCTGGAGGCACAACCCGGAGTTTTTCAACTAACGGAAGTGCAGGGGCCTCGGCGATCGCTCACCCCCTTCACTTCCAGCGGTGCCCCCAGGGAATCGCCGTGTTGTTTACAAATACTTCGGGTAGAAAACCAGCAGAGTTTAGCTATATATCACATTTTTCACGTCACTATATCACCGTGTAGACTAATCTGATGTTTGTTAAGTCTATAAACACAACACACACAATGATTTCTGTGTGCACGTTTTGTAAATAACATGGTTATCGTAGATTAGCTGGGCTAACCGTTAGCTGTTAACGTTAGCCGTTAGCGGTGTCTGTAATAACCATAGACTGTATAAAAATAAGGTAATAACTCAATAAACGGTCCGTGAATAAAATATTTTTTCCAGCGGATATCTTAGTTACAACATGATTGAGCTAGCAAAGCAGTTTTGTGTTGCTATGTGTGGTATTTATTCAGTTATGGGAAATCACGATGTCTAGAAAGCATCAGTGGCTGCAGCTGACAGGGACAGTTAGTAAAGCTAACATCAGGACGTTAGCTGTAATAAGCCTCCCCTTGTCGGATACGACATGAAACTACTCCAGTTAGCTCAATCATGTTGTAACTCAGACATCACTCCAGTTAGCTCAATCATGTTGTAACTCAGACATCCGCTGGAAAAAATATTTTTTTTCACGTTGGCGAGACGCCGTTTTGGGTGGAGTGGTCGCTATGGACACGGAGCTTGCTGTTTCTGTAGGTACACATTTCCTGGGGACACCTGCACTTCTTGGCCACGCCCCCTCCATTGTGATTGGCTAAAGCGCAGCATCGTTCAAACTCAAAGCCCCGCCCTCCCCCCCCTCTCTAGTCGTCTTCCACACAGGGCTCCCGACAGATTCTACAATGTAAATTGCAGAATCTGTCTTGAGAGATTAGTGATAAACTGATTAAAATTTTTTGGTCAAAGGTCAACGTCCCTGTGCCTTTGCATTCGTCTCATTCTCATGAATGACATATCTCAAGGAGGTCCTCGGGAATTTTGTCAAATTTGCCACAAATGTCCACTTGGACTTAAGGATGCACTCATGAGAATTTGGTACTCAAAGGTCACTTTGACAGCGGTGAACGGCACTGCAACTTGGCAGTTGATTGTTTAGAGGCTGACATAACGGACCTCTATTTCTCATGCTTCCATATTGGTGAGCAGCATCACCAGCATAGTTACGTAGTTACTTACATTGATATCATTACCACAGCGACCCATGCAGTTGGTGATGTCTGGACACATAAATCCAGTCTGATCACTCACAGATAACAGTTTGGACAGTCTGTCTGTTTGAGAAACAAATCTGATTTGCCTACAGTCTAAATGTAACCCCAGACTATTTTGCTTATTTTTCTTTAATCATTGGGTGACACCTGCATTTTCATGTTGTGGCTGCAGTGCACTCTCTGTTTGCTATCTACACTATAATCCTTTTTTCCAGTCAAAGTTTACCAGAGGTGATCAAAGCAGAAAGTATCATTCCAGAAATGTTATATATTCAATGTCTGAAAGGTGCTTTAGGGGTAACTGGAATAAATTTTGGCAATTATTTTATTGCTTTATTTATGTTTTATAAAACACAAAATGATTATTTTTCATGTTATTAGGGAAAGTCCCATTGGCATCATAATGCTTACTGTAATTCACATCATAACATTGAAATTTTACATGAGGCAAAGACGATCCCATCCACCTGTGTATTCCTCCGCATAGACTAAACACAGACATTCCTCAGTGGAACGGGTTAATGTAAATACACACAAAGCCAAATACATGCTTTGAAGCAAGCCTCGCTGATATCGATATCCCATCACTGCAGTACCTGATATTAAAAGGATCCCTGCCAGATGACTGAAAGGAAAAAAGAAAAACTTGTCAAGTTGCTCTCGCTCTGCTGTGCCTTCAGGGCAGGGTTCTTAGTTTTCCTTTTGTCTGAATGAAGATACGGACAAGTCTGTCATTTGACCGTCTCCCTCTGCTGTGTACACTTCAGATCTAGCCCTGACAGACTATGAATCATCTGTTAGGAAACTAGGTTAGAGCACAATAGGCTCTTCATAAAGTAAGGCAAGGCCAGGTAGTAAAGCAGGAGAGAACATATGCGTGGCGGCCATCTTGGAATTCAAGAGGAAACAGTGGATAAGGGCTCAGTTTGTTTTGCTCTTTGCTCTGTCAGTTTTTGAAATCCCTTTTACAGTAAGATCCATTACAAGGTGAAGCAATAAAATCCAGGCAGTTTAATGACGACTTCATTATTAAAAAAGACCACAGTTTTTATGTATTAACACCACAGAAAAAATACAGGCTTTCCACAGCCTTTTCTCGCCATGCATTATTAAAAATACCATCAATATTGACACTGTAGGCTTATAGTCCGGAGAGGCTGGGAATTTTGCCTAAATATTTTAACAACCCCTCTTCGATTTATACCTCTTTTCCCCCACGAGTCCTCACCTACGTGTTTCAGGCCCTCTGTAATATGGAGTTGCTGGCTGTGCTCTGTGTCCGGTCTACCTTACAGCAAGGAAATTAAATGTTAAATATTTACCATTCCCCTGGTATGTGACCCCGCAGATTCCAGCTGTGATGGGTAGCAGCCACATTCCTCCCACAGGAAGTTTATCCTTACTCGTTTTCTCTTTTTTTTTCACCTCCTCCCTGTCCTGACAGTGCTTTTGAACATGGCCAGTGGCTTAGGCATCAGCCTAAATCTCTGTCATGAAATACACTAACATGTCACATAAGTCACTGCAGCCGGGCCGTGAGGCTTTCCAGGACTAACAGGGTATTTTCAACGGCTGTCATACACCAAGTGAAATCTTTCCAGCTCTGTCCACCACATATTAGACCCATCTGATGACTTTATTTTCTCTGGATTGATAATATATAACATTTTCATCCTTTGCTTCAGACGGTTAATAAACTGTCTGATTTTCTGAGCATCAGGTTTGACTGTCCTGGGAATAATAATCTATTGTACAGGAAGTGATGCATTTTTGTTTTGGCAACAGCAACGAGAATAAGCAAAAGAGTCACTGGGTATTTATGATGAAGAGAGAAATTATACAAATTATGTATTTTTGGTGGACTTGTTTGATACTACTTAGTACTACTATACTTAATCTACATTTTCTGACATTTTGAACAGATTTGCTGAAAACGTAGCCGAGAAATCAGCGACAAAAAAATTGGAAATTCTGTGATATAGAAATGAAGTACTTTAAAGGTCCCATATTTTGCGATATGCTGAGTATTGTGATAAAAAACACTGCGATATATTGTGATTTATCACCTTTTTGAAAACTTTGCCAACATTTGTCTTGTCTAATAAGATAAAGTGTTCCCTCTGTTCATCTCACCTCAGCCATATTTTTTTTTTTTTGCAGCAGCAAAATGTATCATATGGACTGAAAAAGCAATTGATTTTACTGTTCTAGTAGGCTATTTAAAGTTTAATTTGTATTTGTACTATTATTAATTTATATTATTAAAAAAAATCAGTACTTGGCACTGTGTGACGATATGATATTGCCACACAAAAATATAGCGATACTTTGCTGTATCCATTTTTTTCCCATACTCCTGATGTTTACATGTTTTAATGTTCAAAAAACACTTTATTATTCTCAAACTGTCTTTGTGAATATACCTGTATGGACTCTCTGTCTGAAACACTTAGTTTTGGCACCTGTCTCTTTAAGTCCTCTCCAGAAAAACCCTGGTCTGAATGTCTGTGTTTACATCTTCACTGCAACCAGGGAATGACTGTAGCAGCAGTTTCTATGTAGTATAGTTTAACTTCACAGAAGTTCTGATGGCTCATTTAAAGGCACAGTTTCTGAATAAAGAATTAAATGCCTTTTTCTTCCACTCACTTTCTACTTGTATGTACCGGCTCCCGTAGCAGCTCCTTTTCTGTGCTCCTATGGCAGCTCGACCCGCTCCTCAACACGTTTACAAAGACAACTATGTAGCTGTAGCTGTCTCGTGTGTGACCAAGACTGGATGAGGAGAGACTTGCTGTTGACGTCGAGAAATGTCCCGAGCTGAATGACCCTCAATCCTGTCATTATAAAGACAGTGGCCAAAAAGATATTGCCTGGCCAGTCATAGCTTAGGCAAATGGCTCTTAAGGTGAGAGATCAAGTTTAATTAGGTGCTGTCCACACATGATTTTAAGCTAATGCAGAGGTGGAGGAAGTGCAGATCTGTCAGTAAAAGTAGAAATAACATTGCCTGGTCCTCTGTTGACAAGCTGGGGCAGCACTTGACGCTGTTGTGTTTTCGGCTTTACTTTGTAAAGTTCTACAGTGGTATATGCACAAGCATCTCACACTGTGCGCAGGGCACCAAGCGCCGGCGGGAGCACCAGTGATAATGATCGTCATACACTTGCATGGATACAACCATGTGCAATTTTAACTTCTAACTCACAAAAAATAATTGTATATGCAACCAGTTTGTTTGCAGTTTGGAACCCTGCATATAAATAAGTGGTGATTTAATACTGATTAATACACTCCCCTCATGCACTAAGCTGCACAGAATGCAGCATATGAAGGAAAACAAGTGCTTTACTTTGTCTTATTGTGCTTTCATGTGTTTCTGCCGTTTTGTGTTACAAAGAAATAACTGCAGTCCCTGATATTTCCATGCTTGATAAAAGACTCGGTCCACATGGACAACATCTGTTACATGCAAGGCATCTCTTTTTTTCACTTACAATCAACTGATCCATTAAAATTGCATTTTGGGGCTAATCCTTCAATAGGAAAACCGCACTTTTGTCACAGCAAAGAATACGACCAAATTTAGAACATAGCTCTAGTGAAAAGAAATGGGAGTCGTCTGATTTCACAATATCCCGAGCACAAAGCATCTCTTTACCCCTAAGACCCCAGGCACCCCACCCCCTCAGATGTAGCCTTTTGTTGTGTGCATGTGACTGTAGAAATGGCTCGGTAGGAAATGCCAGACACCCACAAAAAAAGCAAGAGAAAAATAGTTGTGGGAGCCACCCTCTGCATCAATTCAGCTGCAACAAGAAGCATTTTACAGCTGGTTTATTGTTATTCCTCTGCTGTTTAAGCTGTCTTTCATGTCAAAAGTCTTTTCCTGCTTACAAATCACCGGGAAGCAATCCCTTTGGCCGCACTGCTGTGCCCTAAGCCCCTTCCTAGGGTTCAGTCCTTTGATCACCTGTAACGTTGGCCATCAAGTTAAAAAATAGAGAAACGGGCTGCTGGGATAAGCTTGTGTTCTTGTCTGGAACAGAGGAACCCCCCCTCTCCCTTTCAGCAATTCCTTTTTTCTTGTCTCTGCTCTCTCGATGAGCCTGGGAACAAAATCTCAGCGAGGCGAGGGGGGGGCCAGTTGCGGTTGTTGAATTGTTTGGGAAATGATTATTCTTTGGCTGCATTAACGAGGTCCTCCCGGTAAACAAATTGATTAACTAATTAGCTTAGAAATGCAGCGCCGTGTCCCCGAGAGAGACACATAAGCAGTCGTAACCTTTGACCCGAGGCTTTAGATTCAAGGTTAAATGTGCTGCAGTGTCCTCTGAGTGAACACCACTGTCACATCGTGGCCCTCAGCCAGAGGCCCAGACCAGTTGTCACCACTCCTGAGTTTTAAGACGTGCTTAATTGGCTTCCCTGAGTGCCCGAGGAGGGGAAAGGGAGAGAGCTAGCTTGTTACGAGCCCTTCTGTTCCAGAGGAGGGAGGGGGAGCGGGTAGGGGTCCCTTATCAGCCATCGTTGGACACCTCCGGTGGCTATTAATCAGAGCCAGAGCCCGACTGGAGCCAGAAGAGGATCCGTTGGGGGGGCGGGAGGGAGGCTGAGCCTGGAGCCTTCCCTGGGCCTCACTGACACCCTCACATAGGGAACCTCAACAGACAGACACAAACACTCCTTCCTCCCCTCCCTCCTCAAGTCCGAGGGTATACACAAGTACATCCCCCTGCGAGCCCTCCTCCACTCCTCCTGCCTCCTCACTCAAATTGATTTAGGTCCCGTTTAGCCCCCTCTGGCCAGGGCCCATCCATTCTTGCTGGTGTGACAGGTTTATGTTGCCCCCTTACTGTGTTATTATATTGGTGCTGTGCTGCCAGTTACTATTGTGCTAATGAAAATTTAGCACCAGACATAATATTCTTTTTCACAGGACGTGCACTCAGCATGCAAAATATCTTGAGTGCATTTATTGGATTGCGAGCGCTCATTATTTTTAACGTTTGCGACAGACCGGGCTGAAAGCGGTTTTATGGACAGGAAAACAACTATTAGGTGTTGTCAGTGTCGGGGTGTTTGGTAAATGAATTTAATCTTCTGTACATGGTAGCTTGAGCGTGGCCTTTGACCTCTCTCCTTGTGTTCAAACATAAAGAGGTGCGTTTGCAAAATTACTAGTCTAACTAGAGTCTGCAACCATGTTAGCGGCTCTGTGAGGCTGTAAAGACACAGCGGTGCTTTGAGCTACATGCTAACATCCAGTGTTGCCAACTCTTTTCCAATAAACATAGTTAGCACTAGCTCCAACAGTCGCCACATGATGTCATGTGTGCATCTGCATATGGGTGGTGCAAGGTATGTTTTTGGGATAATGAAATTATAATGAAAATGATTATCAACTTTGTTAAGTTGGATTCAATGAAAAAAAATCCTTAACATAACATTTAAATGCAATGAGAGCTTTCTTGTGCTTCCACAGAGCGAAACTGGCAACATAACTATAGACACTCACTGTAACTGAACATCCACAGTACACTGAAAGGCGTCTCCTCTCCTGTCTGCCACATAGGATTGAATTACAGTATAATTTGGCTGAATTTATTGCAAGTCACATTTTAGAAATGAAATTATTGATAGGACAGCAAAGCTAGCAACACTGCTAACATCCATTCACCATCTTGATCGTATGTTCACCATCTTAAATTAGCATGTTAGCATTTTAATATTTGATAGTTAGGGCTAAACATGGGACAGAAGTTTGATGAAACAACCCAACTGCCATAAAAAAAGAGTTGGGATTGTATGCAAGTTAGCAACACTGCTAACATCAGCATGCTAACATTCTTTAAATCACAATGCTGACATGCTGCAATTGACTTGCTAAACATCAGCATGTTAGCATTGTCATTTAAAGAATGTTAGCATACAGATGTTAGCAGTGTCGCTAACTTGGTGGCATTCTGGCTAAAGGTGAAGCCACTTATTCAGGCCATAGGGCAAAAGCAAGAAATATTTGAAAATTATACTGCAATTCATTCCCATGGGGCAGGCAGGAGGAGAGGAGAAGCCACTCAGTGTACTGTGGGAGTGCAGTTAAAGTGACCCCTGTCCTTTGTTTAGCTCTATATATCGAATATTAGAATGCTAACATGCTAATTAAAGACGGTGAAAATAGTTTACAATATACCTGCTTACCAGCAGCATGTTAGCAGTGTAATGTAAAGAATGTTAGCATGCAGATGTTAGCAGTGTTGCTACTAACTTGCGTACTATGCCAACCTTTTTTTCTGGCACGTGATTGTTTCATCAGACTTCTGTCCTGTGTTTAGCCCTAAATATAAAATATTAGAATGCTAACATGCTTTCGAGATGGTGAACATGTTATACAATATACCTGCTGAACATCAACATGTTAGCAATTTAAAGAATGTTAGCATGCGGATGTTAGCAGTGTTGCTAACTTGGCTGCTTTCTGGCTAGATTTAGCATCTTTTCAAACCCTTTTGGCGACTTTATTTCCAAAAAATGACGACAAACTCAGCCACTTATTCAGACCATAAAGGAAAAAAGAAATATTTTCAAATTATACTGTAATTGATTCTCATGGGCAAGCAGGAGGAGATCAGAAGCCACTCAGTGAGTTCAGTTGTAGTGAGTTTCCATGGTTATGTTTACGGTCTGGCTCTGGCTCGGTCATTGCATATAAATATTTTGTTGAGGATTTTTCCATTGTAACTAACTTGACAAAGTTTGTAACCACGTCTGCGTCATGTTAGAAATGCTTATATGACGTGCAAATGTAACGTATTTGTGGTTTGCAGAAACGTACAATGCCAACTTTTCCTTCTGGCAACTGGGCTGGATGGAAATGTCATCAGTTTTGCAGGTATTTCATTATAAACAAAAGCAGCAGGCAAAATTCAAATTTTGACCTGATGATGCCACTAAATAAAAAGTAAAAGGAACACCAAAGTTATTAGAATACATTCTAAGGGGAACATGAATGTGCTTATTTCATGGCAGTCCATCCAAAAGCTAAATATGTCAACCTTATGGTGGCACTTGCGGAAAAGTCAGCAAAGTCAGTAGTCTTCATCTGTAATCCATCCAATAGTTGTTGAGATATTTAAGTCTGGACCAAAGTGTTGGATCGACCGACCAACCGACATTGAGCTACACCAATACTGTAGCCAAAAACATCACATATTGAGTTACTCTACTGAGTAATCCCACATCGTCAAAGCCACTGGAGGTCCTGATCTGCAATAAATTGCCCAAATTCTGCATCATTTCCAACATCAACCAGAGTGAAAACATGTTTGTAGATTTTGTATGCGAACCTTGAAATGTGTTAATGACCAAGAATGCTTCCATCTCGCCCGGAGTTTCAAAAGAAACTACCAATCACTGAGCCATTACCAACGGTGCGAGATTCATTATTACAGCAGTTCCCACAAGATGAGAGACGCAGGGGAACTTTCTGATGAATTTCAAGTTTAAATGGAAAGCTTCTGTGGTGCGCACTACAAAGCGCCATGTGTAAATATTGAATAATGAGGGCGCTTTCAAGTTCCCCGCTCTGTATCTGCCACGAAAAATCGGCATTAATGACAGCTTTTGGTGTGGTTTACATCACACGGGCCCATGAAACGCTTTCCCCAGAGATAAATTTGTTAATATTAGTCTCTAAAGGCACAAGATTTACAAGCCCCCCTTGCATTTGCACTCAAGATGTGCTGACACAATTTCTTTGAGACACATGTGACAAATATTAATGAGGCGCTCATTTGTGCTAAAGCGTGATGCTCAATATTAGTCATCATTTGGCACACAAAGGAAATCTCCCTACAGGATGGTGGCGCTGATTATCTTGTGCATGTTGCAGATGGCGCACATGTTCATATCAGTTCTATTTATGCTTACACCACAGGCATGATAAACTACAGTTATATACAAGCTTTACGAGTAATAAACTTTAAGAGCAAAGTCAAATAATCTAAATAAATTTTAATATCATAAAGAAAAATAATGAGTAGATGTTACTGAAAAGATTTCAGCATTTTCAAATGAAACAACTCAGCATATTTCCTGCCTGAGTCACACACAAAACATTTGCGTTTAATGTAACTTGAGGTCAGGATTTCTCATGAGTAAAAGAACAGAGTCATGTAAACAATCGGCTGCTTTTACACACGCTCATTTTGGGACTCGTTGCCAAGGAAGTTGACTCAGCGTTGCTTGGCACCGGCGTTACTCACCAGAACTCTTGGAAATAAGTATTGAAAAGTTTGTGTTTCTGTGTTTCTTTTTGCAGAACGATTATTTTTCTCATCTCATGGTCAACTGAATTCAGATGAGTCATGAACTTACCACAGCTAAACACTTTGGATGTGTGAGTAACACAAACATTCGCCCTGACAGCTCCTTATGTGTAACTGGGGCAGATCTCAGATATGACATGAAAAGTTTGCCAAATAAAATACAATGTGAATATGGTTAGTGTTACTGCTTCACAGAGTCATAACTTGTTGTGCCAGTTTGAAGTGACCTGGCACACTGCAACAAGCATCCACTTTGTTGTTTCATGTCACAGTTAATTAAAACACTTTATGAAACATCTAAAAGCTCTACATGTAGGGAGAAATCATGTCTGTGACTTCAATGCAGCTAAGCTAATAAATGAAGTTACACTCTCTTAGCAATCAGTGATGTTTCAAGACCTCTTTGAAATACGTCTCATCTTTTTTATACGACAGATGTGGTTAAAGTTCACAGCCACTCTATATCTTTACACCACGAACATTAAAGGTTCATGAGGTAAAGACAACGACTGACGACATCAGTCATCCATAGACAGATAGACATCAGCCTATCCAATCAGATGGAACCGAGGTGTGGCCTTACCCCCTCCTTGATCCCCCCACATCAGCTGACTGCAGTTCAAGATCATGGCAGAAGATGAAATGTCTCCTTTAGAAGAGGCACATGCACATCTCTGGCCTTACATCAGACTTTGTGTGCCTTTCAAATGACAAGAAACAAAAGTCGTATAATGAGCTGCCTACTCTGTCAGCCCAAAACAGTAGACATCCTCAGTAGACCCTCAAGAATTCCAAATCGACAGCACGTATTTTGTCATCTATCTGATTCTGGATACTTTAATGACAGTTAACGTGCACTTCACCTTTGTTATTACTTGTTGAGGACCTCTTTACGTTGCAACCCGGAAGTTGACGAAATCCGGCACTTGGGCAGGGACTTGCAGTGTCAGACACCGACGAAAAAAGCTGTCCTTTAACGTTGGTATGATACATGGCCGGTTGCCGTTATAGTTCGACGGTGCTTGGTGGCGTCAGCGGTAAACATGGTGGGACAAGAACGAAAGTTAAGGTGGCAAAAGTCTGAGCAGAGCGGTGTTGCGTCCTGTAAGATTATAAAGCCAAACCCTGTTCTTTTTTCCTCAACTCAACCATTTGTTTGTTGTTGAAGGGGAAAAAAAATGTCAAATCGCAGTGTTGCACCAACGTAGTGCTTTTATTTTGAAAGAGACTGTATGTAAACATTATATTTCCTGTGAAAAAGGAAGTGTATTTTGAAAGACGACGATGCATGTAACAGGCAGAACTTGACATGGCGTCCCAGAACATCAACCAACAACCAACGCACCAGGGTACCTATCATGTCGTATCAAGACGTGAAAAGTCCATGATCAAAAGTCGATGTGATGAGGTCGGAGTGAGAATGTGTTGAACATTGATAAAATAAATTGCATTTAATAAAGTTACTCACTACTTGAGTAGTTTTTTATGAGATTGTTTTTTACTCCTACTCAAGTACATATTTGTCTACTCTACCCACCACTGTACATCCATTTTGGAAGTTCTCAGCCATCAAGGAACACCAGCTGTGCATGTTTCTATGATCTGATTTATAAATGATCATTTATATGGCAGATGTTGTCTAAGTCTTGATTGTTGGTTGCATATAAAGGCACAGTGAAATGACACTTTGATGTTTTGTTGCTTCCCCATTCGATGTCTCTAAATGTTGGGATGCCTACTTTACTTGACATATAAGGCACAACAGAATAAGTGAATGCTAACCTGCAGCAGTATGTTGTAGTCAAGCATGTGTCTGAACCAAAAATGCAGATCAGTCACATACATCATGTGGCATACTTGCTAGCTCATTTACTAGGTAAAGTTATGAAACAAACTTACTTATTTTGACCCAAAGCATGATCTTTTTTCTCAACTTAACAAAGCAGTTTTGTTTCCTGAACCCAAAGTAGTTCTGGTGACAAACCTACATTTCCTGCAGCCCAGTCGCCAGAAAAAAATGTTGGCATTGTACGTTTCTCCAAACATCAGTATGATACATTTGTTGGTTTCATACATTTTATAGCAACAATCCTAAAGTGAGGTACTATGAAAGTTGACTTTGTCACCTGGAGGTGGAGGGAATGGTAGAGGGCATGTCACCTATGGCAGTGGTTTCCAACTGGTCCAACCACAGGGTCCAGATTTGTCCGTAGCCATCAGTTTAAGGTCCACACAGTCTAATACATTCGGCGTTATACTTGCGTTTGGCCATGTCATCGAGCTAGTTTGCTGTCTCTGTCCAGTAGCTGTCCATTAGTCACTCACTCTGCCGGAAATTCACTGTACTTCAAAATAAAGTGCGTATTTGACGAGTTAGGAGTGAGAACATCATTGGTTTTTACCTGAGCTAATTTGCGTGAACTTGCATCTGTTTGCATCCGATCATGTCTTTCCATTGACTTTGTACGCAGTTCCACCGCCTCTGAAATTTATGTTGTGTTCAGTCAAAAAACACCTTTAGGGCTGAGAGCAACAGTTTTTGTAACACACCTTTACCTTCCACCGTTTACTTTGTCAGAAAATTCTCCTTTGTTTTGCCTCGTCTGTACAAATCTAGATATTGTTAGTTTTTGCAGCATTGAATTCCCCTCTGACGCAAATGCGTGTGCACACACACTCACACAAGCTACCTGTGAAACCTTAGAATGTGACAGATATTAATCACCCTTTGGCATTTGAAACACTACGAAATACCAACCACGGGTGATTTCACCTCTTCTGAATGCTTCAGCACTTTAACCTGCGCAGCACTCTGAGGACCTGCCAAATATGACACACTAGCCTTTAATCTGCATTATGCAGACAGAGGCAGGCATCACACACACACACACACACACACACACACACACACAAATCACCAGAGCAGCAAGACAGGTGAACAGTTACTCGTGAGTGTGCTCCATGTATGATTAACGCAGCTAAATGACCGGCACAAAAGGTGTGGTTGTTTGCTTTGATACTCTCAGCAGCAGTGCATGGTGAGCTGCACAATACACCTGTCTCCACTACTACAAAGGCCTCCTTCAGAGGAAATACAAAAGACAGGTAAATAAAAAAGTCAGCTTAAGTCAGTTTAGTTCAGTTTGTTCAGTCTCCACCACAGATTTCCCACGTTTTCTCCGTCTCCTGCTTCCAAATGTTGAATTAGTTTTAGCATCTAGCATGCTCAGCTTACAGTCGTGTCCAAACAAGTCATTCAGAGTTACCTCTGCCATGGCTTTCTCAGAGGTATACCTACTCCTTTGAATCAATATCTCATTTCACAAACACGCCGCTGGTTCCAATACTCTCTGACAAACGCCCCGCAGCTTGTGCTGATTCCAGGGAGAAAAAAAAAAGGGAAGCGGCTATTAACTTTGGCCATGCTACAGCGATAACTGGAGGGCAATGGTTACACAATCAGCTCCCTCGCTAGATATGGTCATTGTGTTAGCCAAGGTTCGGAAGTAAACCTGAAAGCCCTGTATGACAAGCAAACAACAGGAAGGAAATAATCAATTTGGTGCTTTTAATGAACAACTCCCTATCTGGCCTCTTTGTCAGTGCAAAATTGCCACACGCTGGTT
The DNA here is from genome assembly GCF_006386435.1 of Epinephelus moara. Taxonomy (NCBI): domain Eukaryota; kingdom Metazoa; phylum Chordata; class Actinopteri; order Perciformes; family Serranidae; genus Epinephelus; species Epinephelus moara. The sequence continues at coordinate 38,297,323 of NC_065509.1, forward strand.
AAACATTAGCCCTGGGATAGTACAGTTTTAAGGTAGTCATGAGCAGCCGGGCGAGTCAGCACACAGGAACTTAATACGGGCGGCTCGTATTGTTTGTGCTGTGAACTCAGGTTGAAGACCGCAAGTTCAGCCAGGGCGAAGTAAAAAGCAAATGTGACCCAGTGAAGATGCTGAGCTCAATAAAGTTAACAGCTGAAACAGTCTGTCTCTGCGAGAGGGACTTTAAAAAGTGCTCATTGCACTTTGGCTCATTTGGGTCATGTTTGCCCAACAGAAACACATCTCACACTCTGCAGTCAGAGCGATGAGGCCTGAATTAGACAACAACTAAATTGGAGAACATTTAAAAGATGCATTACGGAAAAGTTTGTGCTACAGTGATCAAGAGTCTGACAAACCTAGAGCTGGATATTGTACTTTATGGCTTGCTTATGCATTAGGAGTGCACTCAGGCTGTCCAATTCTTGAATTTAACCTCACTCTCTCAGACAGATTTTGGATTTACAAGTTCTCCAAAGTACACAGTGTTAGACTGGAGTGTTTCCTCTGTTTCATAGTGCTGGAGGCTGAACATTAGTTTTGGTTTCTGTATTGGGCATTTTCACTAAAACTGCTGTCTTTTTATATATTTATTGATACTTAAGTGGGAGTGATGAATGTGGAAAATGGTAGTTTCTTTCATGTGTTGCACCGGCACTGGGACTTGTGTTATTATTGTGGAAACACTGGATCCTCTGCTGCTGATATATTTAGAGAAGATCCCCCCTCTTCCAGGGATTTTCCTTTGACTTATGCAGTGACAGTTAAAAGCTTCATAGAGGTAAGAACAAAGGTATAAACCTGATTTAGCTCAGATTCTTACATGTCATGACAGGATAGAAGTGGTAATGCTGATGTTGAGAGGGCACCGTGAAGGGTCACACATTCACAGAGGTTCAAACTGACAGTGGAAAGAGGACGAGAGGATGATGTGAGACCGGTTAGTCTGCTGTCTGTCAACAAAACCAACAAAAAATTTAAATTTCAGAATCAGCATCAGAATTAGGAAACGTTATTGATCCCTGAGGGGAAATTGTGAGTCCTCACAGTCGCTCTGATGTAAAGAATGGATAATTATAATTAGTAAGAATAAGAGTATGAAATAGAAGGATGTAAATATAAAGCAATAAAATAAAATAAAATGCATATAAATAAAAATAAAAAAGGTGTGCACCATGCCAAAGTGTTTAACACATTACTTAAGATATAAAAATATCAAAAACAAAATATATATTGTCACTGTGCTGAGGCTGTAAGTGTGAAGCTTAACTACAATATATACATCAACAGAATAAACAGGAATAGAATAAAAGTAAACGTAAGAAATATGTACAGTGATGTGCATGACCACCTCTAAATGGATAGTGCTGTGAAATTGGAAAGCTCACTGAGTCACTGGAGCACCAGACTAAAAGAAAAGTCCTCTTGTGTTTCATGTTGTTTTGCATTTTAGGGTGGATTTATATACTTGTGTGTCAGCTCTATGCAGAGCCTACACACGTCGCCTATGCTGTTGTGAGCATTTATATTTGTGCGATGGTGTGTCAGTGTCACTCTGCAGTTACACCTCCAAAACACTAGTCGGCTGCAGAGTTTCTGTGAAGTGCTGTAAAGTTTAGTTGATTCAAAACACACATTAAACACACATTAAACATGGCTTAATAGAGACAATTTCAAACACAAGTACACAAATCAGCTTCACTATAACTCGCAGCATTCACAGACAAACACTTGTCTTTATCTGGACACATTTTCCCCACAAATACAACATGCTAATGTTTTTAGCACAAGCCTATGGCATTTTACATTGTATAAATTAGCCTAGCAGCAAGTGAACTTTTCCTCCACTCATATGAAGCCAGGGACAACAGCAACATTTAACAAAGGTAAAGTTACAAAATTCGGCTCCATTACAACTCACAAGGTTCACTGACAAAACAACTGTCTTATACTAAACATGTTTTCCAAACAAATACAACATGCTAAAGTTATTAGCACAAGGCTATGGCATTTTACATTGTATAAATTAGCCTAGCAGAGATTTCCTCTGCTCATATGAAGCCAGGATAAATCACACACAAGACATAAAATGCTATTTTTGTGGAGGCTTTATTGTCTTCACTATTTATTGTTTCTTATCTGTGAAATAAAAGTAAATAAAAGCTTTGTTTCCACTGAGGGAAATGGTTTCAGCTTACAGAAATAGACAGGAGGTCTGTGTTGCCGTGACGTGTAGTTACATTTCTGGGGAAATGCATGTCAGGCTATGGTGTAGGGTACAGTGTCAGGCTATCAGAAGCAAAATTAACCAAAACTGACATCCCTTAATTCATTATTTGAGTTTGTCAATATCAGATAAATGCTAATTCCCTTCTGGTTTGTTTTTCTAAGCTATTTCATAATTGAATTTCCAGACTTTGGACTGTAATGTATGTTGCTATCCTGATTCTAATAACAAATACTGTAGAATATTTGATCCACATCGCCCACTTTACAAAACAACATCGTTTCTACACCAAAACCTGCTTATTTTGTGAATCCTCTCATGTGGCTGGTGGATAATTTGACGGACTATCAGACAGTTAATTTGCACTGCGATACAGTATAAACAATTCACTTTCAAGTGGCATAATTACCGATACAGTCATCACAGAGCTTCACCATCAGTTAAATGAGGCAGCCAGGAAGTGTGTTAGAACTTTCCTCCAAAAAAAGCGCACTCTGACACCCTGGATCATTTGAAGTCGTGGAGAAGGAGCCTCATTACCGCCAGGGCCCACATGAGGGGGGTTGACTCCCAGACGCAGTTTAATGGCAGAAAAAGGAAAAGGCTTCAAGGTTACGAGACGCTGAATAGCTTTGGAGGAGACGGCCTGCTCTCCCTTTGCCCTGTATCCCACGTCACTGGAGCCAGTGGAGTCATAAATTGCTGCTAACACTAACAGTAAACGGATATAAAAAGACTCCCAGTTTCCTTTATATGACCCATTCCCCATTGCTCAGGGGGGTTTGTTGATAGGAGTCGGGGGTGTTGTGAATGGAGGGGGATTGACGGAGAGTGTGGACAGAGGAAGAGCAGCGTACTCACTCAGTGCGTGAGAGGTGTTTGGGATGAGATTTGGGGGATGTTCAGGCAATTTTGGCAAAAGAAAAGGACAGAAAACATGATGTGAATGTTACTCCCTCAAGATGTAATAAACAGACCATTTCTTAACTTGACATCTTAAGAATGTTCATAATGTCCAATAATACTGATTTAGACTGTCTGAATCCTACATACTGTAGTCATCTCCTTCAGGAAGCCCCCCCCCCCAGCAGATACTCTAAGTGTTGACGTCAAGGGTCATTATTCTGAGATAAGTGGAAAGATCTGACTCATTTAAAACAAATGAAAGTAATTCATCCCAAATGCCACTTCTTAAAAGACTTTAATAAGATTAAGAGGAAAAAAGATTTTAAGAGTGAATAAAAGATCAAAGGATTTGTGAAGATGTGCGTTTGTACAGTGTACGAAGGAGAGACGAGCAGCTTCATGACTCTGTCAGCTGCTGTGGACGTTTGGGACAGTCAGGAAACATCAAATATCACTACCTGTAGAAAGTATAGACCTGAAGGGATACGTACTAATAAAGTTGGTAATATACCATCATCTTGAAAAACCTGTAAATCTGATTTATACAAGTGAGCAGCAACACAGATTCACAGATAGATGTTATTATTTTTTTTAAAAAGTGAAAAAGAAAAGCAATTACACAGTTGTAATATTCTTTTAAAAGTTGAATCTTCACTGTAGCATGCACTAGAACTGATTTCTGTGTAGAACATGAGAGAAAAACACAATGTCTCTCCACTGGTGGTTCCCAACTTAAGGGTCATGTTGCAAGATGATTAACAAGAAACAAGACAAATACTCTTCAGGCCTCTAAAAATAATTCAAATGAACAGATCTAAGAAGCAAAATGGTGGACTACTGTGAATCAATAAAGAAAGTTGGACCAGCGTGATATTCCTTTGATTATCCTGTGGTATAAACTATGGCTGTCAATTGATTACAATATTTAATCACGATTTTTCACATTATTGTCCATAGTTAACTCACAATTAGTCGCAAATTAATCACACATTTTTCACGTGTTCTAAATTGACCGTAAAGCTTGATGTACTCCGTTGGTAACTCAATCACGTCGACAGTAAACGCAAATAACTCATCTGGCGGGGTTTTGAAGCTGACATTCAAAAGATGACCTTCTTTATCTGTTACTGCTCACAGAGGTTTGTTTCTGCCTGCCATCCATAACATTACTGCTGCATCGCTTCCTGATTTCCCATTGTTGCCAGGCAACCAAAAAAGAGGGTGGATTACGGGAGTACCACCAGTTGGTCCAGGAGCTTCTCCGCCATGATGGCCGTTTCAAGTACTGCACTGATATGCTTCCATGCCTGCTGTTTTCTATTAAGAGCATGGTAACTGCGGTTTGTAAAGTCGTATAGCTCTGGGTATCCAGCAACCGCTACCATCAGATTCTCCTCCATTGTTTACCAACTGTAAACTTGTTGTCATGACCACCACAGAAGGCCCATCTCTCAAATCATCTGATTGGACAATGGGAAAAAAGATGAGGAAAGAAGAGATGGCATGAAGTGCTTTCCCGCTCTGAGTTTTTTTTTTGGCAGCTCAAGGATTTCAGAGTGCTCAAAAACGCCAGATGCGCAGCAACGCAAAAACAGTGAGCAAAAAGCTTCATTCTCATAAAGAACAATTACAGAAAACTGCCTCCAACTGCTGAAATGCTTTCTGTGTGATCGGGGCTGTAGAGGGTCTTTTAGTACAACCAAACCTTGAACAAAACCTTCTTAGGCGACCAAAACATTACAATTAACTTTAATAAACTGAAAGCACACTGAAATAGCAACAGCTATGGCTACACTCTGAGGTCACTTAACCAAAGTTGTCAATGGGAGGCACCTACCTGTCACTCAAATAGGCCACGCTCTTAAGTATGCATGACTTTGAGCCTTAATAATATTTAAACGGGTGGGTTGTATTAAATTCAATCCCATGTACAGTTGTCATGAATGTTGAAATTAGCAATAAACACCAAAAATAATTTCTGTACCAGGTTGTAAACATGTTTATTTCTGCTGTAAAGTTTGGCATTTTAACATGGGGGTCTATGGGGATTGACTCGCTCTTGGAGCCAGCCTCTAGTGGCCATTAGAGGAACTGCAGTTTTTGGTACCTCCATGTTGGCCTCATTTTTCAACCCTGGAGGTTGACACTTGGGTATAAAGCAACACAAGCTGAGTCATGTTAAACATGACTTCAGGGTATTGAATTCCAAATTATTTATTAGCATTTGCTGTCATGTAATGCAGTACATAGTTATAAAATGGCTGCTTTCAAAACCATTCTGGTTTATTTCTCTACCTTATCCACAACACCCCATTACAATAAAAACAGCTTTTACCTTGACTAAACCTGTTGGATTGTTTGCTAGGAAAAGCAGATCTTAACCACATACAATCCATAATCTATCATCATATTCTGACAAAATACAGTCACCTCCTTTGTCTGTAGTTGAAACTTTTGACCCCTGTTCTTGTCACATGATCATGAACAGAAGGTGTCTCTCCTTATCTCAAAGCGAACACACCCAGAACCCTGAGCCCATATTCAGTCTCTCAGCGCTACAGATTAGCCTGCCTTTAGGTGGTACTTAGCACAGCCCTGAAAATTGATATGCATCAGCTCTATAATTTAAAGGTAGTTTTCAAGGGGGGGGGCTGTTGCTCCTTCCCCACCAGTAATGACCATAATGCCTTGTTAACCCCTTCACCAGAGGTTACATACCCCTATGACGTTGGCCTTAAGTCATCCAAATGGTCGTGAACCAGGAAGGCAGTGGCTTTTTATTTAGTTTGTGTTATGTCAGTTCTCACTCTCTCTCATCTGAGAATGCACAAAGAGCATTAAGAAGAAGTGCATTACCTAATCATATTTCCTAAGGGTTTAGTATGACACGTAATTTAGGCCTTAAGTTGACACATTGAGACCAAAATTTTGAGAATCCAGACTGATTCTTGGACATTTCTGGTAATTTTTCTAATCGTACATTTATGGCATTTTGAACTTTACCCATTAACATTGCAACATCCAGAGATTTCATAGCCATCTAAATTAACTCAAGGATAACACTGAGTTGTTTTGAAAGGACACACTATGACAATTTACTTCCTCTGTGACCTTTTCATGCACTTTATGCTCAGGCCGTCCCCCTCACCTCTCTGCAGCCAGCTCATTTCAGAGGCCCCGGGCCTGTTGCATGAACTCCGACCCTTGAACTGGAAAGTGAGAGGCTTACGCTAGCTGGCTCGGCTGATGGGAAACCCAACACCAGTATCCATTCAATACAATTTTTCAAGCTTTGCATTCATGTCCCTTCCATAACCTTCTCCCCTTCCCTTAGTGCTCACTAATCCAGTGACCCACCAAAAACACCTATCATTAAGACTTCCAGAGTCAGATGGCAGTCGGTGCAATTTCTTTATCTTTTATGGATGACAAGAAATATATTTAACTTGGATAAATAGGATGGAATGAAATGTCTGCAGTAATACACACAATGATTTATGATTTTACAGCCACTGCACAGTATTTTAATCTGTTTGTTTTTGCTATTTAAACATAGAGCAATTTGTTGTTCAGTATCTTGCTCAAGGATACTTCGACATGCAGACTGGAGGAGCTGGGGATTGAACCACTGATCTTTCGATTGGTGGATGACCCACTCTACCTCTAAGCCACACAAAATAAGAATCATAGTGTTTTCATTACCTCAGAATGAGCTTTTTTCTATCTACATAGGGAGCGGGCCCTATAGCCCCATTTCCACTGAGCAACACGGTACGGTTCAGTTCAGTTTGGTACACTTTTTTTCTGTTTCCACTGTGAAAAGTTGTGGATGGTACCAATGGAACTGTTACGTATCGTCCCCATGTTTGGTCCCCCCTCTGTTGGGGTACCTAGTACACAGATCTGGCACTAAAAGGTGGAGCTGTGAACACTGCAGTCTGATTGGTCAGTAGCGGACGGTCACTCTGCTCAGGGCTGAGTTGTGTCTGGTTTTGAGGCTCATGTAACCACTGTTCATACTGTGGAGAGTTTTATTAGTAAACTGTAACTATAAAATGAAAGGATGTTTTGCTGCCTCTCACAGCAGCTGGAGTCTGAGAAAAAGTAACTTCATTCACTGGGCCGACTGCCGGTGACTTTTAAGGTGGAACGTTAACTTGTGATGTTACTGAATGTCTGAGTTGACGACATGACATTTCACTGTGACAACTTTGACCATTACTTTAGTTTTTATATGACATACATTTTTCATAATGAGTGGATCTTCAAGCGTTTATAAACCTTAATTATGAGTGGGTTATGTGAACTGCATATATTCTAATCCTCATTCGGAGAAAAAAGAGCGTAGTGGAGAGTCGTTCCTGTGGGCTGCAGCAACACTAAACCCCTGAGCTTGCCTGAGAAGGACTAAATGCACACACCTGCTATTCTTAAATACCCCATGGAGAGAGACTCTCACTGCAGCCTGTTTTATTTTGTTCTGAAAATGTTGGCATGCAGCCTCGTTCTGTGGACGATAAACCAGGTGCAGATAATAAAGGAGGAAATACAGTGAGTGCTGGACGGAGCAGTGAGTGACAACAACCCTGCCCACATTTAAGAGGACTGTTTGTGGTGGAAACGCTAGGGTCTAGGTACCATGTCTGAAGGGTCACTTTTGGTTCCAAAGGTACCATAGAGAAAGTGTTTGATGGCAACTGACGGACCAAACATCAGCTCTAGATAGGGCCATTTGCATTTTCGCCATGGCCACCAAGCTGAACTTCACTGAAAAAACACAGATTTTTGACTGCTTTAAGTTTTTACCATTTTAAATCACCAGGTTTGTATGTTTTAGAGTGGAAGAGACCTCCGCAGATAATTCAGCTGATAGTAAAAACGCCCTGAACGTCGGGATCTCAAGTTATCAGAAAATAAAGGTGTGCACACATTAGCAGGCCTCTGATACGAGCTGAACAGTGTAGGAAAAACACTGATTTTGAACGTGAAACTGCTTTATTCAGTGTTGTTACTGGTTTAATTCACCTGGTGTGTTTGTTTTGGAGAGGAAGAGACCTCTACAAATAATTCAGCTTCTGGTAAAAACCTTTGAACACTGAAGGAATCCTAACCGGGAGAAATTTCAGCTGGTTGCAATTTGCAGTCCTCACTGCTAGATGCCACTAAATCCTCCACACTCCTCCTTTAACCTTTCTGTCTAACACATTCAGGTGATGTGTGTGTCGTCCAAAGAAGGATCTCGGCGTCTGGGCAGAAATAGTGCCTTACAGCGTTTTCTCTGCGGGCCTCTTTGCAAAGCACCTCCAAGTATCTGTGTTAAGTCCTGTTGATTTTAAGCCAATTGTTCCAGGTCACTTCCTTAAGAAGCAACATAAACAAAGACAAAGTAAAGCCAAAACAATGTCAAGTATGTCGGCGTCCCCGAGAAAAAAACACAGGGTTGCTGATGGCGAGAATGCAGCCAGTAACAAGCATGAACTCAGATAGGTGCTGGCTGTCTCACTGAATAAGCTGTAAGTTAAATTAAGCTGGACGGATGAGGGAGTTTATTAACAGACCTAATAATTACTGTATAAGTGATACTTTACATTTGTGATACTAGTTCAAATATTTAGCACAATTCATCACAAAAATTCCAAATTCAGAGAACCATCTTAGATTACATGGATGATGAGACTTTGGGATGGATCCACAGATACACCTGCAGGACAGTAGTGTCTTAATGGGACACGATGAAGAGGTCAGAGGGCACCACATCATGGTTGGCTTCACATTTGTACTCTGCGGTGACTAAGGGAAAGAGAACACCTGCTATATTGCATGGGAACGGCCCTCCTATGGCCGAGGCATCGATGTTATTAAAAGGCTACGGAGCATGTCTCCGTTACCAAGTGTATCCACCAAATTACATTTTTCACGATGAAGAAAGTAAGGGCTTATTTGCTCGGTAGCAGACACATTATGCTTGAAAGAATTAGCTTTGTTAGAAGTCTGAGTGCGCCACGGGTCATAAAACATCACAAAAAGATGAAGCAAAAGTTTAATTAATGTAGAAGAAATGCTTTTAGGGTTTTTCTGTAACAGCAGCTGGCAATGAGCTGATGTGAACTGCTGCCACTGTTACTGTGATACCTGTTAAACCTATGTATTATAAATGCACAGACGGTGCAGCCTCCCCCCTCTCTGCCTCCGTCTCACAGACACATGGCACACACAACCAGACATCAACCAAATTTTCTGTTCTTTTTTTTTTGGGGTGGGGGTGGGGGGGGGTTCCTTTTATGGCACGTTTTCATGCTTTGCCACACATGCACCGAGGTCTGACAGCCTTTATGGGCCATATATTTCCAGTGTAATTTGTCTTTAGAGCAAAAGTGACGTTGCCGTAACATTCAGAGGCTGAAAGCCTCATAAAGCGCTCTCCTTCTATTTCTAACCTGACTCCCATTCACCTCCACCTCTGTGTCCGAACACTACGGACACCTTCAGTTGGAACTGCAATCATAATCATTCATATTTCACACAAAAACTTCATAGTAGTGTTATTATTTGGTAGTTGTATAGTAAATGTTCCTGCACAGTTCCAGTTTATGTACCAAAGACTCTGGGTCCCTCAACTGATCCTGTGGCCATAAGAAAAGCTTTATGGAGGAATAAAAGCCAGCAAGAAACCAACCATTATTCACAAGACAATGACAGCTTTTTCCCCTCTGCAGTAACAGTGATGTCAGTCCTGTGCTTATTTGTTGTTGTGGAGGTACTTTAGTGCACCAGTTTTAACACACCCTGCCAAAGACCAAGGTACGAATCTTAGCTAACACATAGAGACACCATAGCAACACAAATACTATCCTACCAACGACGTAACAAAAAAACAGTTTTTGTAAGTATGTTTTTGTAGGATTTAAGGGGGATATATTGGCAGAAATGGAATATAATAACTCTTAACTGTTTTAAATAGTTTATAATCACGTGAAACTAAAGCCCCTTTTACACTGCCAGATTTTCCGCTAATGTTGGGCTGTTTTGCCGGCAAGCTGTGAGCGTTTAGACACACAGAGCCGGATTGGCAAGATGATCCGAGGTGCCCAATTTTCCGCCTCGTAGGGTAGTTATATCGGAACAATATTAGTTTAAAAAGTCTGAGGGGGCCTTCCGCAACAGGAGGGGCTGTTGATGACTTGTGGGAGGAGCTGTTGATGACGCCACACGTGCGAGCCACTGGCGGTGGATAAACAGGAAACAGCTGATAGCAGGAATTAGCGAGCAGCTAGTAGCAAGAGGGAAACACAAACCTGACAGACACTGTAAAGATGAGCAACTGGGGAGACAAGGAATTGCGCGCCCTCCTTGTCCTCGCAAACGAAGAGGCCATTAACCGTCAGATGACGGGGACGGTGAAGAACGGGCCGACTTACGAGAGAATCGCCGAAGGACTGACCAGCCGCGGCTTCCCTCCCACGTCACTGTTTACGTCACACGCTGAGCTACACGTTTTGTTACTTGCTCACGCCCCCCATTGCCCCGAAAAAGGAGCATTCTGTATGAACAAAAGTAGGTAGGTTTTGTTTTTATACTGCCAATGCTGAAAAAAGACTGATTGGGCGTTCCTGCAAATTTGCACAATTCCTGTTTAAAAAGGGCTTAAGAATCGTTGTGTCATTGTAACCTTAGAAAGAGCCATTTATACCTACAAACAAAGTGGGTCCTCTTCCACAGAGTCCCCCGTATTGTTCTACAGTAGCCCGGAACAGACTTTTTTTTTTCTTTTTTTTTTTTCTGTGGAAGCATTTATTTTGAGGTTATTAATAGCATGATGTTTTACGCCAGCAGTTCCCAACTGGTCCAGCCATGGAGTCCAGATTTCTCCTTAGTCATTAGTTCAAGGTCCACATAGTTTAATATATTCAGCATCATACTTGTGTTTGGCCATGTTGTCAAGCACGTTTACTCACTCCCTCGAGAGCAAGAAATGTCACTTCAAAATAAAAGCTCTGTGCTGGAAATTAACTGTATTTAAAATCAAGTGTGTTTTTTACAAACTTGACCTGTTTGTGAGTCACTTGCGGTCTATTCAAAATGGACCCATTATCCACTTTTAGACCGAAACCAATCAGTTGGGAACCACTGTTTTAAGCTGGATTGGATGGACCCACCTGGCTGTGTGTGTAGACTCTCTGCTGTTTTCTCCTACAAGTTTTTTAAAGGACAAGATTGTTGACAGTGAAGGAAGTAGAAGAAAGACTTGGCTGTCTCCTTGTCAGTAACAAACATTTAGCAGAGCTATGACACTGCGGACCGTCTGTTCACCACCATCGCCACTCTACGAATGAATTAAATGAACATGGACACAGAGTTTGCATAGAGGTAGTCTGCTAGTCAGTAATGAGCGCCCACAGAATTCCCACAACACCTCAGCAAAGTTTTTGCAGATAAATCAATATTGTCTGTTACATTACAAGCTAAAAAAAATCCTGCTGAATTCATCAGATTTGATCACCGCTGAACACTGTAAAACAATCTGCAGATGCTCTTCGGGCCTGGTAATGAGAGGTGGTGAAAGGACATCATAGGTAACCTGGATGGACCTCCAGTATAGTTCATCTTTGCTCGTTATCAGAAAGTTAATAAAAGACTGTAAACACTGTAACTCTGAAGAACATAGTGATTAAAACAAGACTGTGGAACATTTGGTGATATTAACAAACGGTAAATACTATGAATCAAAACCTATGACACAGTTATCTTTAGCAGCAATTCTGTTAACCCTTCGACTATAAAGCTTTAAGAACAAAGTCTGACTGCCTGAAATATTCCTGACACATTATATACCCAAACCCATTTTAGGTTTTATTTCTAACGGTTTCATTTCACAGGGAATACTTTTGGGACACACGCTGGCGTCAAACTGTGCCACATTCTTTATTAATAGATTCCATTTCAAAACTTTGCCTTCATCAAAAGCCAAACCATTAAACTATTATCCTTTCAACTTCCGAACTTGAGGTAAAAGACTCCGGAGAAAAAAAGATATGTGGATCCCACCGCTGTGCTTCACCTTGGAACCCCATGGTACACGCTTCTCCAGAGAACATCAACCGCAGGATTCCTGCGAGGAGGAATCCTATTAGCATTTGAAATAAAGCTCTGTCAAAATAGAGAAATGAAAGGTATGCTGGGAGGAGTGAGACGAGATGAGATGGGATATGGGAAGTGGTGGTGGTGGTGAGTGGAAGGCAGAGTTGGAATGTCAGGAGAGGAACCTGGCTGTCATCGTCAGGAAGTGGGAGTAAGGGGTTGTGGGGAGAGCAGCAGGAGGGAGAAGGGAGGAGGCGCTGGGGGAAGTTTGAGAGGAGATGGCACTAATTTAGGAACACTTCCTGTATCAGCTTTACCACCCAGTGCTTTGGACTGACAGCACCAGCTCTGAGGGGAGGGGGAGCTCAAATCCCACAGAAATTCAAGTTACATGATACATTTCTTTTCAATTAAAGTTTCCATTATACAGGAGTGTGTTTGCATATGACAGGAACAGCAGTGTTGCTTACCTCGCCGTCAGTGAGACGCTGGAGGTTCATCCAAACTGCAGTAAGCACCTTTCAGCCAGTTCACTTCATATTTTATAGCATTAAATAACTACTTAAAACCAAACTTATCAGGAAAACAAACACTGTGTGATAAGAACTACCGTAAATCACAGAGTCCATCTTTGGGAAAAATGTATTTGATGTGATCTCAGAGTTTTTAGTTTGGCCCATGTCCCATCCGCTAACATGAAGAGGGTGCTTTATGACGTGTACTGCAGCCAGCCACCAGGAGGCGATCAAGATGTTTTGGCTTCACTTTCAGGGAGCTGTCATGTCGTCCATTTTTATACACAGTCTATGGTGTCATTTAGGGTCGCACTGCTCTGCTGTTAAGTTGCACACACACAAATCGTGGGCACGCATCCAAACGGTGCTGCAAAACTGACCATCTCAAGCGCTCTTAGATTTGCGGCACCGTTTACCTTACGGAACATCAACTGATCCACTACACTATCACTTGCCGCTGTTCCGCTGCTAGCTAGCGTTGCTCCCATGCTTATAAGGTATATGGTAATGTAAGGTAATGAAATAATAACAAGGAGGCTCCGTAGTTTAAATCAAGAGGGCAAACACTTGTACACTTATACAATTCTTGTAGATTTATGACTTTATTCTCTTTAATATTTGTTGCTTTATTCTTGTAGATTTATGACTGAATTCTCGTAATATATATGATTTTATTCTTGTAGATTTATGACTTAATTCTCTTTAATATTTGTTGCTTTATTCTCATAGATTTATGACTTAATTCTTGTAATTTTTAAGATTTTATTCTCGTAGATTTATGACTTAATTCTCGTAATATTTCTGATTTTATTCTTGCAGATTTATGACTTTATTCTCTTAATATTTATTTCTTTATTCTTGTAGATTTATGACTGAATTCTCGTAATATTTATGATTTTATTCTTGCAGATTTATGACTTTATTCTTGTAATTTTTAAGATTTTATTCTCGTAGATTTGTGACTTTATTCTTGTAATATTTATGACTTTTTTCTCGTAGATTTATGACTTTTTTCTCGTAGATTTACGACTTTATTCTCATAATATTAATGATTTTATTCTTGTAGATTTATGACTTTATTCTTGTAATATTTACATTTATATTTATATCAACTCATTTAAATCAGGGCTTAAAACATTACTATTTACTGCAGCTTACCAGTGAACTAGATATGTAACTTATTGTTAGGATAATCTGTAGCTATTGTATTTATATTTGTCTGCTGTTGCTTTTGCGTTATGTTTGCTTTTTAAATGCATTTTCTGCACTGTTTTTAACTATTTATTGTCTTGCTTTTAGCTTGTTTTTAATGATCTCAAACACAATTTTATTGTTCCTTTAATGTTTTATTTTAATGTATTTCTCTTGTAATGGGGCGGCAGTAGCTCAGTCCATAGGGACTTGGGTTGGGAACCGGAGGGTCGTCTGTTCGAGTCCCCGTCCGGACCAAAAATATGGAGCATGGACTGGTGGCTGGAGAGGGGCCAGTTCACCTCCTGGGCACTGCCGAGGTGCCCTTGAGCAAGGCACCGAACCCCCCAACCGCTTGGGGAGCCTCACCAAGGGCAGCCCCCTCACTCTGACATCTCTCCACTTTGTGCATGTATAGATCCTGTTTTGCATGTGTGTGTCTTTCGGACCTGTGTGTAATTGACAAGCAAGAGTGAAAACATTGAGGGATTAATAAAGTAAAATGAACTTAAACTTAAACACAAAAGCACATTGAATTGCCTTGTGTATGAATGGTGCTATATAAATAAAATTGCCTTGCCTATTTAGGATTTTATTCTAATAGATTTATGACTTTCTTCTTGAAATCTAAAACATGGCCCTAATCTTCTTCGTAGCATTTAACATAATACCTTAATATCTAAATAAAAATATATGTTACACAAAAAGGCAATATTCTATTTTGGCCAGTAAAAACTGTACTTGGCCGGTGGAATTGGTGAGTCAAAGTTAATTTTGAACACTGTTTGTGCAGCTTGCCAAATACCTTAATAAGCAGCATTTCCTCAGTATGTTAATACAAACATAACTCAATCAGCATTTTGTGTCTCTGAAAACTTATTTGTGTCACATGTAATATATAAACATTATTTACAGGACACAGGTTTGTCTCAGGCTGCACGCTGTTTCAGAATCATAAATGGCAGGTGTCATGGCCAGAGACTTGAGGGGCGGGGCTAGTGATGCACTTTGCTACCTCAGGTGAAAAGCTGCAGAGGGAATTCTGAAAAGAAAAACTGACATTAAAAGTTGATTTTATAAGTGTCTGGTAGTGAAGGAAGTGAATTCCAGTTCAATACAGAGGGAGTATGAACAAAGGAGTGTGAGATAGTAAGTAAATACAGAAGAGTAATGAGACTGACTGAGCTCTTCAGTGGAGGCTTTCAGAAAAGAGCTCTGCTGCTTTTTAATGCAAAACATCTGGTTCAGTTCGGAGGGAGATCTGGTTTTGTGTGTCTGTTAGTGTGCGTGTGCGTACATGGTGTGTAATCTAGAGGAGAAAACAGAGACGCAAAGAGGGAAAGATAGTGGTAGTAAATGTGTGTGTGTGCATGTGTATGTATGTGTGTGTATGTGTGTGTGTGTGTGTGTGTGTGTGTGTGTGTGTGTGTGTGTGTTTTGAGGGCCCGGTCAGGGACTATGAATCAGGAACTGAGAGCACTCCTGGAAGGCTTCCCTCTCACTCTGTCAAGAGAAAACATTCCACATGGTGGCTAATTTCTCTAATTATCTTCATGTGAAATGGCTGCCAGATGACAACAACAGGAAATCAACACTCACACGACAGCATTATCACTTCAACGTATACAGTTTCACAACCTCGGCTGAGAGTGGAACTTAAACATAACTGCATGAAGTGTGTCTACATATGATCTGCTCAGTGTTGCTACATCAGGTCTGTGGATTCTCATGCAGTTCTCGATTGCCTTTCATAACTGTGTGTGATTTTACTGCAGGACACAAAAGCACAATCCAATTGCCAGAAAAAATGCTGGCATGGTACCTTTCTGAAAACTATGGATTGGTTATATTATTATGTAGCAGATACTTTACATTTCAACAACACTAAGGTTAATGTGTGATTAGGTTCTGCCACAAAAACTACTTTGTTATGGTTGGGAAAAGATCGTGTTATGGCTTAAAATACCTGGTTTTGGGGGCACAATCTCCACTGGACATGCAGCAATGTCTCGGAAAGAAACAACTGCATTTTGTGGCGCTGTTCCTTCTGGAAAACCTGTGACAGATTGCTGCAAAACATGCACAATTGGTGTGTAAAAAGCCCTTAAAAAAACTGACAGGTTGCTACAAATCATCCATGTTTTGTGCATAAAAAGCCGCTAGAAAAACAGTGATGGGTCACTACAAAACATCCACATTTGGTGTATAAAAAGCCGTTAGAAAAACTGACAGGTTGCTACAAATCATCCATGTTTTATACATAAAAAGCCGCTAGAAAAATAGTAACGAGTTGCTGTAAAACAAGCACATTTGATACCTTGTAGGCTGCTGGATAAACAGCTACCAGGCACTACAAAAAACACCCATGTTTGGTGCATAAAAAGCTGCTGGAAAAACAGTGATGGGTTGCTACAAAACACTCATGTTTGGTGCCTAAAAGTAGCTATATAACACCTACACTGCTTGCTTAAAATTTGCTGCAAAAGCAGCAATAGCTTGCTACAAAACACCCTCATTTGGAGCCTTATAAGCAGCTGGAAAAACAGCAATGGGTTGCTAAAAAACAACCACGTTTGGTGCATAAAAAAAACAGTGACCAGGCACTACAAAAAAAACATTTGGTGCCTGAAAATACCGTGGAAAAACAGCAGTGGGTTGCTACAAAAAACACCCATGTTGGTGCATAAAAAGCTGCTGGAAAACAGTTGACAGGTCACTACAAAACACTTACGTTTGGGGACTAAAAAGGCCGTGGAAAAACAGCAAGGGGTTGCTACATAACACCTTCATTGCATGCTTAAAAATCTGCTGCAAAAACAGCATTAGGTTGCTACAGAACACCCACGTTTGGTGCCTAAAAAAGCCGCTGGAAACACAGCGATGACTCGCAAATTCACAATCACTTTTGTTGTTTGTTGTCCTCCAGGCGTGGTCTCCAGCTTGGCAGGTGTCACGCCATCCACCATCCCTCCACCTCAGCTCACATACTATGTCACTTAAGAAACATTTAGATAGTCCATGTTGTAACGTATTCGTGGTTTGCAGAAACACACAACATTTTATTTTTTCAACAAATCCATCATCAAACTGTTATGAAAACTTTTCCTGAAACACAGGGCACCTGCATCTTTTGAAGGTGTGTAAAAGTCATAAAATATTTTCCTTTATTATTTATCCGAAGCTCCAGCATAGGTCTGCTGCAGCACAAACGAATGCCTGTTTGCTGAAAATAACTCACTTAGAAAACACTCAGCGAGCAGACAGGTGCTTCTCCCAACCAAATATGCCAAAATACATTTACTGCAGGGTCGCGACCCTCTGAGGGGTCAGAGCAGTGTTTTTCAAATGTGCCTGCCTGGACTGGAGCGAGGGCTTGGATCGGGCATTCTCAGTTGCAGGCCCTGTCTGCTAAGCAGCTGTTTGGGATCAGATGCGAGCCCTGTGTGTCCATGCGAGGCTCAGCAAACCCCGGCGATTAGTCCCAGTAGAACCGAGACCGCTGGTGCATTCCAGCAACTTGATCTCATGTGATTTCATCACCAGCGGGGGTAGACGAACGTCAGAGGGGTCTCATCTGGAAAAATATAATTGTTTATCCGCCTTAGCATTTGCCTTAACATTTGAGCTTATATAATGTGCTATTGAAAGTGACTCTCCGAACTGCAGATGTAATGGACAGACTAGGCCCTGAAAGAGCTCACTGTGCTGCATTAGGTAATGTAATAACAGGCAGGAGACAGAGTCAGACGACTCTCAGCATTGATTTAGAATAAATTGGATAACTTTTATGAAAAAAGGTAACTGAAGTCCTCGTTTAATAAAATGATCTTTTATAGACAGATGTCTAGACCTATGTCTTGATGAAACCTTGAGGTAAGATTATTATGCGAAACAATTATTTCTCAATAAGCTTGGTGAAAATGTACGCTTAATAATCTAAACTTTCAAACATTTTATCTTCTAACCCTGCAAAGGTTCCAGCCACAAGCATTTCCTTAATAAGTTCATTTTGCACTTTTGACTTGTGTTTAATCCATCTTTGTAGCAGCATGCACGGTGCAACTAGAGCACAGAAGATTTATAGCTGCAAACATTTGGAGCAGGTGGTGCCTCGACCCCACTTCACTTCCCCTCTTCTCTCTTTTTCCGTGTCTCTGTTTTTTTCTTGTCCTTCCATCCAGTAATCTTTGTAACTTCCAACTTGTTTAACCATACTAAAAATAAAGGAAATGCAGATTACTAATGATCTAGGGATGTCAGTTTCGGTTTATCTTGCTTTTTCCCAACACCCATTAACTGGTACTGGTTAATTTTTAAGAAAAAAAAGCAAAATGACGTGAAATAAAAGACGCCTTTCCTTTTAGTCTGGCGCTCAATTGACTCAGTGAGCTTTAGCAGCACACTTCAAAGCGCTACCCATTTAGAGGTGGTGAAATTTGAATGTTTTGTGATGTGTCTTTCCTTTTGGTTTATTTTCTGTTGGCTTTATTGACAGACAGCTGGCTAGCTGCATTAGCATGTGGAAACATAGAGGCCACTGCCTACCCTCCGGTCTTCATTGGCTAGCTAACATTAGCCTTGGCTGCTCTGCACTGCACACCAGCTGGGTCGGGTCCATGTCATTGGTTCGACAGCCCATTGGTTCGACATCCCATTTGTCTGACTGTCCGCGGTGCTGAATGGCTCGCGGCGGGCGTATGGTGCGCCGCGACCGGCTTGAGGCGGAGCAGGCTCACGGCTTATGTGTTTGTCACTTTCTTTTTCATTTTAACCCACACCATGATCTTTTCCTGACCCTAACCAAGTGGTTTTTGTGCCTAAACCTAACCAGACCTTAACCACAGGGTATCATGATGATTTTGGAACGGACTTCGGAACAATGAGTTTAATATGGTCGGAACAATGGGCTGTCGAACTAATGGGCAGTTCCCGCTGGGTCAGGTGGGAGCTAGCTAGCAGTGCTGCTAATTTGTGGTTACTGCTAATAACACTGTCATTGTGGTGGGATGACGTTGCTACAGAAACAAAGTGGCTATCCTTCGCCCCCCCCCAGATAGTTAGTGGCTTCATTTTGAGCCGCAAAACTACAAAACCCCTTTTGCATGTTAACTATGTTAGCAACACTAGCTGCACTAGCACTGTCAACATTGCTAACAGAGCTAACAACAATGCTTAAGGGGATTTGCGTCTCAAATTTGAGACGATTACTCACTGGGCTGACCTGGCGGGAGACCAAAGGGTGGGCACTATGTTTCTACAGCAACACTCTTGGGATGGGAAGGTGTTGTTAGCGATAATTTTCCGTTAGCTTTGCTGACAGCCAGCCAGCCACATTTACATGCAGAGACATGGTGCTCACTGCCCATCATCTAGTCTCCACTGGTGCTCCAGCTGGGTTGCGTGGGAGCTAGCTAGTGGCGCTACTAATTCATGATTACTACTAGTAACACCATCATTGTGGCAGGACTACGTTGCTATAGAAACATAGTAGCCACCCTTCAGTTAACTGTTAATATCCCTGGTATCAACATAAATATGTGATGCAAGAGAACGTTCACAGCTTCTTGTTGTTTTTTTAAACATTACTGGCAGCTCCATTAGTCTCCAACAGAGATTATGTGAAGCTGATTCTTTAAATTTTTACAATGCTAGTCTGTTTGAGTAACTGAAAACATTTCTGTAATCAATATCCTGATTTTTTTTTCTACTTTCCAAGAATTTTGTTTTCTGTTTAAATCTGAATTTCCACTTAATGCTGGATGATTTAATTATCAGGAGAACAGAGGAGGGGATAGTGGAGAAGTGGAACAGAGGAAAGTATACGAGGAGGTGAGGAGAGGAGTGGAAAGAGGAAAGACAGGAAAGGAAAGAGAGGAGGAGAAATGGGAATCCGAAAGCACTTGAATGCCGAGCGCAGCTGCAGAATGGCATTTCATTGGGATCTGTCAGCTCAACTCTGATTGGCCTGACATTGCTAATCCCTCCAGATGTTCAGCATTAACTGATGAGTGCGTGACTGTGTCGTGCGGGAGAAAACGGGGAGGGGGTCTGAGGCTGCCGTGGCCGGCGGGCCCAGGGTAAACAGGGCCTCTCAGGGACCACTGTCCGTGGGATTTGGGGAGATTTGGAGGACAGGATGATCCGGCATCCGGGAATTAGGTGGCACAGAGCGCAGATTGTGTCAACAGTTTGGGACCGAGGCTGCACACGTGACTTCCCGCCCCCCCGCCATCTACATTTTAGAGATGTTTGTTTGCACACGTAAAGAAATGTCAGGCTCGGGTTACTCTCACAACATGGGAAAGCATGTGCTGAAAACGGCTAACTCAACACAGTTCATGCATTTATGCAGCACTTCAACAACATCTTGAAAAGGAACCAGACAGAGCGTCATGAAAAGTTTGGTCCTGTTTTTCCATGAGTATTACCTCGAGGATAGCTGACACTAAATCATATTTGTGCTGTCTATCTATTTATCTTCATATTCTGGTCATTAGGGATCATCCTGGGACAAAAACGAGGTGACTTACTGACACCCCTCCCATCACCGGTATAGGCATATGCATCATGCAAGCACGTTATTAACTTTTGCCAACTGTCTGGGGCCTCAAGCTAAACTGAAAAGCAAGCATTTCCTAAAATGCCCTGCTAACTCTTAATGGCACTGTGGCATATTCATCAAGTATAAAGCCAAACATGAAAATGAAACCAGTGAGCAGCAGACTGTAGATGCCAGGGAGGCCTACAGTTGGCCCAGAATAGATCAGAAAGCCAAAGGTTCAACGTACAGTAAATGCTTGTTACTGAACTCCTGCCTGCTTAAATTGCTCTCCATGTTGAAGCTTTTGAGTTGAGATTGGTAGAAGGAGCAGTTGTTGACGACTCATATTCTAAACACGTTTATCTACAGTCCCACGTACACTAAGCAGTACTGTACAGCTCAGGGCAGCTCAGTACGCTTTTTCCTCTGTTTCCACTGTAAAAAGTTGTGGATGGTACCAATAGAACCGTCCTGTACCGTCCCCATTTTCCCTTGTTCGGTGGATGATAAACAAGGTTCAAATTTGTGACACCTGTAATGAGGAAATACAGTGAGTGCTGGACGGAGCAGTGAGTGACAACAACCCTGCCCACATTTAACAGTATTGTTTGCAGTGGAGACGCTGAACGAACCTAAGGTCTAGGTACCATGTCTGAAGGGTAACTTTTTGTTCCAAAGGTACTATACCAAAAGTCAGTGGCGTGCACAGACTTTTTGAAGGGCAGGGGCGAAAAGAAAAAAAAGGGCACATACAGCGCGTTCTCGCCACTGAAGAGGGCACTAAGTTCCGCATGTTTTTGAGGGCACTTTAGACATGTTTATATGTTATACAAATGGCACATTATATA
>NC_065509.1:38318906-38322563 GCF_006386435.1 Epinephelus moara
TTTTGGCTCCCAAGAGGGCACTTTAGCGTGCCTTTTGGCTCCCAGGAGGGCACTTTAGCGCGCATTTTGGCTCCCAGGAGGGCACTTTAGCGTGCCTTTTGGCTCCCAGGAGAGCATTTTGGCTGCCAAGAGGGCAATTTAGCGCGCCTTTTGGCTCCCAAGAGGGCACTTTAGCATGCGTTTTGGCTCCCAGGAGGGCATTTTGGCTGCCAAGAGTGCACTGTAGCGCACGTTTTGGCTCCCAAAGGGGAACTTTAGCATGCGTTTTGGCTGCCAAGAGGGCACTTCAGCGCGCGTTTTGGCTCCCAGGAGGGCACTTTAGCGCGCGTTTTGGCTCCCAAAGGGGAACTTTAGCATGCGTTTTGGCTCCCAGGAGGGCATTTTGGCTGCCAAGAGGGCACTTTAGCGTGCGTTTTGGCTCCCAAGAGGGCACTTTAGCATGCGTTTTGGCTCCCAAGAGGGCACTTTAGCGTGCCTTTTTCAACAGTTGGGACCCCCCCTGTGCACACCACTGCCGAAAGTGTTTGGTGGATACAGGGCTTACGGTTCTGATTGAAGCAGCTTGGTTGATTAGTTCTTCTACTCTCCCTTGAGATCTTCATGGGTCCAAAATGAGGGACTCAATAACATATTCTCATACTAAGTCCTCCCATATCGCCACTTTGTCAGTGGGCTTTGACATCTACCTATTACGTGCCAGGTATCCTCCTGCGTCTTTCACATTCCAGGACGCACAAATGCCAGGATGTCAACAGAAGCAAGTGGTTAGGTTTAGGAAAAAAAAAATTATGGTTTGGTTCTACATTCATACAGGAAGTGAACACCGACCTCTCGGGTGACAGGCCAAGGTTTGTTGGACCCATCCACCCCTTCCACCCTCCCTATAGGGATGTTCCAGCTCCTTAAATTATGTCTTTACCTGCAGCTATCAAACTGATGTCACACAGTGACAATCTCTGCTTGTGAACAACTGAGCTTTCCAGGACGCCTCTTTCATAATCACGATACTTTAACTTTACTAATTCACCTGTTTACCTGTGAAATATTTCAAACTGGTGTTTTTTGAGCTTTCCACAACTTCCTCAGTCTTTTGTTGCCCCTGTCCCTGCCTTTTTGAAACATGTTGCAGACATCAAATTCAGAATGACTGAATATTTTCCCCCAAAAAACCCAATGACCCAATACAGTTTATCAGTTTGAATATGAAATGTCTTGTCTTTGTAACATATTCAGTTGAATATAGAACAGATTTGTAAATTATTGCATTCTGTTTTTATTTACGTTTTAAACAGCATCCAAAGTTTTTTGGAATTGGGGTTGAACACAGCAACAGACTGCATACCTAGAAAGTATTACAACCCCTAATATAAGACAGCAGCATGTCGACAGTTACTGTCCATATTGTACACATTTATATATGTATATATGTGCATAGAGACAGCCTGGTATATTATGGATAAACTGAGATTAAACTGCGTTGTCTGCATGTTAGACTCGGGGTGAAATGTGGAGGTTAACAGAAAGTGGTCATGGTCATTGTTGTGGAGACATAACCTTTAGACCCCGGCTTGTTTTTAAGCAACAGACTTCATATGGCTGCCGTGACAGGCCTGCCTGCCTGCCTTTCTCTCTCCAAAATAGACGAGCAGAATGGACGCAGCTGCACTCGGGCCCCTCTGGGATCCATGCCGAAATGAAACTATCAAATGCCTCCGGACCGAGGACAGATTTCTTAATGTGTGAAAGCTGCGTTGTGTTCACAGACGTGTTTTGTCTGCACTTTTGGACTTGTTAATACAAAGGCTTTTTTCCCTCTTTTCCCTCATATTGGTGTGGAGTTATTAAGCAAAGAGGAGCAGGAGGGGGTGTGTTCGTCGTTCTGTTGGGAAATCAACTGGTTAAAATAACTCTGCACGTCTTTGGCAAAGCTAATGGGGAAGGCTGGTTGGTGGAGAGGAAGGTTGGATGGTGAGGGGGTGAAGAGATGGGTATGCTGTGAGGTGGTGGGGGGTGCAAAGACTTTTCTGAAAGAGCAGGCGGGCTTCCGGCCCCCGTCTGAAATCCCGCCACAATTACTCTATTAGCATGCTCAGCTGTGCCTCTGTTTTTCTTTATTCAAGCAACTTATCACAACCGACAAGGCACATGAGGCCATCAGAAAAGGAGCCTGTCAGAGCCCCATTGTGTCCTCAGCCCTCAACCTCCCAGCCTTCGCCCAGCCATTGACTCTCAGCTGTTGACGGGAGCCAGAGAAAAGCCAGAGGCATCATGGGAGCTGTGAGTGCACTTGTGGCCCTGGTTGTGATTGACAAAACTCTGGCAAAGAGAATAAATAACCAAGAGGAATGAAAACTAAACATATGATAAAAGTCAGCTGTTGGCAAATGAAGGATAGCAGCAACATTACAAAAGCCAAGGGTAAAAAAATATATTAATAAAAACACCAATTAAAGGTCAGGTTCATACTTTCATTTGGTGTTTCAGTATTTGATTCAGCCAAGTGGGAGTAAACATTTCAATTAGTTAGCCATGCTAGCACTAACTAACGTTTGCGTACGAACAGAATATAGTAACTTAAACCACCGCTCATTTTAGAAGGACCATCGCAAGGACACGTGTTCTTTGTTAAAATTATTGGACAATTAAAAGACAATGAATCATAGTTGTTTGTTTCCGGCTGCCAGCATTAGCTAACGTAGCTAGCATTCTGGCTAAGTTAGCTGAAAAGTTGTCTATTGCCACTTCAAAATGTTGCTGTCAGTTGATACTTTGTGGAGGGTTAATGTTAGAATGGATGGTCCGAAGGGACAAGTCTGCCTGTCCAGGGGGTAGACGCACAAAAAACCCAGGGTCACGGGTACACTCTGAATGGACCGCAAGTGACTCATGAACATGTCAAGGCTGTAAAACACACACACTTTATTTTGAAGTACAGTTAATTTCCAGCACAGAGGTTTTATTCTGAAGTACCGTTTCCTGCTTTTTGACAGAGACAGCAAACTAGCTCAACGGCATGGCCAAACGCAAGTATGACACTGAATATATTAGACTTGTTGGACCTTGAACCATCGACTACGGAGAAATCCAGACCCATGGCTGGACCAGTTGCAAACCACTGGTTTAGCACATCTATGTGACTCAGCTGAAATGCATTGAAACACGCGGTAAATGTTGTTAAACAGACAGAGTTAGGTTTAGGCAACAAAACTTCATAGTAAGGTTTAGACTAAAGATCATGTTTTGGCTTAGAATATGTGCATTTGTTACGTAACACGTCAAATGAGTGATATCAGTGCATGGCAACCACATCAATTGCGTAACGTACATAAATGATGATCCAGGGCTCAACAATAAGGATTGCCCGATTGCCCGGGGCAAGTAAAACTCACGGTCGGGCATGTAAACTAACAACTCACTTGCCCGATCGGGCAAGTTGCTAAAAATAGTAAAAGTTAATAACTAATTGATAAAATAAATGGGTTTTAAAACGTGCTCTTCTGCTCTGATGCAGCGGTCTCTCTGCCTGAAGTCACAGGCACAGCTGTGTAACAATGTCCTGCCCACAGCGCCCATTGATATTATTTTGCATGACAGACGCTTCATATAATAACATAACAATATACTATTTATGGTGTTATGGCATCGTGTCATTTCTGT
>NC_065509.1:38322781-38324094 GCF_006386435.1 Epinephelus moara
TAAATTAAACAATTTTTATAGGGCAAGTAAAAACTGACTTCGGGCAAGTAGATCTCTGACCAACTTGCCCGACCGGGCAAGTGAAAAAAAACCTTAGCGTTGAACCCTGTGATGTAACATTACATTGACTAAAGGGTGCCTTTGGAGATGATATCACACGCTGAGGGGCATGACAAAGTAGTATTTGAAACCCTGGGAATGACAATGGGCGGGCTTTTTCTAAGGTCCCGTTTATACGACAACGATTTCAACTGAAAACGGTAAACTTTAGTTGCGTTTTGGCCGATTGTTTACACGACAGCGGTGTTTCGGGTGCCTGAAAACGCAACGTTTTCCAGAGTGCAACTTTTTGGAAACGGCAGCGTCTCCGTTGTCATGTAAACTTGCAATATGCAGTTCCTCTGAAAACGGAGACTTTTCGCACATGCGCATTATGGTTCCAGTCACTAAGCAGTGACGGCACGCTGACCGTCACAACAACAATGCCGAGCTCTGTTTGTGCTGCTCACCCTGTTGATTTGAAGTGAAGTGCAGATCTGTTACTGTAGCAACTCCACCTCGTCGTCCATCCAGACAAAGTTATCTGTGCGTGCTATCGCCATCATGTCGTCTTTGTTTTGGTTTGTAATCACCGTGTTGTAGAGGAAGGCACTACAGCGCAGGCGCATGGCGTCATGTGTTGCTGTGCAAATTTATACTGCCACCCATTGGCCTGGCATGCATACTACAGCGTTTCCAGTAGATTCTGCGTCTCCGTGTGAATGGAGATCGTTTCAATAACGTCGTCATATAAATGCAGAAGTTTTTAGAATTAGATTTAAAAAATTTGATTAGATTTGTTTCACTTGATTTTTTTGCATCTAAATTCATCTGCTTACAGAGTCTGGAGATTAAAGAAAATATCTAGGAATTAGCGGCTGTGGTTGCTTGAAGCCTTTGGAAACACAGCTTGAAATAGTAAAAATGCATATATTATATCAAAGTCAAGTGTCTCATTAATCATCCACAAAAGTCTGAGTGAACATAACCATTAATAACTATTAGAAAACCTGGTTTAAAAACAGCTCATTTTTTTGTTTAGACCACTTGCCAGGACAGAGAGGGCGTGGCAGATAACGCTCTGATTGACAGCTCCCTTGTTTTGATTGACATCTCCCTGGCTCAGCAATGGCTGCCACAAATTTAATCCAGCCGTACATGTTTAAGGCCTCTGATGATTCAAAGGATGAAGCAGACGCTGAAAATGATTCCTTTCAGGTGGTCACTGAATGGTAAGTTTCAAAATGTTTTGTGATTCATATTAATGTTACTTC
>NC_065509.1:38324904-38409904 GCF_006386435.1 Epinephelus moara
AGAGATAACCACGGCCAAATCAAACCCAATTTCAAGAATGTACAAAAACTTAAAAGACAGATATTTCGAATTTGGATGGAAACAGATTTCTAATTGTTTTACATGTTTAATATTATGTACATAAGACCCTAAATTACATAGTTAGAAGGCTATTGTGGATTTGGGTTTCCAGAGGCTTTAAAGCATAGCTCCTTGCACACGTCTCTTTACAGTCACTGTCTAAAAGCTGTTGAACAAATCACTGCTCCTAAAAGTGCTCCAGTAAAGCTTTTACATTTAATGAGTGAATGTACCAGGCATCTTCTTGGTGCAATTCTGTGCCAACAGTACTATTTGCAATAATTTTTAAGATGTGTGAACATGACAATTATTGCGCAGATTGGTGTCCCATATTTTTCTTTGGTTATTGCTCTTGGCATGGACAATATCATTCTGCATTAGTACAGTAACTTCTGGTATGTTATAGTCAAATTAGATGTCTGTTCCAAATTAGAGTCTCTCAACCATCAAGTTGCTGGACAACTTCATGCATCTGACAGCTGAAAAAAAATATTTTGCAAACATTTTCCTTCGGGGAAGGAATGCAAAGAGCAGAGTGCATAAGATATTAAATAAAAGCTGAAGTACTCCCAGTGTGTCTTATTTTTAACTGTATATCTGCACATAAACATTTCTTTTTTCTGTGCTGTTTGAAGCTTTACTGACGGGGGACTGTAAACAGCCTCACGCTTTGGAAACATGCTGAACATGGTTTACATAGCAACCATTGTTGGCGGTGTACGGTAGTTTACACAGAAATATTTTTCCACGGGTGTCTTTTCATTCAGGTGTTCCTCAGTGGCATCCAAACAATTCAGTGTGATGAATTATATTTGTCCCCTCTGCTGAATCAGAAAGAAGCTGTCATGTTCTTCATTGTTTGAGCTTGTGCACATTCTACAGCTGGCTCAGATCCAGTCGACACTTCAACACCTTCTGCTATTCAGAAAATTTGTGATAAAGACACTCCCCTAATTTTTCTATGCACTTTTTTTTATAAACAGAACATTTTTTCTGAGCTGCTCTTGTCATGAGCGGCCTTATTTACATTTAACTACCATGAGCAGAGTCTCCCTTAAGCAGGAAACAAAGTGTATTCAGGAGAGTTACCAACAAATAACATTTGTATGCTATTATGTAGCTGAAATGTAGAAAGTTTACATTTCAACAAGGCTGTGTTTAATGTCTGGTTAAGCTTAGGGACAAAAACCACTTGGTTATGTTTAGGAGAAGATCATGTTTTTGGCTTCAAACAGCCCACTTTAGTTGCACAATCGTGGCTGGAAATGCTGCCAATATCTCACTAAAAAGTACCTGATTTTAGTGGCACAACTGCTGCTGATAATGCTGCTGGTGTGTATGTTTACACCATCTGGAACTGATGGCACATTCATGGCTAGAAATGCCACCAATCTCTCACTAAAAGACAGCCAGTTATGGTGGCACTATTGCCGCTGGAAATGCCGCCTATTTCTCCACTTTTGGTGGCACACTCATCGCTGGAAATGCTGCTGATGTGTAGCTCAGAGACACCTAGTTTTGATGGCACAATTACCACTGGTAATGCTGCCCATGTCTACCTATAAACCATCTGGATTTGTTGGCACTGTGGTGGCTAGAAATGCCATCAATCCCTCACAAAAACACAGCCAATTTTGGTGGCACTATCGCCGCTGGACATGGCGCCAGTGTCTCCACTTTTGGTGACTCAGTCATTGTTGGAAATGCTATTGATGTCTCGCTTGAAAACACCCAGTTTTGATGGCACGGTCGCTGCTAAATGTGCTGCAATGTCTCACTCAAAAACAACCAGGTTTGGTGACACATTTGCTGTAGGGGAGAGAATATCTGGCTAGGTGCTAGTTCATTCTGTATTACTAGGTTCACACAGGAGTGTCGGCCAGAACACCACTTAAGGCCGTTTCCCAGAGTATGGAGGAATAAAGGACTGAGAGGCTGATCTGCAATTTACTGTCTTTACTTCTTCTTGGCAGCAGCAACAGACAGAGCTTGCAATAACAGCTGGATGTTACAGTTGTGATTGTGTGGTTTTTCTATAAAGAAAGAATAACAAAATACAACTCAATGAAGGATAACCACATATCCATACATTAATCTTGCACATATTAAGTAATATAAATAATAGTACCAACCTAATATCAACTAACAATAATTAAACCAAAGGAGGTAATCCATTGATTACAATCTTACATTTCTCTTTCTCATTTACACTAGAAAGAAACAGAAACATACACCAAACACTCAATATACACGTTTCTCAGGCTTATTCACTGTGTCAAGCTACCGCTAATACTGACATACCACCTCCTGTAGCGACCGGATGCTCTTATTGTGAAATCCGCGTGCCACTTCCGGTGCCTAGTTAGCCTTAGCTTTCATTTCGGCATGGAAACGACACCCCACATCAACCAATCCGTACCCCAGCTCAATCACAAAACACTCTTAACAGCACTACAAACAGGTAACACATGTATGAATACAGTTTGAACTCTACATGATATATTCTGACCCGACGTGCAAGGTCCGGTTAGCCGGGCTGTTAGCTAGCGTGCATGAAGCCGGCATGGCAGGCAATTAAGCTCCGACCTCTCCTCCACATTAACTAAGAAACGTATCTACAGTTACATCAACATAACAAAGTACAACACTAATAATGCAGGAGATAAATACTCACTCTTCATTCACGCACAGATCACTGGTACTGGGTTCTGAAGTTATTGCACTGCACACCGTAATCCACCACTTAACTGAAGCGCACACCTCACCTTACTGTGTGCCATCACCTGAGATATAAACCCATCACATGGGTTGGCTCACCCCAATAATATTAACACAATGGATGAACAGCAAATTAAACATAGAAGCACATATGGCAACAGGACTTAACACTCTTAATAAACTTGTAACTTTGGGGCCTTTTCTACATTTGCAGCTGGAAATGCCACCAGTGTCTCGCTAAAAACATCTGTCGCCGCTGGAAATGCTGCAGATTTCTTGCTAAAAAATAACCAGGTTTGGTGACACAATTGCTGCTAGAAATGCTGTTAGTGGGTCACTAAAAACACCTGCTTTTGGTGGCACAGTCACCACTGGAAATACTGCTGATGTCGACCTATAAACAACCCAGATCTGATGGCACAGTAGTGGCTGGAAATGCCACCGATCTCTCACTAAAAAACAGACGGTTTTGGTGGCACAACTGCTGCAGGAAATGCTGCCAATGTCTCCACTTTTGGTGGCACAGTCATCGCTGGAAATGCTGTTGATGTCTCGCTTAAAAACACCCAGTTTTGATAGCACAGTCGCAATTAGGTATGCAGCAATGTCTCACTCAAAAACAACCAGGTTTGGTGACATAATTGCAGCTGGAAACGTTGCCAGTGTCTTGCTAAAAAATAACCAGATTTGATGGCACAGTTGGGGGTAGAAATGCCACCAATCTCACACTAATAACAGCCAGTTTTGGCAGTACAATCGCCGCTGGAAATGCCGCCAGTGTCTCACTAAAACATCCTTTTTGTTGGCAGAGTCACTGCTGGATATGCTGCAGATGTCTTGCTAAAAAACAACCAGGTTTTGTGACACAATCCCTGCTAGAAAAACTGTTGATGTCTCGCTAAAAACACCTTTTTTTGGTGGCACTGTTGCCGCTGGTACAGCAAAGTCTTGCTAAAAAGCTACCAGTTTTGTTGTCTGTTGGTCCTGGCTGGTGGTTTGCAACTTTGCAGCTGTCTTGCCTGGGTGTCGAGTCATCCAATCAGAACTATGTCTCTTCAGAAACAGGGATATGATACATAGGAAACGTACAACTGTAACGTATATGTTGTTTGCAGAAACGTTCAATGCCGACATTTTCTTCTTGACTGGGCTGTTTCCTTTAGATAATTGTAGATATTGCAGGTACCAAAGCGACCTTGTGTGCTCTGTGCTGTGCTTTGGTTGTGTGCCTGTGTGTTGTGTGTCCTGACAGTGTTGAGTCAGAGTCCTTATGTGCTCACAAACTTTGCCAATAAAGCTGATTTTGATTAATATACGTGTGTGGGTGTGGCTTGTGCTGTTTATGTGTGTTTGCATTGTGTCTAAGCTACCTGGCAATAAGTCAGTAATAACACAGTGTAAATGGGTCTGTGTGTGTGTGTGTGTGTGATGACCCCTTGATGAAAGTACATTCAGTCATCATGTGAAAGTGTAAGCATACAGCACACATTAGTGCGCCTGTCCTGTAATTCTTTCAGTGTTTTGTGTGTGCTCAAGGGTGTATTCAACTCTGTATTTCCATGGCGATGAGAGCGGATAAATCTGATGAGACATGTTGGGGAGAATCTTTGTTGTTGTTGTTATGGAGAGGAGTGTATTCCTCATGTGTTTTCTCTGTAAAATGAGTTTGTCTCTGCACAGTAGGAAATGCTTCTGACAACTGCAGAGCCCCGAGGAAGAAACAGAACACCGAGCAGCTCCACAGAGGCAATCCACGATAGGCTTCTTTATTTAGGAGTAATAAGGGGATGAACGGCATGACGTGACTTGTAGATGTTGAGAGCAGAGAGAAAGAGAGGGGGCAGGCAGATAACTAAAGGCTTTGGTTAGGATCAAACATCACAGGTCAGAGAAGAAAGAAGCAGATTGTGCACTGATACACTTTGTAATCTGCTGTGAAAAGTGCTGCACGAGTGTAGTCTTTATTATTATTGTTAAAACTTGCATGGAAGTAGTTTTGTTGCTTACACTTCCTTAGAAGCAAATAAATGCACTTGCACGTGTTCATGTCTTCCTTAATCAGTTGATTTTTGTGCATCTAAAATGATAATGATTTAGTAAGAAGTGATGATTAAGACGCCGTTGGCTCTTTTCCAAAGTAGAAACTTTTCTAGGAACCCAGGAGACTTTTTAGGAACTCAGGGATTTTACATGCCCACTGAACCAGAGAAACCTGGTTCCAGTTTTTGGTTCCTGAGCCAACCAGGGTGGAGTCTGCAAGACTGTATTTCACTCGATTCTCAAAAACAACCCCCAAAGTGATAGCTCTTGTGTTCAGCAGTCATCTGACTACAGGCACATGTTTTCACTAGTATCAATATCAGGACATGAGCTGGGGATTTTTGGTAATGTTATTGACGTTTAGGTTGATTAAAAAAAGTGTGATGAAATGGCAGAGTGGCTGAGGAAACAAAACCTGTTTATTTGCTCAATGTTTCAATGTACTCAAGCTGGGAAACAACATATTAGCTGATTGTCACGACCCTGCAGATGGGCGTCCTTCTGGTGTAGTTCCATTTCCTTTCACACATCACATTAAAAACAAATCATCATAAAACAAGGCTGTCACTTCTTAATGATTTATTGGTCCAATTATCTGTCACAGTTTAACCCTGTCGCCAGAATAAATATTGGCATTTTACATTACTGCAAGTCATGGAGATGTTACACTACACTACACATTCATGTGGTTAAGTTTAGGTATAAAAAACACTTGGTGAGGAAAAGATCACCCACTTTTTCTGGCAGTATTCAAACTGAAATCGTAGTGACGTCTCGGTAAAAAATAACCACTATTCTTGACACTATCTCAGCAAGAAATACAGCGATGTCTCTGTAAATACAACCACTTTTGGTAGGCAGGAAAAATGATGTCTCAGTAAAATATAGCCACTTTTCGTGACACAATCCTGGCAGGAAATGCAGCAAAGTCTCAGTAAACCATCGCTTTTTATGGCTCTATCCAAGCTGTAAATACAACGATGTCTTGGTACAACATCGGCGGTGGCTAGATGCCCGTCGGCACTCCTGGGTGTGCCGCCCTGCATCACTTTACGCCACTGTCCTATATCCAGCCTCACCGCCCCTGGAATTAAGTGCATTTTTCCCAGTCACTCTCTGCTTGTACATACCAGCTCCTGTAGCAGCTCTTCATTGCTCCTGTGGCAGCTCGACTCCTCTCCTCACCTTTGGTGCATAAAGAGAATTCTGTAGATGTTGCTGTCTCATGTGTGACCAAGAATAGATGAGGAGAGTCTCATTGTTTAGGTCGAGCAATATCCCGAGCTTAACAACCCACGATTCCGTCATTATAGAGACAGTGGCCAAACAGATATTGCCTGGCGAAATCCAGTTTAATTAGGGGCTGTCCACGCATGATTTTACGCTAATGCAGAGGCAGAAGAGGTACGCATCTTTCAGTAAAAGTAGTATTAACTTTGTTGTCTGTCCACGAGCTGCAGTGCGATGGTGTGTGCTGGGGGCAGCACTTGAAGTGCATCATGGTGTGTTTTCAGTGTAAGTAAGAAACAACAGCTTTTCATGGCACTATCTTCTTTAAAAGCCGCTGGAGGACGCAGTGATTACTTTCTAAAAAACAACTAGTTTTGTTGTTTGTTGGTCTCAAATAGTGGTCTGTACTAGTGGTCGACAGCTTGGCAGGCGTCTCACCTAGGTGTCACACAGTCCACCACCTTTTAAGTCAGCTCATACTCGTTCTTTAAAACTATTGGAAAAGGTAAAAGAAACATCCAAGAAGAGACTTTTATTTCATGATTCTGTCAACAAGACGAATTCACAGGACTCCTTAGTTACTTTTTGTATCTAAGGAGTATCCCCCATAACCTCAGACTAAACCCTGGAAAATGACTATCTATAGACGACTGGTTCCTTTATTGTGAATGTCACATTAAATCAAATAGGTTTTAATGACACATTATGGTGGAATCAGAAAGTTTTGTCTTTGCATGATGAGAGCCTGATTTGTCTTTTCTCAAACCTGTCATTAAACCATGACCTCATCACAGTTTCCAAAGCATGATAACAAATTAGTGTCCACAGAGAAACAGTCCTTGTGATCTGTCCTTCACAACAGATCACAAGCTTTAATAAGACAAATGTTGTGTTAATCCCTGCCTCGCAAGCAATAGCTGCTCTTAACCTTATAAGTGCATGCGTTCAGGAAAACTTCAAAACCGTGTCGGAGTGTGTTGGTGGTTTTTGTTGCAGCCTCTCAATGACTTTAATGCTCGATTTAACTCTTACATCATTAGCTGGAGCCAGACAAAGTTTAAAAGTTGAAATGGAAATTGAGCAATCTCGACATGCACCGTATTTCATTAATGTGACAAGCTGATAAAATGCCAGCGGGCATGCGCTTGGCTGACAAGCAACACTCGTTACATTCCAACTGCATTAATTAACCCTGCCCGCAACAGAGGCTGATCGCAGTGCACGGCGGTGGAGCCAGTCGCTGCAGAGAAGCCACAATGTGGCATGTGAAGCACTATCAACACCTCCCTAAGTACAACCTCTAGCTAAGAAATAAATAACATGGCTGTCTTTCCTCATGGCAGGGCCAAACATGCTGGTTTTGGATGGGGTTCAATTAGGCTTTGATTCTGCAGGAGAAGAAAAAAAAAACTTAGGGAAGTGAAACAAAATCACCATTTACAGCCTCTGACAGCCGGCAGCTCTTTTTTTTTCTTTTTCATGTTTTCGCTCTCCACGCCAGTAAAAAGCTCTCGTTGGGAAACTGTCATCTTGATCCTCAAAGCACTGCGAGTGTCAGGGCTCGTCAAACTGGCTCCCATCGATGACATGTGTTACCTCGGAGCGATGTAACCAGTTTAGCAGAGGAAGGGAAGTGGAGACCTGACGAGAGATACCTGTGTCCCTGGCACACACTCATATTAATGTGCATAACATACACGTATGCAAGCATCAAGTGTGTGTAGTTACTAAGTTTATTGGCTACATAAACATCCAGTGTGGAGGAAATAGGGGGATATATTAGCAGAAATAGCATATGGTTTAATAAGTGTGTTTTCTTTGGTGTATAATCACTTGAAAATAAGAACTGTTGTGTTTTCATTACTTGATAAAGAGCTGTTTATATCTATCTGCTATCCTCGTTCACCCTTTGGATACCTACTGTATTGATTATTGCAACTGACCCTTCGCTAAGTCCCGCCCCCGGATGCAGACTGGCCGGCTCGTCGTGTATTAATGATACTCGTTACCTGGAGAGGTTGGAAAAAGATATACGTTTCTTCCCTGTTCCAAAACCAAAATCAAACCCTGAAAAGTGTAGGGTTAGCTAGCTAGCTACTGAAGATATAGCCTACTGAATGTATACGCATGCTGCTTTTGCTTTGTAATGATTATAACAGTGAAACAAAGACCGACCCTGCTGTACAGGAACCAGTGAAGGGAAGCAGGGAAACAATGCTGATATTCAACCAGCTGTGTGTCATCACAGTGTGTGCAGATGAATGTTGTTGATCGTTTGACTTGAGATCCCTGCCCGTCCGGCACCATTCATCTGCACACACTGCGATGCCACACAGCTGGGATGTGTGTGTTTTTTGTACTGTGTTTTACTCAGTGTTTAAATGTGTTTTTTCTCATTTGAATCACCAGGTCTGTTTGTTCTGGAGAGGAGCAGACCTCTGTGGATAATTCAGCTCCTGATTAAGACCTCCCGAACGTCTGGATCTTGAGTCATCAGAGAGACAAGGTGAGCACCAGTAGGCAGGTGAATGTTAGCTGCTCGTCTCCGACATGTTGAACAGCATCAGATAAACACTGATTTGTAACGTTAAACTGACTGTTGTACCAATTTTAATCACATGGTCCATTTGTTTTGGGTGGCTCATGGCAAAACCATGCATATTCACAATGAATTAAGTGTGCAAAGCATAATCATTGCTTTTTAAAACGTTCTGCTCAGCCTCATCATCAGGCTGGATGTCCCTCAATTTAGATCGTAGATTTAAGGAAAGAGCAACCCATCAACAATTGCGCCCACACTTTGTAAAAAGAGCCAGAGAATCGTCACAGCTGCAGTTTAAAGCAGTTCACTCACATCACTCTGCAAACTGCACCTAGCACAAGTCTGTGTGTGCTAAAGGATCAGAGCAAATGGTGATGTGCAGAATCGTGTGATTATCCTGCAGCATCCGAACATTTGGTTTATGATGAAAAGAGCAGGTCAACAGCTCCAGTAACTAAGTGCTGTTGACAGTTCGGTGAGACACAGAGGAGCAGCTTTCACCAGCCTGTCGTCAGCGTCCCAATACTGTCACATTGCTGATGACCTCAGTGACACCGAGTGATACACACACACACATACACACACACATACACAGACAACTCACTGCCAACAACATTTGTTAGCTAAGCTGTAGTAGTTATCAGTGATGAAGCCCTCACAAGTGTCTCATTGTCAATTAGTCGTGTGTGTGAGTATGTGCATCCCTCTGTCCACAACTAATGTCGAGTACTACTGTATGGGGTGCCGTTTGTAAAGTGGCTCAGGCTGAAAATTACATCAACATTTTGCCACATTTAGCTTCAAACAATGTTTAAAAAAGTGTTGTGAATTTTTTAACGTCACCTTTTACCACATTTACAGCAATATTTGTTAACTTAGAAATATATTAAATAATTAAATCTAAATATTAAATGTGGCGCCTAAATGTTAAATGTTAAATCTAAATCTAAATCTAAATGTTAAATCTAAATGCTAAATCTAAATCTAAATGTTA
Source organism: Epinephelus moara (assembly GCF_006386435.1). Lineage (NCBI taxonomy): Eukaryota > Metazoa > Chordata > Actinopteri > Perciformes > Serranidae > Epinephelus > Epinephelus moara. Next base: position 38,334,489 of record NC_065509.1, read on the forward strand.
AATCTAAATGCTAATGCTAAATCTAAATCTAAATGTTAAATCTAAATGCTAAATATAAATCTAAATGTTAAATGTTAAATCTAAATGTTCTGGGTGAAACTAAATATTTAGCTAATATGCAAATTCACACTGCCGGTCACCGGAAGTACCAAAATAAAAGCTCGAGATGGTCAGACTGTGTTTATAGAATCATTAAAACCAACTTTTGGTTGCTGTTGTCTGGCTAACATGTTCTCCGCGAGCCTTGTCTTTGCTTGGCTGAAGATTGTTTGTGGCTGGAAACGTATTGCAAAAATGTCCTGTTTCTGACAGTTTGTGTGGTCAGGTATACCAAAACATTATATAAGTCATCAGGGAGAAAACGAGGAAACAGAACTGAAATTATTGAGGGCAAAAGTCGCAGATGGGCTGTCTGTTAACTACCACTGTGTTGCAAACTATTCCAGTCGAGATATAATTCCAAGGCAAACACTATTTGTGAGACACTTCCAGTTGGTGAAGTCCTTACTGCTTCCCTCTGAGTGTAATATTTCCTATATTCACTTGCAGTCTCCATCTGGGAACTTCTCATTTATCTTCAGCGGTGGTGACACAATGAAAACGGCTCCACGCGGCGCAGCCCGCCACACACAGCAAGAGCGCTCAGCCAGTTTATTGGGAAAGGTGCTCTAGTGAATTAACCAGCCGCTTTTGTTCCTAAACCAATATTGCAAGACTATAAAGGGGTCAAGGGACGGCAGGCACACACAAAGGCCTGCTGTGGAGGTAGAAGGGCCTGCAGGCAGCTCTCCATGAAAGTACAGAGTTTGGTTTAGGTCAAAAGAGAACTCCTGATCTGGAAATAACAGAACATTCCTGAAGAACACAGCTGTCCCACCCAGCCTCCCAGCTGCTCCCGCTCTGTCTGTCTTCTGTCTGTCTGTCTTTCTTTCTTTCTTTCTCCACATTGAAATGTTTATTTTACATCACACTGCTTCTGTCTTTCTGTCCATGTACCAGCCTACTGTATCTACCGAGGGTTTGACTGACAGGTTTATGAAGGCCCACAGCAACACTGTAACTCACAGTAGTCTGATGTTCAAAGGAAGGAAAACAGTGTTAATTGTGTGTAACATTTAATGAGGTTATCAGCCAGAAATGTTACCTTAAAGGAATAGTTAGCATCCTCAGAGTCTTCCTACAGCCCCATCGGCAGAATAAATGTTTGCATTGTTTTCTGCAAACCACGGATATGTCACATGTGGACGTTATGTTGAAACTTGCTGTGGTTAATGTGTGGTTATGTTTAGGCACAAAAGTCACAGAATTATTGTTAGAAAATGATCATGTTTTGGCTGAAAACACCTGGCAGCAGCGATGTCTCAGTAAAAAAACATCAATCTTTTTGTGGCATTATCCTTGCAAAAAAAAAAGTGACGAGTCACCATGAAACACCCACATATGGTACCTAAAAAGCTGCCGGAAACACAGCGGCGACTGGCTAAGGACCAACCGGTTTTGTTGTTTGTTGGTCTCCAGCAGTGGTCTGCAGCTTAGCAGCTGTCTTGCCTGGGTGTCACACTATCCACCATCCACCATCCTCTCCACCTCCCTATGACAAAGTCAGCTCATACACTATGTCACTTTAGAAATGTTAATATATGTATAAAATAGGGATGGGTCACAAATTTCGAATAGTCGTTTTATTTTTGAAAAATCGATTTTTTAATGCGACTATTACTATTCGCCGTCTTATTTCCCCCCCTTTATTTGACATGCAATTCAGCTCCTAACCGCACGAGGGCAGTCTAGGATTGCTACAGCGATGTGAGATGGGCTACCAGCTAGTTTGATGCTCTTCTACAAACAGGAGAAACATGCAGAGACTACTACTTCGTGAGGAATGTCCGCAGTCATTCGGGCTTTCATAGTCGAGCGCACTTCCGCGTTGTAGTTTCCTGTAAAAATGTCCGTGAAAAATCCCCGTGATGTGAAAAATACATGCCGAGCAGTCACCGGTGTGCGTGCACAGGGCTTGCGGACGTCCGCTTTGAGTCCGCGCTGACCTCCACGGAGCGATTATACGAAAAATTGTCGAATAGTTGCCACGATTTTCGAACAAAAACAAAAAACACTTGGTCATGGTTGGGAAAAGATCATGTTTCCAATGGCCTCCACAGTCACCAGATCTCAGTCCAATAGAGCACCTTTGGGATGTGGTGGAACGGGAGATTCTCATCATGGACGTGCAGCCGACAAATCTGCAGCAACTGTGTGATGTCATCATGTCAATATGGACCAAAGTCTCTGAGGAATGTTTCCAGCACCTTGTTGAATCTATGACATCAAGAATTAAAAAGGGGGTCCAGCGTGGTACTAGCAAGGTTGTTGTTGTTTATTTTATATTGGATATTGAACATCATCCCAGCTAACAGAAACAGAGGAAACAGAATGACTACAGGCCTCGGGGATCTACTCTGTTCACAGTTTAATAGTTAGTTTCCAAAACATCATCACGTATCAGTTCTGAGAAAGACGGTGCCTGAAAATAACCGTTCATGGAAAAGGATGATCATTTAGTCATTCAGGTCATTTTATACTTGAGATCATTCCTTCTGCAGCTTCTTTGCAAGGGGGGAAGTCGAGTTCTTGAGTTAATGGATATCCTTTTTTTGACTGCGACACCTTTGCTTTGATGTTTTCTCATCCTTTAATTATAGGAAAGGATTACTTCATCTCTTAAACTGGGGGCCTTACAGTGAGCACCTCTCCGAGTGTTTTCCTGTAGGTGGCATTTTGGACATGAACTCGATAGCGCTCAGAGTAACACCCCACAGGCCTGGACATGCTTCGGCATGTATATGTGTCCCATGAACTTTCAATGTGCATTATGCAAGAGCCGAGTGATGAGATCCAAACAAAGTGAAGGGTATTCACTTCACTTACAGCTTTTGATAAAACCCAAATGTGTGCTGTGATATCACACGGTTGGTATTTGTGTGTCTGCGCTTCCCTGGTGTGTAATTGCTAAATTCTTAACGACACTATATGGAGGCGTCTCTCTCCACAGAACCACAGTGTGTAAATTCTGCAGCTGTATTCTGTGAACAAAAGGATGTTAATTAATGATTTGATCTCAGTGATGGTCCCACATCACACGGCTGAAGATAAGTTAGGAGACGGAAGGCTCGGGGGCACAACATGTGGGTTTCCCCCCTTGTTTGGTGCTGTCAGAAAGGGAAAAGCATCAAAGCATCAGAGCAACGCTGTTATCTTGACCTCAGCGAGGAGCTGTTGTAGATAAAGGAGGAAGTGGTTAAAGTGGTCTGAGGCGACTGCGTTCCTTCTCGATATCCACCACCACACACAGTTACAGCAGGGCACAGGTGCACGCGTACGTTGGTATGCGCGTGGAAGAACAAGCACTCACTCACACACACACGCTTCCTCTGCTGTTTCTGATAGTCTATCTTTAAAACATAGGGGTCGACACAGTGATAGTGAACAATATGCTGATTTGATGCTCAGTTTCTTGTGCATGCAGAGATCTGCAGCCTGATTTCATTTTGCTCACCTCATCTGCTTCCGCCCGCATCATCTGCTGGAGGTGGATTCGGTGGCGGTGAATCATCTCGAGGGGAATCACAGAAAATAACAATACCAGAAAGATTTTGAAAGCCATGAACACCTGAAGGGGAACATTTGAGAGGAAAAAGTGATCATGGGTGGCATGATTAGGGTGGGTGGTTAGCATTGTTTCCTCACAGCAAGAGGGTTCCCGGTTTGAACCTGGGGTGGGGGAGCCCTTCTGTGTGGAGTTTGCATGTTCTCCCCGTGTCAACGTAAGTTTTCTCCCACAGTCCAAGACATGCAGGTTAATTGGTGACTCTAAATTGTCTGTGTGCCCTGTGATAGACTGGCGACCTGTCCAGGGTGTACCCCGCCTTTCACCCAATGTCAGCTGGGATAGGCTCCAGCGGTCTCACTCCCAGGGTGTCAAAATATATCGCTTGGGCAATGCCTCCAGCATCATTATAGAGCACCCTGTACGAGACTCACAGGACTTTGACGCAGAGACCAGTGTCTGTGTCCCATGTGAAACTAAAGTCAGTGTTATTTTGTCATGTAAGTTGTTAGGTCATTAGTCACACAAGTCCACCACGATCTTCTGCTAGCTCTAACCAAGTAGTTTTGGTACCCAAACCTAACTGTCGACCCTTTCTTAATCTTGAAGTCAACTCACGTGACTTACCACCAACCTTTTTTGCATCAAGATACATTGTAAAACGCTGCCTGCCCAAGAGTCAAAATATGACAAGTAGAGACGAGATCACGTTGAGCAAAGGATGCACCGACTGTCTGTGGGAGCGGGCCTGTGTGTTTGTGTTACGCTCAACCTCTGCCTGAACTCAGAACTCACAGAAAGTCAGTCTCCTTTTTTTCTTTCGTCTTTGTACTTTCATGAAGTAGATTCATGAGCCCCTTTCATACCTGCAAATTTTAAACCCATTTTATTTCATGCCACCCCGGGCTAACTGTGTCTCTCCATTGACTTCATATGCAGTTGCACTGCCTCTAAAATTTGCTTCCCATTTTCTCTGACCACAGATTGATTTATCTTGGGAGATGCACCTTCCTGTTAGATCTTGTCAGGAGTCTTGTGGTAACATCAGGAAAAAGCTGAAGGCTAGTAGGTTTTAATGTTGTAGGAAGGAATGAAACATGTTTGGAGAATTGTAATAAATGTCACAATAAAAGTATGGATGACAGTTTTCATGTGTTTTGCAAATTAAAAAGATCTAATTCAGGACACTTACAACAGTAAAAGTAAAAGAGCTGAAAGTAACGACCAGTAGCAGTTAAAAAACAGTGTGATGTTTTGGTGGGCGGGGCTTAATTGTAGGCAAAACATTAGCTAGCGCTAGCTAGCAAGTTCTGTTGACTTGTTTTGAACAATGAAAGAAGAAGATGGGAGTAGTGCATTCAGAAATACTCATTCTGGGGTGTCGGTGGCTTAGTGGTAGAGTAGGCGCCCCATGTACAAGGCTGTTGCCGCAGCAGCCCGTATTCGACTCCAGCCTGTGGCCCTTTGCTGCATGTCTCTCCCTCTCTCTCTTCCCCTTTCACACTTCACTATCCTATCAATTAAAGGCAAAAAATACCCTAAAAATATCTTTAAAAAAAGAAATACTCATTCTGAGTGTCGGAGTGCACTCTGGCATAAACTGGACCGTTCAGACTGAATTTACCAACGCACCATGTCAGGTCACTCACTCTCTGGGACCGCCATTGTTACTTGAATAAGTAAACACTGACCAACGGGACCAGACTGGCTGACCCATATGCTCTCACTCAGTGGATGGATGATGTCACAGGAAGCCAATCTTACAAAAGAGGACGACACTAGTTTGTTTTGCTATGGAAGCTAACGTTAGCTAATGTGCTAAAAAGTTAGCGTTCCAGAGAAATCCAATATTCCTCTTAATCCCTCCCCAGTTTCTGATGAGGTGGACATGATAACCCTTAATACACATAACGTTATTCATCCCTACAACAGGAAATACTTTTTCCCTAACCTGATATGAAGTGTGCGCTGCACATGTGAGCATTTTTGATGATGGCCTCCGTCCAGTCCTTTGGTCTTATCACATTTAACCATAGTTGTCTTTGTTTTTGTTGACGGGCAGTGGCGGCTGGTTTTGAGCCATGACTCCTTCTGTTCTGGCTCCCAATAACACAACAAGACCACATTTAAAGACTCCTATGTAGCCTACAGCCCTGTGGGGGAGAGGCAGGTTTACCTCCAGCTAACAAAATGACATCATTGTGACGTCGGCCCTATAAGGGTCTTCAGCCTTGTACCTTTCTATGCATGTTTGCAAAGTTTTCTCTTCTAACAATTTGTTTCCTCCCCGTTGCTCGATGAAAAATGGTAACAGTTGACTCAGCTGTTGACATATAACCAATAACACAATTAATGACCCCGTCCTCCCAAATATAAATGTCTCATTTTGAAAAAGATCTTTTTTTATTTCTCAAAATCTCCTCAAGTTTAAGTAATTAGATTAAGCACTCTGACAAATGATCAGTGATTGATAAAAGGAGGAAAGCTGTGGGCACGCAGCATCAAAAGTAACTTGGATTTATTGTGAGGCAGCATTATGGTGAGCCGACTGCCCGAGAAGCAGCATCCCTGAAGAGGCAGAATGAAATAAGGGGATTTATCCACAGACACTAATCATTCCCAACTTAGAGCATTGGCACAAAAAGGAAAGAATGTGTAAAGAGCCCGGGGACACAAAGGCTTCTGGGTGATCAAAAGGAGAATTAAGGGTGACTTCTTCCACTGAGCCATTGTCTGTGTGTTTCATGAAGTATCACTCTCGGCATAGGGAGGGGAGGGGGATCAAGGATTTCTTGAATTAAAGAGCTTCTCCGCTTTTCTCTCTCACCTTTTAATCCACCACCTCGCTCTCGCCATCCCTCGCCACTTTTTTCATTCCTCCCTCCACAAATAGATCCCCCTGTGCTACAAAGTTGGCATGACACACACAGTTGTGTGTGTTGGGGAGATTTCCAAATTCAGCTTCAAAAAGCTGAGTGCGTGGGGAGGACTGGGTGGGCTCGCTGCAGATGTGTGTATGTGTTTGAAGGGTTGGTTCATGTGTGCGTTTTGGGGAAGGTGGAGGGGGAGTGGGGGGGGGTTTAGCGCCACCAGGATAATGACCATGACAGCCGCCTAACAGACTCACCCCCCGCTGTCCTTTTAAGTCCTTGTTTAAGGTTTGGCTTCGGCACCCGCTTTGAACCGCGACAATGATTCCTGATCGCAGCGGAACTCCCAGGATTCTTCATCCTTTGGGCCGCGATACGCAGGGCCAAGAGGCTTTTGGCTGCACAAAGTCTTGTCCTTCTGACCAGCGGACAATAAAGATCTACTTGATTAGCCAGCCGCTACATTCAAAGACACAAATGGACCTCACACCTGCCTCATGATCAGCGTGCAGCAAAGTCCTTATTAGTTCTTCTTCATTGAGTTAAAGCAGAATAGCTGAGTCAGGTGCACTGAAGCCTTTGCATGTATGTCTGTTCATTTTGGTTTTTGGTGTCATGTCCTAAAATACATGCCTCGTATTTAGTTTAAGTGCAGCATCATTTGTGTGCATACTTGATCGTGGCTCTTAAGGTGGATTTATACTTGTGCTATACTTGTACGCCATAGCTTATGCACATGGTCTACGCCATTGTGAGCATTTATACTTGTGCAGTGGTGTTTGTGTCACTCTGCAGTTACACCTCCAAAACACTAGTCAGCGGCGGGGTTTCTGTGAAGTGCTGTTAAGTTAAGTTGATTAAAAACACACATTAAACACACATTAAACATGGCTTAATAGAGACAATGTCAAACACAAGTACACAAATCAGCTTCACTATAACTCGCAGCATTCACAGACAAACACTTGTCTTTATCTGGACACATTTTCCCCACAAATACAACATGCTAATGTTATTAGCACAAGCCTATGGTATTTTACATTGTATAAATTAGCCTAGCGACTAGTGGAGATTTCCTCTACTCATTGTTTCTTATCTGTGAAATAAAAGTAAATGAAAGCTTCGTTCCCACTGAGGGAAATAGTCCCATGCAGCTTACAGAAATAGACAGGAGGTCTGCGTCGTTGTGACGTGTAGTTACATTTCTGGGGAGGTGCATATCAGGCTTGGATTTGACGCAGAAGTATAAATCCCACTTTAGCCTTGTGTTAGCATTAAGCAGCAACCTCCAAGACTGAAAAATGAAGCCAGTGTGGCAGTGCCAAAAACTGCAGTTCCTTTAATGGCCACTTGGGGCTGGCTCCAAAACACAGTTAATGCCTACAGACCTTCAATAAAACATAGAACATTCAAGACAAAAATTTTTATATAGTTCACCCATTTAAATATTATGAAACTTAAAGCTATGTATAATTAAGAGCAGGGACGTTTGACTGACAGGCAGTTAGCAAGTCTATAAAACAGATCCACCACAGCTCCACTCTCTCCTCCAAATACGGTCACTTCTGACTCCAAAAAAAAAAAACAAGATGGCAGCCGCCAAAATGCCAGACTTGAGGCTTAACAACAGAAGTTCACAAACCAATGAGTGATGCCACAATAGCTACATCCATCATTATGGAGTCTGTTGTTAGCATTAACTTGGTTAGCAGTAAAAAGTTCCCACACTTTGGAGTCTATCGGTTGTGAAAGTGTTTCCATCACGCTTTTGTTTCATCACAACTGTGAGCAGTGTCACTATCACTGTCAGGCCACTACTCACATTGAAGCCGATAACATCAGTTATCGACTATTCAATCATTGATCATTGATTTTTGTCAACTATGTTAATCATTATTTCCAGCCCTTCTAAGTATTCTACTCTTTTTATGTTTAGAAATAGTTGAACTCTGGAGCAACAATCTGACAGAGCTGTGTCAGAACTAGGGTGTATTTCTTTATTCTACCTCTTTGATCAAATATATGATCTCAGACATTTAATTTTTATTTACCAACAGTCCTCAGAATAATAGATAGCTTCATCTTTAGAGCAGTACAGTCCCTCTTAACATGACGCTTTATCTTAAAACTAATGTTGAACTGTGGCCATAAGTTGAAACAGTGGCTATTTTAAGTAGCTCCCATGTATTAGGTGATGAAAGCATCCCTCCCCATTCTCTGTGACCGCTCCAACACTGTAAGAAAGTGTCACTGGTCAACATTCCTGGTCAAATAAAGGTTAAATAAAACAAACTCGATAAGCGTGTATTCCTACTCATGGGAATGTCTGCACAATTCAATTTTACTTTGGCAAAGTGGTCTTTAAATGTGCTTACAAAAGCCATATGTTGAATGCTGGATGTCTGACAGAGATATGTAGCGAGAGTACAGTGATCTCATACGGGTTTGTAATTTCCCAGATGCTCCTTTCCGATGGCCAAATACGTTAGCAGGAAGCTGCCAAAACAATTTTTCAAAACATAACAGCTTTACCATATTTGCCTGTGACAACTGAGAACATTTCTGATGAGATACAAAGAGGTGCAACAGTCGCTCAAGGCCAGAGAAGACATTTGGCCTTGTCCTTCAGTGATGGTGTGCATTTTAATTACACCTTTATAATTAGAAATGTAGTGTAATTACTAAAGATTATTGTACATACGAAATAAGGCCAATGTTAAAGACAAATCTGAGATTTTAATACGCTTATTAGCCCTTCCTATGCCAGCCCCTTCAGTCACTTTCCTGTTTTACTTAGATATGCTCTGTGCTGGTATGGAAGTAGTACTGAACGGGCCTACCAGTTACAGGCCCAGGGGCCCAGAGGGTAAGAGGGTCCCTTGGCCCTCACCTGCAAAATGTCACTCAAATTAACACATACTGGCCAGGAGGAGATTTAAAATGACCACAAGAAGATGCAAAGGAACCGTAAAGAGAGCAACTGCCGACACAACATTACCTCAAAAAGACTATAAAGAGACGCAAAACCTCAAAAAGTTTTATTCCGACTACATTGAGATGCAAAACTGCAGCATAGGCTGTCATGCACCTCCCCAGAAATGTAACTACACGTCACGGCGACGCAGACCTCCTGTCTATTTTTGTAAGCTGAAACCATTTCCCTCAGTGTAAACAAAGCTTTTATTTACTTTAATTTCACAAATAAGAAACTATAAACTATGAAGACAATAAATCCTCCACAAAAATAGCATTTTAAGTCCTGTGTGTGATTTATCCTGGCTTCATATGAGCAGAGGAAATCTCTGCTAGCTGCTAGGCTAACTTATACAATGTAAAATGCCATAGGCTTGTGCTAATAACGTTAGCATGTTGTATTTGTTTGGAAAACGTGTTTACTATAAGACAGTTGTTTTGTAGTTGAACCTTGTGAGTTGTAATGGAGCGGAATTTTGTAATGTTGCCTTTGTTAAATGTTGCTGTTCCTGATTTTATATGAGTAGAGGAAAAGTCCGCTAGCTGCTAAGCTAAATAAAATAAAATGAAATGATAATAATTAATAAAAAGTGAAATGAAAATAAATGAAATCGAATAAATAAATGAAAACAAAACCAGAATAACTCTAATACACACTGCAGCAGCTGGCGAAATGGAACCAACATCGCCATGTTTCTTTTTGTCAAGCTTGTCTGACCTAGCAACATTAAGTTGGGCCGGACTTACGCCTTGTTTCCACTTAACAACCGGAAGTCCATTCATTTCTATGGGAAGAGTACGTTGAAAATTAAACTGTTGTGGTGGATGTGTGGAGTTTTAGCACATTGAGAATGTTTTTCCGCTAAAATATGGTTATACATTATATACAGTCAGATCGTCATTATAATTTGTTCAGTCGCTCATATGTTTTTATAATGAAATATTTCACAAATCATGCTATGTACCTGGCAGGCCAACATCTACACTTATTTGTTGCCATGCAATTTTGGTCCTGTTTCTGTCCTGGTAATGTTTCAAGCCATGTTCCAAACTACTGGATGGTGAGAAACGGACAAAATTAGCCCCTCCTCCACAGCTACACGTAGTTTCTATCAGGTTTCTATCCACCTGTAAAGGAATGTACTTCCTTGCATTGGACACTAGAGGCATCGTCCATATTTATGGATCTATGGACAACAGTCACATACGTAAGTGGAAATGAGGTGTAAAGATCGATCAATTCTAAACATAATGTTAAATTTTTTTATTTGTAACACACGTTTCACATGGCTGCAAAGAGCAGTATGGCATTAGCTGAACATAAGAAGCTTAAAGAGGGATTATTTGTTCTTTTTGGCCACTTGGGGGCAGCAGAATAAGCGATAAACACATCATATTATCACTATATAAAGTGTTGTGTTTCTGGCCACCTGGTGATTATATGTCCAATATGCACCTCTTCTTTAGCTCTGTTTAGGGAAAATATGTGTCTCTTTGTTGTCTGAATGCTCCACTATGTTCACCAGCTACGCTCTTTGCCTTTAATTTGGTGCTGAGCAGGAAGCGTCCAGCAGGTTTATCTTAAGTTTTATCAGCTCGATGTTTAATTGGAAGCCAATGAAAGAGGCCAAACTAGAAAAACGACAAACAACAAAGCACACCAGCAGCTCTGAATACTTAGCTCAGTCTGCTCTGTGTTGTTTAAATATACTGTATTGTAGTGACTCATAGTGTAATTATTTGCGAGCAGAGAGGGAGGAAATCCCCTGCGTCGCTGCTTCTAGTCATGTAACAAATTGGCGTAATTGCCATTGTGGTTGAATAGAAATTGTGGTTAGGCAAACAACTTTTTTTCTGTGCCAGTGCCATGCCCTTATACTGCTTTCAAACAAACACTTGTCTCTGTGGTGAGTTGCTCTTTGCAACAAAAAAAAAAAAGGAATACAAATTGTCGCACGCTGCAAACCTGCATGGCGGAGATGAAGAATGTTCACCCTCGGGACATTTTTGATGTTAAACTGAGGATGCAATATGTGTGATGTAGTATTTCAGCACTTATATATAATGAGTGTTAATTGATAGATCCTAGAATGCTCCACGTGTGACGTGTAGAAACATGCAGGAGCAAAAACACACGAACACATACTGAAATTTCAGACGCTGTTGTGATTTCCTTTCAGTTAATTTGAGCTGATTTCATTGTTTGAAAAGCAACATAGCAGCAGAGGAATTTGCTCCTGCAGCCCTGAACGGGGCCCTCGACAAATCACTTCCAGCTTCAGACGGAGACATTTCCTGCCTGTTTTGAATACAAACATGTACACAACTAAATTGGGTTGCGAGGGGCAGAGGGGGATCCAGCATGAGAGACGAGAGAGACACAAAGAAAAGGAACGAAAAAAGTGGCGCAGGGCGAAAAATAGAGCGGTGAAGAAGTGAAAAATGAAGGAGAGTCAGTGGCATAATCAGAGCAGGATGCTGATGTGGTGGTTGGTGTTGTTGAGGGGTTGATGGTGGGGTTAGCAGCGGACTGGTGGGGATTGACACTGGATTAGAGCTGTCACTATCAATCACAGGCAACCAAAGGGCGGCTTTTCAGGTGGCACAAACACACCTCTGTTTCGCAGACGCAGCCAGCAGTACACTGAGGGTTATGGAGCAGCTGAAAAATTCCACCACAGCTTTTACGGCTGTAGTTGTTTTTAGACTGGGACTGTCTTCAAGGAAATGTTTGACATTTTGGGGAAATAGGCTTACCTGCTTTCTTGCCGAGGGTGAGATACCTCTCTCGTGTCTGTGCAGTAAATATGTGGCTGGTGACAGCAGCTGGTTAGCTTAGCTTAGCATAAAGACTGGAAATACTGAGAAATAGCTCATGTGGCTCTGTCCAGTGTTTCACAAATCAACACTTTATATCTTGTTTGTAAATCCATGTAAAAAAACACATTTTAAAATCAATGTTCAGCCTTTTGGTGGTGGGTTATGGGCTGGACCAGAGGTGTGGACTCAAGTCACATGACTCGGACACAAGTCAAGACTCAAGTCACAAATCTGATGACTTTAGACTTGACTTGACAGAATCAAGAAAGACTTTCAACTTGACCTGGACCTTAACACCAATAACTCATGACTTGCCTTGGACTTCAGCTTTTGACTCAAAAATACTTGATACCAGTGGCGGCTGCTGGTCTTTCAAACAGGGGAAGCTCACTTTACGTTTACATCATAAAATTTGTCATATTGTAGCGAGGCAGTAACTTATAAAAGGAACCTTTAACTGAAGCCGTTTTTCAACCACACTCGTGCCATAGAACCACAGCAAAAAACACCTCAAAGATTTTCAGATGGGTTTGAAAATGAGCTATATGGCTTATGGAAATAAGGAAATCCAGACGGCACTCTGTCAGAAGACTCCACTTGCAAATATCCGCATGGCACTGAGCTCAAAATGCGAAGCGCTGTCAGTCACAAAGGGGTTCAGCCTTTTAGACAATTCCTCCAATCATCATGCATACACCGAGCGTCCTCTCCCAACCTACGGCTCCATTAGGTCCCAGGGAAGCTGAGCCTCCCTGGAAGTGACGGTTGTGTCGCATTTATCCAATGAGCGTCTCGCTTTGCTGCATGAAAAAAACCTGCTCAGCGCTGTCTCATAGGAATGCTTGGAGGCTCTGCGTCCACCGTGCTGACACGAGAATGTATGAAAGGGAGGTCACGTTTGAAAACTAGTGATAAACAGCTAACGTTTGAACATCATAGTCATGATGTGAAACGCATCCTAGCGCACGTTTAATGCAATGTAAATTCTTATTTTAATGTAAATTCAATAGTGCATATTTGACCATTTCTGCTATGAAATTTTAGGGGAAATTCAGCCTCCCTTGTTGTCTCAGAGCAATCGCCCCTGCTTGATACCCTCCCTCAAGCTCAAAAATTAAAACATTTCTTATTTAAAAAGTGTAACACAAATCAAATTTCCCTTCATCCAGAACCACTTTGTGAAACCAATCCGACAGCATCCAGTCAAGTTGCAGGACAGAACCCTGAAATATTAATGATATGCTACTGAACACCTGTTGGAAATAATGATACCAAAGATAATTATGTTTGCATGCAAAAAATATATGGTGGTCAACAAAAAATGGATTGCAGTATGCAAACCATGAGGGTTTAAAGTCGCACAAAGAACAGTGAGTTGAGACGAATATTAACATAGTCAGTGAGCTAATGCTTAGCTAACATTAGCTTAACAGCTAAGGAACTTTCTGACAAACTTATAATTCATGATTTTTGTAAATTCAAAGTTACATTTGTTGAAGAGCAAATTTTAACTTGTTTAGAACTGGAAACTCAAAGTTTAGGACTTGACTTGGGACTCACTTTGGACTTGGGTGACACCATCAGCTGGCTTGAGTCGAGCACCGAGTGGCCAATTCACACCGCTGCAACTTGTCTCTGCAACGTTCTGAAACGGCTTCATCTTGTTGCCAATCATTGGTCTGAACTGTGCTTTAAACGTGTACAGAAAGATAACCTTCACAAATGAAAACCACTCATTGAGCCTAAACGCAATCGCCAGAAGTAAAAAGCTAACGTTAGGCTATAAAGGAACTACACTACGGTCGCATTATTTAACATCACCACCACAGTAAGGCTGTAAAGCTGTGTTCGACGTGATGACGTTCTGTAGTCTCATTTAGCGACCTGATAGCAACATCCTTTTTAAGATACATAAGGGCTTCAGTAACCCATTAAAGAGAAAAACACTGACTTCGAGACGAGGGAACCGGGAGTGCAAAAGGTTTAATTAATTTCCGGGTTTTAGGACTTATAACTTGTATTGTCAGTGATATAAGTCAGTAAGGAAATTACTGTACTTGATCCAGTTTAAAGGTCAACGGTAGACCTTTTCATGGCCCCAAGTCATCTGCACCCTTTGACCCCTCCTGATAGCGGGCCTATCTGCAGATTGGTAGGCGTCTCACCTAGGTGTCAGAATATTCCATTTATAGTAATGTATGGCTGAGAAAAGCAGCAAATTTAGTTTTATGCTTAAAAATGACTTGACTGATTTATCAAGTGCCTAAATAGTTGCTATTGAATATCATCTTATCTTATCTGGCCTTCACAACAAACAAAAAGCAAACTTCCCAAGAAGGATAATATGAACTGGATACTGCAGCTTCTTCCACTTTCACTATAGGAGGCCGCTGTTCATCAGCTGTTTGCCACCTGAACGCATCACAACACACAGCTACACAGTCACAGAGAAACCTTCAGCAGCCTCGTAGAATATGCAGTGATAAATGAAAGGAACTATTTTTAAATTTCCTCCAAGACGCAGGTTTTGACCTGTTGCTAATTTGGTTCCCGACACACCCGGGGTTAACCTGCACTTCCTCCTGATCCCGTCTCCTCTGAAGAATTCACAGCCTCCTGCACTTTTCTGGACGTCTATTAGATTACATTAGCAGTAACTTTTTCTCCCAGCCAGTCACTTCCTGCCCTCAGGAGAACTCCAGATAAGAGCCAACTCTCTCAAACACACTTTTGTAGATACAAACTGAGCAAATTTCCCTCCTGAGCGCTGTATGAAAAACAAAATCCACAACCAACAAAAGATAGCGCTTCAAAAAACAAACAGTCCGCGGCGGTAGGGGACGGCGGTTGCTCCAGGCAGTGTGCGGAGGAGCGTTGTGACCAAACACTGCTGGGAAGTGGAGATAAACAAAACAGACAATTTTCTGTTATCTGAGAGAACTCCATGAAACAAAACAATCCTCTCCACCGCCATGTCCTTGAAAAGATCCGGTGAGATGTCCTGAGGAAATGCCATTTCCTTTTGGCTGGGAACAGCCCTGGGAGCGCTCCTTCGGCAGGCCGCTCAAGTGGGAGTTTACAATACGAGGAAAGAACACATGATGCAGAGGAGGACACGCTGTGTGGCCTCACATCCCGTAACACACAGAGAGGAGGAGAGGCTTCACTTTCAAGTCTACAGAACATCTATTTGGAGCGAGAGCCGTCACCTTGACACAACTTCATTCAGTGTATAAAAAGCAGCAGTGGAAAAAAACGAAGAACATTTACTCAACTACTGCGCTCAGAAATATTTTGATGTACTTGCACCTCAACTGAGTATTTCCATTTATGCTTATATCTCTACTCCACTATATTTGAGAGGGAAATATAACACTTTGTATGCCATTACATTTATCTGACAGCTCATTAGCTCATTACATCTAATGAAATATGACGCTCTGTTAAAACAGTAGTTTAACAAATACATCTTATTCATTCATTCATTTTCCGTAACCACTTATCCTGTTAGGGGCTGGAGCCTATCCCAGCTGACGTTGGGTGAGAGGCAGAGTACACCCTGGACAGGTCGCCAGACTATCACAGGGCTGACACATAGAGACAGACAACCATTCACACTCACATTCACACCTACGGACAATTTAGAGTCACCAATTAACCTGCATGTCTTTGGACTGTGGGAGGAAGCTGGAGCACCTGGAGAAAACCCACGCTGACACAGGGAGAACATGCAAACTCCATAAGCCAGCTGGCAGGTTCAAACCGCGAACTCTCTTGCTGTGTGGTGACAATGCCAACCACTGCACCAGTGCCACCAAAGAAATCTTAACTTAATCTTAATCTTAACCCAAGATTAAATTTCCAGGTTTTTCGGGAGCTTTAAACTGCACCTTGTGGTCTTCCTCAATAGACAGAATTTCCACGGTAACTGCTTCAGCTTCATCGACTAAGAATTTGGTTGGAAAGCTCTGGAAAATAGGGTTGGGAAGATTGATCGTGCAGGGTTGATACTTCGAGACTCGCAAGCTACTCATTTGGTATCAATTCCTTTAGAAAAATATTGATTACAAAAGTATATTAATACAACATGTGAGTGGCTGCATCACCTCCAAACATTTTCAGCACATCTGTAAAATGTTTGTGCCAAAGCAGCCCTGATTCTTAGCTTGCCCGTGTCACATGACTGTGGATACCTGTGTGACATCAGTCGCACAGTTCGACATTAAACATGTGAGGCAGAAAGGAAACGTAGCGTAGTGCGGTGCTACTTTTCATTCTGTGTATAAAAATACAGCAAGATTCACTATTTGTGACAAGAGGATGCCACACAGCAGCAACATGAGTCACCTCTTCAGACATTTAAAAACAGCTGGCTGCCAATCAGGGCTTTTGATGTGTTAAATACTTACGGACGGCGGCAAATAGGTTCCCTGTGAAGTTTTTTTTTTTTATTAAATTAAATAAAATTACATTTCTTAGCTGGTTTGCCTCTTTATTAGGAAATGAGTGCACACAACATACTGATACAGTCATAAAAAAATCATTCATAACTTCAATATAGGCCCAGTTGAACACTGCAATGATAATATGTAGTTATCACAAAATCCCACGGCACACCTGGATTGGCAGTGGTATTGTCGCCTCACAGCAAGTGGGTTCTTAGTTCGAACCATGGGGTGGGGGAGCCCTTCTGTGTGGAGTTTGCATGTTCTCCCCGTGTCAGCGTGGGTTTCCTCCAGGTGCTCCAGCTTCCTCCCACAGTCCAAAGACATGCAGGTTAATTGGTGACTCTAAATTGTCCGTAGGTGTGAATGTGAGTGTGAATGGTTGTCTGTCTCTATGTGTCAGCCCTGTGATAGTCTGGTGACCTGTCCAGGGTGAACCCTGCCTCTCACCCAGTGTCAGCTGGGATAGGCTCCAGCCCCCCCGTGACCTCCAACAGGATAAGTGGTTATCAATCAATCAGTCAAACTTTATTTTTTAGCACTTTTCATACAAACAGAAAGCAACACAAAGTGCTTCAAACAATAAAGACAATAAAACAATACAATTAGTAAATAAATAAGTGAATAAATAAGTTAAAATAAATAGATAAGTAAAGATATCGAAGAATATGCCAGCTAAATTAATAATAAAAATCAATAATGATAATTACAAACAATAAGAAATAATAAAATAAATAGATAAATACATCATAATAATAAATACAGAATAAAAAAAATCAATACTAATAATTATAAATAATAAAAAAATAAAAATAAATAGATAAATACATAATAATAATAATAAATACAGATTTAAAAAAAATCAATAATAATAATTACAAATGATAAGAAATAATAAAATAAATAGATAAATACATAATAATAATAATAAATACAGATTTAAAAAAAATCAATAATAATAATTACAAATGATAAGAAATAATAAAATAAATAGATAAATACATAATAATAATAAATACAGATTTTTTTTTTTTAAACTAGCAATTACAAACAATAAAAAATAAAAATAAATTGATAAATACATAAAAATAATAAATACATATTTTTAAAGAAAAAAATCAATAATAATAATTACAAATGATAAATAATAAAATAAATAGATAAATACATAATAATAATACATACAGAATTTTTTTTTTTAAAAATCAATGATAATAATTACAAATAATAAAAAATAATGAAATAAATAGATAAATACACAATACTAATAAATACAACATTTAAAAAACAAAACAAAACAATAAATATTAAAAAAAAAAAAGACAGTTCAATTAAAAGCCAGGCCAAAAAAGGTGGGTCTTGAGTTTGCTTTTAAAAACAGCAACACTCTCTGCAGCCCTCAGGTCTTCAGGCAGGCTGTTTCACAGATGTGGACCATAGTTGAATGAAATAATGCCTCACCATCTTTGGGGATGATTAAAAGGTCACTACCAGAAGATCTGAGGGTTCTAGAGGGTCCATACGATAAAAGCAAATCAGATAAATAGGTATAATTAAGACTATTAAGAGCTTTATAAACCAATATTAGGATCTTAAAATCAGTCCTGAAGCACACAGGAAGCCAGTGCAGAGACTTTAAATTGGTGTAACCTTTTAGATATGTCATATCTACACAGGCATTTTACCAAGTATAAATATGTGCGTAAGTGGCTCTTACATGGCTTGAGTAAAAGATCTGAATACTTATTCCACCAGTGGCAGGGATGAGTCAGATGCATCATTTATAACACCTTGACTAAAGCATTTGTCCGTAGACGATGTTGTGGGTGAGAAGCAGTGTTACTGGTGAAGTCTCACAGACCTCACAGCTTCATCCCTCCTGCTTGTAGTTTGATGAAAGCACCATCAGGGGGCGCTTGAGACGTCCTTCCTGTATGAGCTGACTTACAGTAATGATGTTAATTGCTGGGATAAAGTGTCGGCCTGTTTGTTTGCCTCAGTTTTTCCCCCAGTGTGTGTTTGAATCGAAGTGAATCGCCACACATTTGCGTGCAGGAACGAGCTCATTTGTGTTTGTGTGAATCTTTCTGGGGGGGAAATGTGCTGCCTGTCGGTGCATGTGGACACAAGTGACTCCATCTGTGTGTGTGTGTGTGTGTGTGTGTGTGTGTGTGTGCAGCTGGTTGTGTTTTGTGTCTGTATTATATGTGTGTGTGTGTCGGGCATTAAGTCCTATCTATTTACAGAACTGGGTATGTTTGGCCAATACTTCCTGACTTCCTTGCTCTTGGCAAACAGACAGACAGCCACAGTTTGTGTATTGTTTTAGAACGGTGGAGATTGTTGGTACTTGAAAGAGATTCGGGCCTGCTTGTGTTTGATTTATGCGGCGTGTCTGTTTGATATCGATCATAAACGATAACACAGCTGAAGGAAGGAAAACGCATCTCCTGTCGGTCGGAGCTCTGCGCTTTGATGTCAAGGTTGAAAAGAACAATGCTCTAAGGTACGGGGGCCTTGTCTTCATTACACTCCCAGATTTCTCTCATGTGTCAGACAGGACGGTAAAACTTTGCCAAGAGGAGACGAGACTTTACTCAGAAGCTGATGATGCATATTTATTTTATTATGATAAACGAGACGTGGTGTAAATCTTTATGTTTCCAATTTCCCTAAAAGCACAATATTTTCATGCCTGTGTTTACGTTCGGAAACTGACTCCTCAGCTGAAAGAATGATTTTTAAAAATGTGTGTATTTATGCTGTAACCATTCACAAACAAATTAAAGCTGAGTAACTAATTGGATCTGATCAGTTTAACTGCTGAGGAATCCATTAGTCAAAAAAGCACCTTTACTTTCTGCAGAGCTCAGTTGGAGAATTGTTGACTCTCACTGTGTGTGACACAAGTGTTGATCACGTGTATCAATGAGCACATGTGAAGGTTCCCTGCGTTCGCATTTACCGTCACCATACTGGCCTCTGCTGGAGCCCGCTGAGTTTGCATCTGCAGGGGAAAAAAGTTCATTCAGCTTCTTCTTCAGGACAAATATGAGCTCTTTAAGTCTCATAATAAAACGTTAAATTGATAGTATTAAAATTTCCAGTCGTGATATACCTGGATCATGCATGGTGTTGTACCCAGGCAATATGGCAAGAGAAACTGTGACTGAAAATCTGGTTGGCAGCCTGTGAAAAGGCCGTCACGAAGAGACAGTACAAGGCAGAACCACCGACACAAAATGAATGGCTGAAAATTGTGAACAAAATTATGATATGGAAGTGTTAACCCACAGGATGAGGACACAAGAGGAGCGATGTCGAGAGAAATGGGACCTTTTAATTTTTGTCCTTTCACGGTGCCCAAAAGTCCAGACACACAATGTGTCAACTAGTTTTGGTCATTTTTGCTACAGTAATAATCGATAAGGAATTTATATCACTACAGTGCAAATATCAATTCGGGTAGATGATACATTTTGTGGCCCTCAAATGGTGTGCCACGATGCTAATCCAGGTATGCCGTGGGATTTTGTGATAACCACACATTATTATTGTAATATTGAACCAAGCCTACATTTAATTGACTGTTTCAGTATATTGTGTGCACCCATTTCCTCATGAAGAGGTAAACACTACTAAAAAATATAATTTGATTTAACTTAAAAAACCTTCTCGGGAAAGGTTTTTTAGCTTCTGCCAAACAGGTGGAAACAATGTGTGGTTCCACAGATGCTTAAACTGAATAAGACATTTTTAAGTTTTCTAATTCTCATTTTCAAAGGCTGCTTCTTATTTATTTGGTTTTTTGTATTAATGTTTGTCATGAAAAGAAGAAACTCACCAAATCATTGTCTGCTGTGTTCTGCAATTAACCTGTTAAAACCTGAGCATATTGGCTTGGTTTCTTTCAAGAACATAGGAAAAAGACAATGAGCAATGAAAGAAGAAATGACCTCAAAAATTTGCAGGAAATTGGTAAAAAATGAAATGACCTAAAAAAGAGCTTTAAAGAATATAATAATTATGTAACATAATTTTAAATATAAAATAATGATAATTATGAATACAGTTTTCCCTAGCGTTTTAAAAAATTATTTTAAATAATCCATTATTTTTTTGCAATTTAGGGAACATTTCTTATCAAGGTGCTCATTGCTTTTTTCCTCATGTTTTTAAAAAAGAAATGGGTTCAAAAGTTTTAATCACGGCTGTTGAAATAACAGGTTTATTTTGATTAATTAAATACAGAATAAATAACACGTTAAAGAGATTAAAGCTGATTAATCGCAGTCCGTGGTGCCCTTTGACTCGGTGCATCACTTAAGGCCACAGTGGCTTTGTCGTATGATGGAGGCAGACGAGACGATGCTGTCGCCAACGCTGAGACGAACGCCCAGATGGAACTGTTGATGGGAGCACCGTTCTCTGCAGTTTCTGCGGTAGGGAATTTTCGTACAATTGGAGAACTTCAAGCCTGAAATATCACCTCAACGCAAAGCATTTGGCAGCAAACCCGGAGGTCCGAGCTAGTACAGCCTCTGATGCTAGCGCTAGCACCCAGCCTCGTTAAGCCACACTCGACCAGGTGTTGAGACACAAACTGAGTAAGTCTACATGTGACCGACTAAGCTGAACTGCAGAAGAGTTTCGGTGGTAGAGGACACGGGGGGACAACTGTGTCCAAAATCCAGCAGCTTAACGAAACATCTGCCAAAATTCATTTGAATAAAAATTGTTTAAATGCTTTCACAGCAAAAAAATGATTTAGATTGATTAATCACAGAACATGTCATTAATTTGATTCATTTTTCTAATTGCTTGACAGCCCTAGTTTAAATACTTGCAAAAGGCATCTGAAAGCAGCACAAGAAAATGGATGTCACTCCAGGTTTCAGAGGGTTAATAGCAGCAGGATACCTGCAGATGCACAGACGGCAGTAGGTGGGTCAGGCCCAACAATGTGGCCTTAATATATAAAAGATATAGAAGGTATTACAGATCAGACTAATCAATAATCAATCAACATACCTGAACTCAGGAACAACTGCTGCAGTCATCAGTACAGGGTCTGAATAACGTGTCCCTCCTGCTAACCTCAAGTGAAGATAAACCTCAGCTCGTTCAGACAGATTAGACGACGCTTGGAGAGTGTTTGACTCAAAGCTCTGAGTTTGGAGACGCAGGACAGGAAATGAAATGTTTTACATACTGCAGTTAAAATTTATGATGTGGAATTTGTGCAGAGAGCGTGGTGTCAAAGACTCGCATTATTTAACTGGTGAGATGGTGTAAACTTCCATTTAGGGATTTAATTTTTAAACTCAATCGCTTACATGATGATATCTGGCGCTCAAGTGAAGCAGACTGCAGAGTATTAAAGTTATGAGCCTTCTTAAAATGCTTATAAAATAACTGCTGCTCATGTTTGACTGATGAATTTCATGGAGAACGTTTTCCCCAAAAAGGCCACGGAGCGTCTTGGAATAAAGCCCTCCACTTCCTGTCCACCTCTGAGTGTGTTCCATCAGCAGCATAGCAGACATAGCTGAGACAACTTATGTGTTATATGGATCATAAGACCCTGCTAAAAAAAAAAAAAAGTCAAATCTCAGGTGCTGTAATTCTGTTAGCACTCAAGCTGCAGAGTTTAGCATTCTTCAGCACACCGCACGGTCCAACTATGCTCTCTAGTAGTAGTTATCACTCTCAAAAATCCCAACAAAAATCTGAGGAATTTGTCCAGGGGCTCTGTGTGTGTGTGTGTGTGTGTGTGTGTGTGTGTGTGTACGCTCCATCACCTCCCCCCCCACGGTGCCCCAACCTCCTCTTTCCTGTTCAGCTGAAGCTTTGACTCATGGCGGTTGTCCTAGAGAAATAAAGAAAGCAGAAATCTTTACTTTAACATGTCATGTGATTTTTATATATATATATTGAAAGTCCTTAGAAACAGCCCTGACTTTTGGGTGAGAGAAATATTTTATAGGATTATTTGAAGAGTTTTTCCCAAATAGCACACTGAATCTGAAAGCAAGGTCGATCATTCTGCAATTCTGCATTCTGTTTCAACTGCTCTTCTGTTTTAAGATAGTTTAAGATGATCTCAGATTTACTGAGTGTTCCCAAATGGTAGTGGGTCCATTCTGAATGGACCACAAGCTACTTACAAACGCGTCAAAACACAATTAATTTTGAAGTAAGGTGAATTTCCAGCGCTACTTTCTGCTGTAGAGTGATGATGCAAGTTGAGGAAGGATCCTTCAGTGGCTGAATTTCATGGAGGCTATGTCACTGAATCCTACTGAAGGACTGTTACCGTACAGTTATTGACAGATACTACCATCCAACTGTGGCCCAAACTGACCCAGATAGAGCCTGAATTCGATCCACCAACAGCTTCCCAACTCTGGCAGCCACATATGGCCCAGAGCCGACTCACATTTGGCCCTCGGATGCCAAACTCGGTCAGATCTGTTCAGCAACTGGAGGTTTGTCTTCTCAATAAAGTGCCAGTGTGCTTTAAATGAAGTGTTTGTCAGATTGTTGAGCAGCGTCTGAAACCTCTGACAGGTCTGACAAGCAAGCTCAGATCACACAGCACATTGATCAGGTGTGCAGACAAAGTGCACACAAAAAGTAATAAGCAATCCCGCAGATGATTTACACAGTACTGTAACAGATGAATCCTGCTCATAATGTGCAGTTTTAGACGAGTGTGTGTTGTGTTATGACTCTGAGTCATTTTTGAGGCTTTAGTTTATGATGTACAAGATTTGATTTTGGGTTTTGCATTAGTGCTGATCAATAAATCAATCAGACTCTATATAGCATCTTTAGGGACAGTAGTAGCTCAGTCCATAGGGACTCATTCCAATCAAATATGGAATGTGGACTCTCAGCTGGAGAGGTGCCCGTTCGCCTCCTAGGCACTGCTGATGTGCCCTTGAGCAAGGCATTGAACCCCCCAACTGTTCAGGGCGCCTGTACGTGGGCTGCCCCCTCACTTTGACATCTTTCCATTTAAGGCACGTATGGGTCCTGAGTGTGCATATGAGAACAATCCCCTTTGGGATTACAAAGTCGTCTTCTTCTTCTACTTCTTCTTGTTCTTCCTAATAAATCAATCCACCTTACAGTGACAAAAAGGATGTTTTAAAAAGTATAATGTTAATAAAATAAAAAAAAACAATAAAAAAAAACGATTAAATGAATGATTAAAACAAAAAAACTCAACTGAAAAAGATGAGTTTTTAGTTCACATTTACAACTATGAATATTTTCAGCTCCTCTCAGATCCTCTAGAAGGCTGCTCCAGCAGCTCGGAACATGATGTCTGAAAGCAGTTTTGCAAAATGTTTTTGTTCTGTTTTGCTTTCAATAAATCTAAAGGCAAAACACCATGAACATCTAACAATGTCATTAACAAGATGAGACTAGATTAAAAACCTACTTTTGAAAATATTTAGCCAGAGCGCACACACAAATATACCAGAGGTAGGGTTGTAACAGTACACTGGTTTCAAGGTACACTGTGATATTAAAATAGACGGTTATTGTACCATGTACATGTGCTTATTTATGATACTGAAAAGAAAAGCCACTGGACAGAAAATCTCTGGTAGAGCAGGCGCCCCATGTACAAGACTGTCGCTGCAGCGGCCGGGGTTCATATCCAGCCTGTGGCCCTCTGCTGCATGTCATCCCCTCTCTCTCTCTTCCCCCTTCACGCTTACCTGTCCTGTCTATTAAAGGCAAAATGACCCCCCCAAAAAAATATATATCTTTAAAGAAAAAAAGGTTTCAATTTTAACCAAAAATAACCCTTCCGCTTTAATTCCTTTAAAAGTCATTCTGATAGTTAATAATAATAATAATAATATGATAATTCTGTAATACTTTGATACCATGAAACCCTGATATTTGAGCCCAGTCTCACTCCGAACTCGTCGAAATCTGCGTTTTTGGGCAGTGACTCAGATACTGACGAAAAAAGCCGTCCTTTAACATCGGCATGATACGGTCGCCGTTATAGTTTAATGGTGCACGGAGGCGTCGGGGAAACACGGCAGGACAAGAAGGAAAGTTAAGGTGGCAAAAGTCCGAGTAGGGTGAATGTGAGGGGTGGTGGATGTGTCCAACAAACACCGACTTTCACCTGGAAGAGTGGTGTTAGCGTCCCGTAAGATTCTTTTTTCCAAAACCTAACCATGTGAGTTTGTTGTTCCTGTGAAAACAGAAGTGTATTTTGAAAACAGACATTGTTTATAACAGGCAGAAGTTGACACGGCGCCCCAGAACGCCAACAACCAACACACCCAGGGTACCTTGCACGTCGTATCTGGACGTGAAAAGTCCATGACCAAACGTCAATATGTGACGAGGTCGGAGTGAGAATGTGTTGAGTATTTTCTGAGGAATATATATATACCACACAGATGTGTGTTTCCTGCTCAGTTCATGGTTCCTCACTGTGAAGTCTTTAATCCAAGCTCATTGGAAGAGAACCCACCTACTGTCTGCGGGGGAAGAAT
The DNA here is from genome assembly GCF_006386435.1 of Epinephelus moara. Lineage (NCBI taxonomy): Eukaryota > Metazoa > Chordata > Actinopteri > Perciformes > Serranidae > Epinephelus > Epinephelus moara. Next base: position 38,359,732 of record NC_065509.1, read on the forward strand.
GTGAAGTCAAAGAGAGGTCCTGATGATGTTTTGGCTGCAGACTATCCAACTTACTGCACATCAATCCTGCACGCTGCTCTGCTGAGTTGTGACTGGACAGCAGACCCCAGACTCACCCCTGTGGGAATGCTGAGGGTCTGGCCGGCCCTGACATCCAGGTTACCCCATGCCGCTCGGAGGCCTGGGAGCTGTAATTATGGAGAGGCAGAGAGAGAGAGAGCCTCCTTCCAAACACACACACACACACACACACATACAGACACACACAGAAACTGACATAAATGGACAGAGACAAATGCGTAAACAGAGACACACACTCATGTATAATTCAGGAATTTAGAGGCAGAAATACACACAATCGGACTTCTGCAAGCAACCACACACATGCACGGACAAACACACGTCCTAGAAATAAACACACAACTCCCCAGAAATATGCACGACATGAACAGACATATCTGCACAGAGAAGACACACACACACTCACACACACAGACAAACAAACATGCAGGGACACACGTACACTTAGACGAAGAGAAGGGGGCACACTCCAAGGTACACACACACACACACACACACACACACATGCTGAGGAGCTGCCAGCCCCGTCATAAATCTGCCAGCTCAATTAATCAAGCGGTTCCCCTGGGGGGCTGCTGGAGCCAGCCTCAAACCCTGCTGACGTGCCCCCAGCGCCGCAGAGCACTCCCACAGGGCTTTAGAGCCCGCTGCTCCCCGGAGAATGACAGGAGGAAATAACTGTCTCAACTGCAGAATGCGACCAGACTCCCGTGTGTGACCTCTCTGCTGTGTGGAGACAGACAGAGATGGCCTGAGTGCAGAATCCATTTTAGCTTCTCTGCAGTCGGTGATGTGCTGCAGTCGTCCATGGTGAGATTTAATTTAATACAGGGCAGAAGATCTTCCAGTGAAATCATTTTTGTCTGTGTCTGAGTCCTTGAAGTTTTAATTCTAATAACAGGGAAAAACGTCATCCTCCTTCAAATAAAATTCTACAAAAATCAAGTTTTATTTTACAGACACTTATTTCTGGAAAACTCTTGATTTTTTTTTAAAATCAAGGCTCCCTTTGCTGATTAGAATAATTTCATTCAGTTCAGTTCAAAGATTCGTAGCCACCAACTATGTAGTTCGTACTTCAGTCATTCCTCTTATATCTGTGTCACACCAAACAACTTTTCTAGCAAATTCACTATCGCAAACAAATTTCCAACCTGGAATAAAATCCACAAGAGTTTTATCTCAGGTGTTGATTCTGAGATCTCTGGTGTAAGGTCGTCGTAAAACTCAGTCCAAGCTGTCTGATGTCAGTCTTTTCTCATCTTGACAGTCTGACAAAATCAAATGTGTTTAATATCATCATAAGTTTTTAGTGGGGTGGCACGGTGGTGCAGTGGTTCGCATTGTCACCTCACAGCAAGAGGGTTCTGGGGTTGGGGAGGAGCCCTCCTGTGCAGAGTTTGCATGTTCTCCCTGTGTCAGCATGGGTTTCCTCCAGGTGCTCCAGCTTCCTCCCACAGTCCAAAGACATGCAGGTTAATTGGTGACTCTAAATTGTCCGTAGGTGTGAATGTGAGTGTGAATGGTTGTCTGTCTCTATGTGTCAGCCCTGTGATAGTCTGGTGACCTGTCCAGGGGGAACCCTGCCTCAGCATCAGCTGGGATAGGCTCCAGCCCTCCTGCGACCCCCAACAGGATAAGCCGTTACGGAAAATGAATGAATGATTGAATACAGTTTTTAGTCTTGGCTCATGCAAATATTTTTTCTGCAGTTTGTAACCCATGGCCTCTTTGCTCTGTGCGTATCAACCCGGTCTCACTCTGAGGTCGTTGAAATCCGAAATCCCGTCGTCAGAAACCAACGAAAAAGCTGTCATTTAACATCGGCATGATATGCAGCTGGTTACTGTTATAGTATAGACAGTAATACAGCTTTAATTTGAACAAGAACATTGATTGTAAGGAACAAGACTGCTCAAGTTTTAAAACACCACACAGAGGCCTCCAATTATTTTTGACTGTTTTTGTGAGGCGGGGCCGTCTACTGTAACAGGGCGGCCGTAGCCACCTCTGGCCACCCCTTGGCAACACCACTGCTTCCAAGCAAAGCAGCCGACTGTGACAGGCTGCATGCAGCTCAACCAAAAACTGTATTTTCCTTGTCATATTGTTTCACTTTCTGGACGTCTCGAGTAGTAAAGCTGTCCAGTTTTCCACAAGAAAAAAAAATGCTAATGTTTCTTAACATTAAAACCACATTTACCATAATCGCTCTCCTCTCTCAGGGGTGATGTTTCTGCTCACCCTGCTGCACATTCCTGGTGTTACTCTGCATTTGTTTGTATTTGTTGTGGACCAAAGACGACAAACATACTGGAAATTATTATTCATCTGTCTGTCATTCCTTTTATCATCATCTCCAGAAACTTTGAGCTCTGTTTGCTCAGAAGATACGACCCCCTCCTCTGATCTGACCCAACCTTCACATACTACTTTTTTATATCAATGAGATCCATATTCATGTACCAGTTGTACAGTATACCTACACTCACCAGCCACTTTATTAGGTACACCTTGCTAGTACCAGGTTGGACCCCCTTTTCAATTCTTGGTGTCATAGATTCAACAAGGTGCTGCAAACATTCCTCAGAGATTTTGGTCCATATTGACATGATGACATCACACAGTTGCTGCAGATTTGTCGGCTGCACATCCATGATGAGAATCTCCCGTTCCAGCACATCCCAAAGGTGCTCTATTGGACTGAGATCTGGTGACTGTGGAGGCCATTGGAGTACAGTGAACTCATTGTCATGTTTGAGATGATGTGAGCTTTGTGACATGGTGCGTTATCCTGCTGGAAGTAGCCATCAGAAGATGGGTACACTGTGGTCATAAAGGGATGGACACGGTCAGCAACAATACTCAGGTAGGCTGTGGTGTTTAAACCATGCTCAGTTGGTACTAAGAAAATCTCCCCCACACCATTACACCACCAGCAGCAGCCTGAAGCGTTGATACAAGGCAGGATGGATCCATGCTTCCATCTGAATGTGGTTTTTCCAATCTTCTATTGTCCAGTTTTGGTGAGAAAACCCGTGTGAATTGTAGCCTCAGTTTCCTGTTGTTAGCTGACAGGAGTGGCACCTGGTGTGGTCTTCTGCTGCTGTAGCCCATCTGCTTCAAGGTTGGACAAGGTGTTGTTGCTTCAGAGATGGTCTTCTGCAGACCTTGGTTGGAACCAGTGCTTATTTGACTTCCTGTTGCCTTTCTATCATCTTGAACCAGTCTGGCCATTCTCCTCTGACCTCTGGCATCAACAAGGCATTTTGGCTCACTGGATATTTTCTCTTTTTGGGACCATCCTCTGTAAACCCTAGAGATGGTTGTGTGTGAAAAGCAGATGTTTAAGTTAATCTGTTAAAGTAACATCAAGAGGTCAGAGACACAAACGAGACTCCTGTTGACAGATTTTAACAGTATCTGCTTCACGTTCTTTTAGATTCGTTGTTCTTCTCATGTTTGATCCGGACATTTTGGACATTTACCGACAGATCTCAGTATTTTCAGCTCGGTGGTTTTCCGTCATCCTCTGGCTCCCTCCAGGGTCTTTCTTCATTATTTAATATTTTATTCTAACGACTGCTGCAGCTGAATGTTGTCAAGCTTATTGATGATTCTGTCTTCTTACTGTTGCAGGGAAGCTTAGCCATGGCGGTGTTATTGATGTCTTTATGTTGAGGCACAAATACTTTCTTAAACTGAATGTTGTGAAAGGTTTTATTGTTCTTTAAAGTGTTGAAACAGACATATTTCTATATATCCTTTTTTTATATCCTATACTTGAGTAAAGCAGCAAAACTACAGTAAAAAATATTGTTTCAAGTAAATGTCCTGTGTTTAAAACTTTACTCATGTAAAAGCAACCTGTATTAACTGTAAATTTCTTATCAAGTAATAGCTAAAATTACCACCTTGTGGTTGTACGCCTCTGTGAGCCAGTCAAGGTGCACTTACAGTTTACATCCATGTCTGCGAAAACATGATACTTCATATGCATCTCCATCCCACCGCATAGAAAATAACACATTTTATCCTATCAAATATTTCTGTGAAATTTTGTGTATGAATTCTTGAGTTAGGGCCAAAAACATGTTTTGTGAGGTCACAGTGACCTTTGACCACCAAATTTTAATCAGTTTATTGTTGACACCAGGTTTGAAGAAATACCCTCAAAGTGTTTGTGAGATATTACGAAGAGCTTTCTTAAGTCTTTCTTTTTCTTGTCTTGACATTCTGACAAAATCAAACATGTTGCAGCTGTGGCTCAGAGGTAGAGCGGGTCGTCCACCAATCGGAAGATCAGTGGTTCGATCGGTCCGGCTCCTCTAGTCTGCATGTCGAAGTATACTTGAGCAAGATACTGAACCTCAAATTGCTACCGATGATGCTTCCATCGGTGTGTGAGTGTGTTAAACACTGAGTAGCAGGTGGCACCTTGTGTGGTAGCCTTGGCCACCAGTGTGTGAATGTGTGGGTGAATGGGTGAATGTGACTTGTAGTGTAAAAAGCACTTTGAGTGGTTGGATGACTAGAAAGGCGCTATATAAATGCAGGTCCATTTACCATTTGATTATCATTATAAGTTTTTAGTCTTGGCTCATGCAAATAGTGGTGTTCAAGGACATGAACGTTGTCAACAACCAATAGCTGCGCCTTCTCTAGCGCCAAACAGGAAGCAACAAACCAGTGCCTCTCTGGAGGAGACTCCAGGGACCCGGAACATGAATAAGGTTCTTCTGTACTTTGGAAACAGAGGAGAAACGGTTGGAGTTGCATAAAGAAGTAGAGAAAAGTTGCGTAAAGTTGAGTAGTGTTTAATTCAGCGTGTATCAGATCTCCCAACAAGCACTTATTGTAGTGAGAAATCTTAACTTTTGAAACGGTTCACCTCTCATTCCCACAGTCTCCTCACACTCAAATAGCTCAGCTAACCAACAGAGGCTGGTAGCGAGCTGAGGCAACAAAATCCACATAACGTAAAGCTTATATGCACATACAGTTTATCTTTATGAATGATACTCATTGACAAGAATACTGTCGACATATGATGCCTTTTATCTTGTGTTTTTAGATTTGTGTTTTTGCAGACACTTAAGGAATTTTTAAAAATTAATTGGTGATATTTCTTAAAGAGAGTTTTTGGCGCAACATTTTCCCTGGAGGAGTCTAGATGTAGTCTTGCAAATAGTGTCCCTTCAAGATCCCCAGTCTCTGCAAAATCTTAGTGTGTGACTTAAACTCATGTTAGTGAGAAGGTGTCAGACTTCAGTATTTTCAAAGCCTTTTCAAAGTCCTCTACTGTATGGTGTAAAAATAGTTGCACATAAAACGCTGGAGTCATAAACAACATTGAAAATATTTCAGTTCTACCTCAAACTGAACCTTAAAGCACAATGTAAACACTGTGTGTGGGGACCCTGAATGATTTAGGGGGACCAGGAACATGTCGGGGATTATATGTTGTGTCTGAGCTGCTGAGTTGTTGTCAGGGGGCCCACAAATTATCGTGGGGCCCTTCACCCCATAACTAACATTCAAAACACATGACCCGCGTCCTCCCTCCCAAATATACTACAAACTAACAATTAAGTGTGAGTTACTGATGTTTTCTGTCAATGCAAATGGTTTGTAACCGAGGAGTTAAACAGGCCTGCATTTCAAATTTAAATCAGTGTCTACTCTGCTTTATTCCTCTGTGATTAATCCTTAAATATCACCTATAGACTGAATTTGCAGCATGTTGGTAAAAAAAAGTAAAGAAGCTATGAATACAGGGGGCAAAAAGAATTTCTAAGAAGGAGCCAGAGGGCGCTGTTGGGCAGGTTTTGTCCTTTTTTGACTGAGACCTTGAGAGCACTGATCCCAGCAGATCATCACTGATTCCAGCATCTCCATGATACACATGTACAGGATGGGGTCAGAACATGAAATAAGACTTTTTCTGATGGGATTACACTTTCACAGAAAAGAGATTTTTGGGTTAGGACATTGTCTAATTGTTAGGAATGAACAGAAAACATACATTTGATTGTTAGAATAGAAAATACATTAGTATGTGCAGTTTAGAGGTTTGAATCCAAGATGGTATGTCTCAGCCACAGTCCAAACACCACAGTCAGGTGGATTACACATTGATTGTGATGAACTGAAAATCCATGCAGGGTATTTTTCCCCGCATTCACACAATATTCTGGGAAAAGGAGAGACTCAGGCCTCCAGCCTCAACTACTGTATGTGGCTGAATAAAATGAACCACAGAAAGTCGATGAAGAGCTCAGCCTGACAGCCTCTGGGAAATTACTGTTATCAGCCTTCAGGATTATATCTCTGTGTCAATTTTTAGATTTGAACCTCAGATTTTTTTGCTTTTGGGACCGGTCGCCCTGGTGTCCCAGAGGTTAAGGTACCGACCATGAACTTCAACGTCCCCAGTTCACATTGTGACCAGTTTTAGGTACTAAAAACTTGCATGCAGGGAAACAATATGTGTAATGACGAACACCACTGTCCAGTGATGTCCAGTTATTGAATTGGTTGATTTATCCAACACATTCTCACTCTGACCTCGTCACATATCAATGTTTGAGCATGGACTTACTACATCCAGGTATGACGTGCAAGGTACCCTGGGTGCGTTGGTTCTTGACGTTCTGGAATGCTGTGTCAATAGCTATCCAAAAGTGATTCGAATCATTGGGAAATGCGCATTAAAAGAAATACGAATCCTGTGTGTTTCCATTAAATGTACGGTATTTGGTGAAAACTACGAACTCGCGCGAGTTTTCCGCAGAACCGGAAACAAAACAAGTCTCACATTCTTCTTCTTCTACGTTTTCTGGCGGTTGGCAACCAGCTTGAAAAAGCATTACCGCCTTCCCGACCCGGAGTGTGGATATCACCATGGAGAGAGGTGCGCTACGTCAGACTTAATTCGAACATAAGTGTTTCCATCCCCCGTTTTGCGAATCAACATTTTTTCGAATCAACCAAAACCCGGCTAAAGCGAGCGTATTTTAGTTTGTGTAATTCAAATTTTGGTGTGTCCATCATAATTTTCCGATGCGATACTTCTAGATGCGCAGGCTGATGGAAACATGGCTATACGTCCTCTTTCAAAATAAACCCACTATGACGCTACAATACAGTAAATTGACATTATTTTACCTTCAACAACAAACACACATGGTTATGTTTTGCCAACACTCGCACGTGGTTGGGTTTGGGAAAAGAAGAACAGGGTTTGGCTTTACAGTCTTACAGGAAGTGAACACCAGCCTCCCAGGCTACAGTCTGTGGTTGTTAGACCCTTCCACCACCACCCCTCCCTCCAACCCACCCCAGTCAGACTTGGCCTTAACTTTCGTTGTTGTCCCACTACGCTTCCCATGACGCACTGGGCACCATCAAACAATAAAGACCCAGGATGTAGAGGAGACGTTAAACCTTTTTCGTCTCAACAATGCTGTAGTTGACGTGTGGTTATGTTTAGGCACAAAAACCACTTGATCATGGTTAGGCAGAGATCATGTTTGGGCGTAAAAAATACCTGGTTTTGTGAGCACAATCCTGGCAGGAAATGCAGCAATGTCACAGTAAAGAAACAAACAAAAAACAAACACTATCCCCTGTGGAAAACAAGAATGTTTGGTGGCTAAAAAGCCACTGGAAAACTGTGATGACTCGTGGCCTGCAGCTTGGCAGGCATCTTGTCTAGGTGACACGCCATTCACCATCCCTTCCAAATCCGCATGACAAAGCCAGCTTGTGTACTGTGTCAGTTTAAAAACGCTGATATGACACATATGAAACGTGCAAATGTAACGTATTGGTGGTTTGTAGAAACATACAATGGCAACATTTTATTCTGGATGCTGGGCTACAAACTACCCTGATTGGTTTATGTCCAAAATACTGGAAGGGGACAAATTCGCACTGGGAGAACTGGTCTGCAAGGCTCGCCAGGAATTCCCATTTTCTTTCTTTTTTTTTTATTAATTGAAATGGCCAGTGATTACTTATCAATAAATTAGTCTGGACAGTGAAACAAATATAAATAACAAACTCAGGATGCAGTAAATCAGTACTGAGGAAAATGTCTTTACACATAATAAAACATATTTCCTGCAGCTGTGACAGGAGGCTGTGAGCGCTGGAATAATGAAGTCTGTTAATATCCCCTAAACTGCTGCAGAATCAGTCACAGTAAACAAGAAAAACTGCCAATGTCCCCTGAGTGCAGCACTTAACCTTTGGCAGTCCGGAGCTGTGGCTGAACACGGCAGGTGGATTTGTGAGTGTGTGTTTGTGAGTGAGAGGAAAATGCCTTGGAGAGAAACTACAGCAAATCTGACCGCTGAGCCAAGAGGATGTCCTGACCTTTCCTAACATTTGCATGCAGCCAAGTAGTCAGAGCTGTCAGTCTGCCATGAGTCTGCTCACAGAGCTGCACGTTCACGTCTAACCAGCAGATGGCAGGAGCGTACTGCTCTGAGCGCCGCCGACTTCCTGTACTGGAGGATGTGGGCGCAGTGCCTGACTGCCAACTCAGGCATTATCTCACCCCAGTTTGATTCCATTACACAGGCAGAGGAGGAAAATAAGGCTGACTCACAGTGCTGCTGCTCCCCCAGTCTAAGAATTAAGTGTTCTCTAAGACTGAATAAGATAGGACTCCTCTAAATCTTTACTTAGAGCCTCATTACAATCAGCCGTGGCTTTTGAATATGGCCTCTTAAAAAGATGATAATCACAGGCCGGCTGAAATTCATTAATACAAGGTCACGGCTGCTTTGTGCAGAAACCTGTTGGCTGTAATCATGTTGGTTCTGGAAAAAGCTTTTGCGACTCAGTTCTGTTAATCAGCTTGTTCAGCCGTAGTTCACTTTGGTTTTTTTAATCTCCAGTGAATTGAGTGACCTGGCTTTTTATCGTCTCGTGTAAATGTTTCACGGCTGCTGATGTCATTTGGCACCGGTGTGGTGAAGGCTTTAACGTGAGGTCCTGCACTCACTGGGGAGAATGACAACAGGCTGTGTGGGCAGAGAAAAAACTGAGAGATGGAGAGAAACCTCCAGAACAGTCAGACAGCATGGACAAATAAAAGGCTTCCTCCTGCCCGGGCACAGGTTCAGGTTCAGGTGAAGGAGCACAAGTCAAAGTAATAAAGCAAGGTCAAAAGTCAATCCCACAATCAATATTGTAGGACTGAGGATATTATCAGCCATTATTTTGTACCATCAGCTAATATCAGACCATTTTTATGCCAAACGATTGTATGAATTGTAGTTTTGGCATCATAAAAAGCCTCTATGAGAAAATTTACATCATTTGAGGGCATTAAAACTCTCTGTTCAGTCTGTTCAGTGTTAAACTTTAAAGGAAAAATCAGTTTATTAAAACTGCACAGTTAAAAGGATTAATGAAATGTGGAGGCAGAGGGGAACCTCGGATAGCATTGATGGATGATGGTAAGTTGTTGACTTACTTTAAAGAGGAACTAAAACACTGATATTATTCTGGAGACAATATAACATTAGAAAATACACTGCATCCTGCTGATACATGCCCATATCGTGCGGGCACGCCTGGAAACCACTAGGTCAAGGGTGGCCACACTTTCTATACCAAAACAATATAAAGAATCACGTACCAAACAGTAGTAAACACATAGTTGTCAACCAGTTACATGGCACAAAAATCAGTGTTTCTAAACAAGAAAATTCCAAATTCCAACGGTCGTGGACGACCACAATCACATTTTCCAGGCCTGGAAAAGTCATGGAATTTCATTGTGTCTAATGAAATGGTTACAGTAATTTTCGGTGGATAGTGTCATTGTAATGTAACGTAACAGCAAATTCATTTTCTGTAGCTGTGTGTGTGACAACTTTTTGTTTACTATTACATTGAGCATGGCCTTAGTTCAGGCAGGACACGTCGTCAAGCTCAGCTCACATCCCAGCTACATCAGCTGATCTCAAGCAGCCCAATCAACTGATGGAGCAGCTGATTGATGGAAGGGAGTCAGCTGATAGATCACATGATTCCTTTCTATGCAGCCAATTGACGGATCTCATTCAGGGCGCCCTATTTAAACTGCTCTGGCCTGCCTACTGTTGCTGCTTCCTCTGCAAGCTGATTTAGAACCTGCCTCCACCCCAGCTCCTCCTTTTCATCTTGTGTCTGACTTATCAATGTCATTTCTGTCCCATTGATGCTGCTCTGTTCTGTTCTTGGGGGTCTTTACTGCTGCTCTCCTTGCCTTAGGCTTTCCATGTAGGCGCATGGAAGGGCAGAGAGGTGTGCTCCCTCTGCCTCAGGCTTTCCTCATTTCCACGTGGAAGAGCAGAGAGGTGTGCTCTCTCTGCTTCAAGGCTTTCTGCATAGGCCCGAGGAAAAGCAAAGTGGCCCCAGAACAGAGCCATACCACCAAATATAATACAGCAAATGGAAATAAAGTTTTCTTTGACGAAAGTGTTCCTTACTGAACTGCGTTTCATGTGTGGGACTGTTTTTATGGGGGTTAAAAAACTTTTTTTGCTGACCCCCCATCCACCACAGTACATTGCTTAGCTTCTGTGCGGGACTCCGGCCCGCTTCACCAAACTGGGGGCACGCCGACTGCCATCTACTGAGCGTAACACACTGACTATGGATAAGTACCCCATACAACCCCACTACAAAATATCTGAACTATCCCTTTAAGTTATACAGTAGCCTTTGCAGCACAGTGACTTTTGATGAGTTGTATATATGCATCATATATGTTCCTCTGTTTCCAAGAAATCCTTCAGCCTGTTCTTTTTCCTATAATCACCATCTCTACCCTCGCTTGCAATTCAAGTCCAAAATTGCCCACTGGAGTCCTTCCATTATTATGCATCATTATCAACCACCACACATGAACAGCATTTCACTAAGCAGACCGCATACTGCTTTAAAAAGTCAGCAGCCAACAAGTGGTCTCTGGTGGAGGAAACTGGTTCTCAGAGCCAATTTACTGCTCCACAACCAGAGAAAAGGAGCAGACTCAGAGTGGAAGTGGCATTAAATGACCAACCGGGTGACATATCAATTCACACAATAAATCGACCTACATACAGTACATGATGTTATAATGACGGTCTGAGTTTCTGCTGAGCGTTTTACACAAAGAGCGCAGTCCAGAGGGCAAAAAAAATAAACTGAAGTCAGTCATTAATAAAGAATCAAACAGGTGAAAAACAATAAATGATCAAGAAAGAGCAGGAAAAAAATAACAAAGCTCAATAGTAGATTCTTTCCCTGCCTGTCAGAGTGAGGTCACCAAATACCTTCCATCCTTAAAAACAGTTATGGCAAGAATAAACTGTATGATTAGAAACAGATATCCAGATCTACGGCTGCCCTTGATTAATTTCACCGTGTCAGACCATACATTAATCTTCAGCCTTCGTGGCTCTTTACGGGCCAGCATCTGTACAGCTGCACTCGGAGAGGAGCCCAGATCACTTCTCTCAGTCTCCTGCACGACGCTCTAAATAACTAATCCTCTATAACGACAGCACACTGCGCTCTGCTGTCTTTATCGACACCCTGTCACGTTACATCAGCCGTACAGTTTAACATTATAGGCTAATATGGCTGTGTGTGTGAGGAGGTGTCAGGCGTGTGAGAGTCCCCGAGTGAAATATCACCCATGACTCATTGTTCCCTCTGCCATTTTCTCTCTGACTAACATCTCGGTGACTTTAGGAAGTTGGTAGCAAGATTGCTTCCTGCGAGCAAATTGGTGCCATCAAATTGCAGCGGCCTGTTTACAGAGGGAAAATATTGTATGCAATGATCTGAATAGCATCTCATATTACTGTGTAAATACAGGTTTACATGCTGAGAATGAGCTCCCTTGGGTCCCTGAACAGCTGTCGTGTATAACAGTGAAATATACTTGTGAAATATACGTGTGAATCAAAGAGAAGTTTTGCTGATATTGGCTTGGCAGTAAAAAAGCCTTCGGTGTCTAAATCATAAATATATCAAGTATCAAGTAACAAGTGCATGAGTCAGCTGGTGTATCAGAATATGGGAATAATCTTGCACAATACAAGTACTTGATAGGGATGTCAATGGTTAACCTGTAATCCAGAGATGCTTAACTTGCAGCCTGCGGGCTGAATCTGGCCCCCAATAGGTTGCCAGGTGGCTCCCTGACCATTTTCTAATTCACAATGAAAATAAATTGATTGACACTGGGAATTGTTTTTGCGCTTCTAACATACATAAGGTGGCAGAGTGCATAAAAAAGCATCAAAATAGAACTTTTTTGTCATAAAAATTGCCTCCCCTGCACCCCTTAAATCCTAGGAACACTGTTGCATACATGACTGACCCCTGATCTGCTACTCTTCAGTTTACTCCACATCCACACCTGGTACTCTTAGGAGTTAGTTAGCACTCATTCGATTACCGCCAGTAACTGTCGCGACCCAACAGCATTGTTGTGGTAACACTGTGCCCACCGTTTAGATTCCCTCGAGATCTATCCAGTGAGTGTACAGCCAAATTTTAAGACGCAAACCCCCTTCAGCTCTGTTTACACTGTTAGCAGTGTTAGCACAGCTAGTGATGTTAACATGGTATGGAGACAAGAAAAACTTCGGAGGATGGGAGGGGGTGGTGGCTGTTCGAGTCCTGTGTAAATTCAAAAGTCTAAGGGTGCTCTCACAAATGAATTAAAATGAACTCAAGTCTGTTTATGCAGTTAGTAGAGTTCATTTGGGCAGGTGTGAACACAGCAATCACACTCAGGTGTGCCCCAAAACAACCAGACCGAGACCACCTCTTCAAGAAGGTCTTGGTTACAAACGAACTCTGGTGCGGTTGGTTTGTGGTGAGAAGGTGTTCCGACCTGGATGTGAAGCAACTGCAGTCACATGACACATTGTTTGGGTTAAACATGAGCATGTTACAGTCCTGGAGGATTATTAATGTGCACCTCCTCCTGTACTGCCTTAATATGCACATTCAGCACATCCAATGCATCAAAACATTGTTTTCTAGTTGGAGCCGCGCCTCGTTTTCAAACTGTATGGTTTGACTAAAATGAACAATGACAGCAATATAGTCCACGATGAGCAGCGCTAAAATCAACCTGCGTAGTTGTCCCTCCATTGTGACATTAGAAAGTGTCACATTTATCTTGCAAGTGTACTCTTCTTCAACGTTTGCTTTACTTCCTGGATTTTTCCATGGAAATTCTGACCAATCAAGAACACCTTTCTCACACAAGGCCATTGATCTGGTCCGCTTGTAAACTCTAGCTCTGAAANTGTGACATTAGAAAGTGTCACATTTATCTTGCAAGTGTACTCTTCTTCAACGTTTACTTTACTTCCTGGATTTTTCCATGGAAATTCTGACCAATCAAGAGCACCTTTCTCACACAAGGCCATTGATCTGGTCCGCTTGTAAACTCTAGCTCTGAAAGCACCCTAAAATGCAAAAATGCATCATTTCTTCCCTCTGCTGTGACCAAATGAACCGAACTAGAGGTGTGAAAGCATCCAAACAAACCCAGGACTTTCACCCCCCAACCAGCCATGAATGTGGAAATCTGTACCACTTTGCTGGCCCTTTAAGCACCAAATGAAAACAGATGTAATCTTTATCTTACATGACTTACCCATGATACTTGCACGATTTAAAGAACAAGGTAATTATCAATTCAATCAATCAATCAATTTTATTTATAAAGCCCAATATCACAAATCACAATTTGCCTCACAGGGCTTTACAGCATACGACATCCCTCTGTCCTTAAGACTCTCGCAGCGGATAAGGAAAAACTCCCCAAAAAAAAACCCTTTAACGGGGAAAAAAAACCCGGTAGAAACCTCAGGCCTTTAACGGGGAAAAAAAACCCGGTAGAAACCTCAGGAAGAGCAACTTAGATGCCTTGTTACATTTTAAATGCACCAAAATAAATCTGTGATGTTTCCACCATGTTTCTAATATTCTTTTTGAGTGAAAGCCTGAGTAAACTGAACTTATTGGGCTGTTGAAATGCATTGTGGGTACTCTGAGTGATGGTCACTACATACTTAGTAATTACCTTTAAGTGCTTTTGCCAAATAAAAACAGCCCACAACAAACTGTGACCCTGTAAATTTAACAGCAGCAATTTGAGCCACGGAGCTTGAGGACTTTTAAATCCACAGTTCCTTTAATGAAGCCGAACCCTGAAGGAAACAGTTGTAACAGATCCAATATGTGTAATTACAAGCTATATTTCTGTACTTAATGGATAGTGTTGAAGCTTAATGAAACAAGCCATATCACTTTCTTAAGAAATTACTTTTATCGTTAAGCCAGCGTCTGTCAGACGGCCCTGACACCTCCATCATTTGTCAAGCCGTATTGATTGTCTGTCTGTCCGCAACCAGCATCTGATGACGCCTGAAGAGACAAGAAGTGTCACCACCTTCCTTGTGACCTCTCTACGGGGAGGCGAGGTGTCGACCTGTCACTTTGCACCATGCGCCTGTCATTACGTCTGAGTGGGAAAGTGCCACACGGCTGCTGGTCTGACCAGCTCTGCAGTGGTTCAAAGGCTTCAGGGAATAAGTCATTTCAGCCCACCAAATGGATTTCTATAATAGAATTTTCAAGGGCAGTGGAATATTGAATAAAGCTCACTGCGGTATGAGTGTTTGATGTGAGCTGATCACAACTCAGCAATATGAAGAGTTCTAGCTTGCCCAGTTTAATGAAAGGTACTGAAATGAGCACAATGTCTTAAAGTACAAATCATACAATATATGCTCTGTGCATGCCAAGTAAGAGGAGTACTTTTTCATACCAAAAGATAATACTGAAGCAAAGTAAAGAGGGTTATTTCAGGCATGCCAGGGTCCAGAAGCGAAGTTAAATTGTCAGTACTAAAGATGAACAACAGGCCTTTCTTCCAGCAGACATTTTGACCTGTCATTGTAGGAAAAACACAGGTGTCACCAATGACACTAATAACAGCTCTGTTCTATGCAGTGGTCCAGCGAGGGCTCATTTATGCTCAGTGTTAGATATGGAGATGCACGGAGTCTTCTGTCCGTATTTGTGCATGTTTTCTGAAAGCTGAGGGATACAGATGAAACAGAGCAGTACCACAGGAGATCGTAGAGGCAGTGTAGCGTAGTTCAAGTGAGGTACGACCGTAGGCGACAACAAAGAAATTTAAATAATATTTGACTGGAATGAATCGGTAATATTTGTCAGATTCACAATGTCCTGATTTCAACCTTCAGGAGTTTATAAATTATATATTTTTGGAAAATCCCAAAACCCGTGTTTCCATTTTTTTTTCCAAGTCTCTGTGGTGACTTGTTATTGTATCTTTTACTACTAAACTTGCCAACTAGCTACGTAGTGTTAAGACTTGGCTTTACAAAAGCAACGGCAAAGATTACCTGAGTGGATAGTGTTAACCCCTGTTTGACATACCCAATTAATGTTAAATACATGTTTTCAACATTCGCCATTTCTTAAAATCCAAAATGGCCCCCACAGAGACTTTAAATCGAAACATTAGTTTTCATATTCCTCATGTTGTAACCATTTTAAAAATGTATAGTTTATGAACTCCCCAAGAATTTTGAACAAAAATACACAAGGAACTGAACTATATAGTGAAGATGATTCTCCGTGTACATGTTGGGATGTGTATAATAGTTGCACAGACCACCAGCATCTACAACACTGCCTCCGTTTATGTGTAACAATTTCAGTTGTTCTTTGAGAAAAACAAATTTTGCAGTCAAAAGTGTGTCCTAGCACATGTGTATTTACCTCCATCAGCGTATCTAAGTATGTCCGTAAGCTCCGAAATTCTCATTTACATATACATTGTGACCGGTGTCTCATCATGTACGTGCACCATCTTGAATATACAGGTACGTACAGGGACATACTTGAGAAATATGAAATCGCCTTTCGCGTCTTCACTTGTCGGTTTCCCGTTTCCGCCTGCAGGTAGAGTGACCAAAAGCAGCAGCGAGCAGGCTAGTCACAAGTGCGGGTGCATTTGAAAAAAGGCGAAAATGCAACGTGACCGGCAATTTCAAAAAACGAGGGTCAACATCGGGGTAGCCTTTCCCAGGTGGAGAGAGCTGCTGAAGGAGGATCACAGCTAACAGCGGCTAACAGCTGTTAGCGACACAGTGTTGCTAGGATAGGGATAAGGTGTGTGAGGTTGAGCCACTTGTCAGTTGTCAAAAGACAAGACGTGATTGGTTTGTTTCGATTTACACCCGCCCCAACAGTCCTACATGGTAAACACAGCCAGCATGGTGAGGAGGGGTTTGTCAACTCGCGTCGCGTTTGTCTGTGTAGGAGCCTGAATGAATACTCCATGAAGTATCGGATGACATGGTTTCATCAATGTTATCATAGCTTTTTGATACACAGCAGCTACCGTTGTTGCAATACGCGTTTGAAACAGTGAGGCGTTAGAGTGCGCTATCGGTTTGAATGCAATATACGATCTCAACACTAGATTCCTACACAGTGCCTGTTTAATGATACAGTGTTATGACCTCCTCCATCACTGCTTTTGTTGTTGTGCAAAACTTTTGAATCTGCACTTAGAGCCATTTATTGGCCAATTTATGCCAATATAAAGGACCTCACTAATGCTACATTTGAGAAAATTAGCTGAAGAAACAAAAACATTTTTTTTTTGTATTGGGTTGTAAACATGTTTATTTCTGTTGTGAAGGTGGGCATTTTAACATGGGGGTCAATGGGGATAGACTTGCTTTTGCAACCAGCCTCAAGTGGCCATTCACGGAACTGCAGTTTTTGGTTTCATTTTTCCGCCCCCGAGGTGGTCTGTAGCAGTGGGGGGTAAGGTGGAGGGAACACTGTGATTTGAGGCTGTAATTAATTTTAACTACATAAACATGACCTTGAAGCTGCAGCCCTGAGCCTTTGACTCCAGTAAGCATGAGGCTAAACGGCCTAGATTTTCTAAAGCCTGAAAACAGAGCCAAGAGGAGGTGCAGAAGTCTGTTGTTCTCTCAGACCAATTCACTTACAATATGCTCAAAGTTTGCACAGTGAAGCAGTGATTAGTACTTTGACCTCACAGCAAGAGGGCTCCTGGTTCGAACCTTGGGGTTAGGGAGCCCTCCTCTGTGGAGTTTGCATTTGCATATCAGCGTGAGTTTTCTCCGAGACCCCGCCTTCCTCCAGTAGTCATGCAGGTTAATTGGTGACTCTAAATTGGCTGTAGGTGTGAATGTGAGTGTGAATGGTTGTCTGCCTCTGTGTGTCAGTCCTCCGATGCTTAATTAACCAAAAGGCTGCTGGTTGCCTTAACTGAACCCTAACTCCACATTTACTCGTGTATTCATGTGGTGAACTCTTAATCTTTGATGCTGAAGAAACATAATTATTCTTGTACAAATAAACAAACTTGAATTTCACAGTTCACATTTATTTTCTGAAAAAAAAAAAAAAGGTTTATTAGACTTATCTGCTGCCAGCTGAAGTGAAAAAGATTCCATCATATTCTAAATGGTTGTCTATTAAAACGTCATCATTATGACTATTTACTTCTGTATAGCTCGACTGTATAATGACAAGGTTTGAGTATTGACTGCAGGTTCTGACTAACTGCATGCTGAGTGCATAATTACAAGTTGCTAATATTTCTAAACACAAAGTAAGTGAAACTAATGTGCCTGTTGCTCTCTCTTTCTGTCCCTGTTGAAAGCAGAATGGGCAGAAATCTAATGCAGATATTTCTGTTCTTCTTCTAACTGCTGAATCACATATATTACCCATGAAACACGCTCTTATTTAAGATTATTAATTAGAAAAGAAATAGGTTTCTTTCAATATCCCAGAGAATCCCATTGTTAAGATTGAAGGCCGCTCCCTGACTCAGGAAATAATCCGTCTGGTGAGCTCAGTCCTTGAGTTTTTTTAATTACTGTAATGCACATCCAGGCGGGAGACAAAGCCTTGACTGTGCAGTCTCTCCTGGGGTCTTTCTAAGGAGGAGGAGGAGGAGGAGGAGGAACATGTTATAAATATAAACTTATCCAGCAGTAATGGTTTGACTGGTGCTCAGCAGTATATCAGACCAGTGTACCTACAAGTGTAGTGTTGATGTTGGTGTTGAATACATCCAGCTCATGATCACGCTGGTTACTTTTTTTTTTTTTTACATTCAAAGCTCCTATTGAGGCTTTTCAAATAAAGTTTTGAATGTCTGTATTCAGAATTTCCTTATCCTAAAAAAATTAAAATAATGAAAAAGATCCTCAAACAAAATAGAGTGCCCCAGGAATGAATCCTAAAGACTAGAAATCAGTTTGCGTTTTTTACTTCCAAAACCTTCGTCTTGAAGTCAGTGGGTTTTTTGAATGGGTTTTTGGTTAGATGCCTGAAATCGAGCAAAGTGTTAGTTCAGGCAGGACACAATGTGCCTACTGTTGCTGCTTCCTCTGCAAGCTGCTTTGCAACCTGCCTCCACCCCAGCTCCTCCTTTTCATGCTGTGTCTTACTTATCAATGTCATTTCTGTTTGCCATTGATGCTGCTCTGTTCTGTTCCCGGGGGGTCTTTGCTGCTGCTATTTCCATGTAGGCGCATGGAAGGGCAGGGAGGTTTGCTTTTTCTGCCTCCGGCTTTCTTTGTTTGCACCTGGAAGGGCAGAAAGGTGTGCTCTCTCTGCTGTAGGCTTTCCACGTTGGCGCGTGAGACAGGCTTTCTGTGTAGGGCTAGGAAAGGCAGAGGGGCACCAGAACAGAGCCATACCACCAAATATTAAATTGAAAATGGATATTAAGTTTTCTTTGACTAAAGTGGTTCTGACCGATATGGGCTTTTGGTTAGATGCCTGAAATAAGATCGGTAGTAAACACAAATTTAAAAGAATTTCTCTCTTTAAACAAAGCTGCTGCTAACAAGTGGTTAAATGAGACTACAAAACTTTGTCCGTGACGAAATGTTGATATGTGACAAGGTCGGAGTGAGAATGTTTTGTCAGTTTCCTTCCCCCACCCAGGTCTGATGGAAGCTAATGTTAGCTAGCGAATATCATTTTTAACACAATCCTGACCCAGCAGCGTCTGTGGAAACTGTGCCAGCCCTCCAATCTCCTCCCAGGTTGCCTCGGTGAGTAAGCAGCTCAGTTTTGAGCCACAAACCCCTTTTAGCATTTTTAACTATGTTTGCACTGTTAGTGCAGCTAGTGATGCTAACATTTATAACAATGCTAAAGGGGTTTTGCGGCTCAAATTCAAGCTGCTCACTCATCAGGGCTACCTGGAGGGTGACCGAAGGCTTGTCACCATGCTTTCCACAGATGAGCAACACTGCTAGCTAGCTCTGACCCATCCAGTGGTGGCGTGCTGTGGAGAACAGCCAATGCTTACGTTAGCTAGCCACTGAAGACTGGAAGGTGGGCAGTGGGCACTGTGTTTCTGCATGTTAGCGCAGCTAGCTGGCT
Source organism: Epinephelus moara (assembly GCF_006386435.1). Taxonomy (NCBI): domain Eukaryota; kingdom Metazoa; phylum Chordata; class Actinopteri; order Perciformes; family Serranidae; genus Epinephelus; species Epinephelus moara. The sequence continues at coordinate 38,379,304 of NC_065509.1, forward strand.
GAAATTAAGATTAAAGGCAAAACATTTACATCACAAAACATTCAAATGTCATCCTCTCTAAATGGAAAGTGCTTTGAAATGCAGCGCTGGACAAAAAAGAAAGGCCTCTTGTATTTCATGTCATTTTTTATTTTTTTTTAATTAACCAGGTAGTTACCATTTAGTAGGTGTTCAGCTATCAAAAGCAAAATTAACAGAGACTGACATCCCAAGGTGCAGCCCTACAAATCACAATTAACCGTGTTCATTTTTAAAGGTTGTGAACACAAATTGAGAAGCTCACTTGTCATGACAGACACAAAGTGAATTTATTTCAGCCGCATGTTGCCGGCTTAATCCAGACCAAAGAAAGTGACATGAGCGACTTTGACACCAGTCTTTATATCACTTGCACAGAAAGCGACACTTTGCCAGGCACATCATTGCATGTCGGCCTGAATCGCTTTCCTCTCACTCCATTTGCCGCTGTGCTTGGATCAGCTCCCCATCTTGACACTTGCTAATGTCCCCTCTATCCTCGCTGAGGCTGCTTTCCCTCGGTGGGGGGAGGATTTTCCCCCTGAGGCATAATGGCTGCTCTCCAGCTTGTGTCAGCCGCTAAAGTTAGGGCCCTCTGGCTGCTGTAGTGTCGGTGTCGGCCCGAGTTAGCTGGGTCTTCAGAAAGGAGCAGAGGGCTTGTCCTCTGCCTCTGTGGGGCTGCACAAGGTGCTGCAGTCTGTGTTTAACAGAGTGCTGTACCTTCTGCTCGCCGTGCTTTATCACACGCTGTTCAGGCTTGTTCTGCTGCAATGTCTGCACAGCCCTGTTTACTGGTGCAATATCAGACACCTTTCAGCCACAGGAATTCAGGCTCTGCTACACATTATTGTTTTCTTGCTTCTCAGTCACGGGTGGAATGAGTAAAAAATGCTATTTTAAAGGAATATTCTAACCCCCAAATGATCATTATTTACCCAGTGTTATGCTGAACTTGTGAGGAAAATGTTTTTTTTTCTTGTATGTCTCCAGTGAAAGTAGAATCCAAAAACAGACAAAATTCTTAATGAAGTGAAGTAAAAGGGGTCCACATTTACCAACAGCAAAACTCATATTGCCAATGTTTGGTTTTATTGTTCCAGTGCAGTCACCAGAAGGAAAATATTGGCATTGTATGCTTCTGCAAACTGCGGATACCTTACATTAGTATGTTTCATACATGTGAAATCAACATTTCTAACGTGACGTAGTATAGAAGGTGGTGGGGATGGTGGAAGGCGTGACAGCTGGGCAAGAAGCCTGCAGCTGTGGACCATTATTTGAGAACAACAAAAATCAAAGCAGGTTGGTTTTTAGTGAGTCATCACTGCATTTCCAGTGCTTTTTTTTAACCACAAAAAGTGAACCGTTGCTTTGTTTCCACTGGGGATGGTGCCAAAAAGTTATTTTTACCAAAACATCACTGCATTTCCTTCCAGAATTGTGCCACTGAAAACAGTTGTTTTTCACCAAGACATCGCTGTGTTTCTTACTGGGATAGTGCCACAAAAAGTACTTGTTTAATGCAGAGACATTGCTGCATTTCCTGGCAAAATATTGCCACAAAAATGGATAATTTTCATTGAGACAGCTGCATTTCCTGCTTGGACTGTGCCACAGAAAATAGTTGTTTTTCACTGACACATCCCCGGATTTCTTGCTGGGATAGTGACATGAAAAGAGATGGGGTTTTTTTACCAAGACATTGCTGCATCAAGTGTTTTTTTAACCACCAAAAGTTGGTGTTTTGTAGTGACCCGTTGCTTTGTTTTCATGGGGGACAGTGCCAAAAAAGTGGTTGTCTTTTTACCAAAACATTGCTGCATTTCCTGCCAGGACAGTGCCACAAAAAAATGGTTCTTTTTTGCCAAGACCTCCCTCCTGCATCTCCCGCTGGGAAAGTGCCACAGATCACAGATAGCTGTTGTTTTTCACTAAATACATCACTGTGTTTCCTGCTGGGATTGTGCCATGTAGAGCAGTTATAACGAGACATCGCTGGGTTTGCTGTCAGGATAGTAACATGAAAAGCTGTTGTCTTTTAACCAACGTATTGCTGTGTCTTCTGCTGGGATAATGCGACAGATAACGGTTGTTTTTCACAGAGACATCACTGTGTTTCTTGCTGGGATAGTGACATGAAAAGCAGTTGTTTTATACAGAGACATTAGTGGGTTTGCTGTCAGGATAGTGACATGAAAATCGGTTATCCTTTAACGAACACATTGCTGTGTCTTCTGCCGGGAGAATGGACCAGATAACGGTTGTTTTTCACGGAGACATCACTGCGTTTCTTGCTGGTATAGTGCCACAAAAAGTAGTTGTTTTGTAGGAAGGCATCGCTGCATTTCCTGCCAGGATAGTGCCATTAAAAGGAGTTGATTTTTACTGAGACATTATTGTGTTTGCTGGCAGGTTAGTGACACAAAAAGTGGTTCCTTTTTTACAGTGACATCACTGCATCTCCTGCTGGGAGAGTGACATGAAAAGCAGTGTTCCTTTATCTGAGAAACCACAGAGTCATTTTTACCAAAACATTGCTGCATTTCCCGCTAGGATTGTGCCAGGAAAAGCAGTTGTTTTATACAGAGACTTCGCTGTGTTTCCCGCTGGGATAGTGCCATGAAAAGTAGTTGTTTTATTCGGAGACATCCCCAAATTTTCCGACAAAATAATGCCTTTAAAGGGGTCGATTTTTACGGAGACATAAATGTGTTTGCTGCTGGGATTGTGCCCCCAAAAGAAGTATTTTAAGCCAACAGGACCCCGACCATAACGAAGTGGTTTGTGCCTAAACCTAGAAGAAGAAATGTAAAGTTTCAACAAATCAGCTACATAATAAATTACAAATGTAACGTATCTGTGGTTTGCAGAAACGTACAGTGCCAACATTTACTCCTCCAGTTGACTGTACTCACTGGTTAAAGGTAGATGACCTGCAGCTCTTCATTGCTGGTGTGTGAAATACAGCAGCTGCTGTGGCGAACGCCGCAACATGATGTAATGATGGGAAGAGGGGTTAGTGAGAACGCACAGGAAGTTAGAAAAAGGCTGATATGGCTGACAGCCCCTTTAAGTTTGAGTTGAGTTTTTCTAGCACTGTAGAAAAGCTGCCAAAGGGTTGTTTTGATAAGTGATGTTAACACGGAGTTAATGATCTCACAGCGATCAGTTGCTCTGGTTTAACCTGCAGTCATGAGGTGGCAAAAACTGATGGCTCTCTATTTCTAACTGGAAGCTAATACCTGCACTTATATTGTTATAAAAGCACTTTGAAACACTAAATCTTCTTGACTTTAAGAGCAGTAACGGCTAACTCTGTCTCGCTGTGTTTTATGTGCTCCCTATAACCAAATATGTTAATGAGGTATATTAGTATGCTCAGTCGGATTTGCTGGAAGAGTTCAAAGACAAAGAACCCCAATCCATCAGTATGCATTATGAACTACCGCTCAGCAGCCTTCCCTGGCGAAGACACAGGGTTCAGCCGGGGATTGTTTATGAATGTTTTATATCACTTTGTAATACAATGAATATTTCCTGAACCGGACCCGTGTGCGCAGGATAAAGGGTGTCTCGCACAGTCAATTAAAAGAGAGAAAACGTAGTGAGGCAGACTGCCTGGGGTTTAAATAAAAAAAAAACTGGAAAGTGGTAATTTTTCCAAGAGAAGTATCTTAAATTTTCAACACATTAACAGTGTTTGAGCAAAGAAGTTCTTTAAAAGTTTGGAGATGGAGTGAAGTTTCTCTAACCAGGCCACCCTGTCAGCGCCATTATTTTACTGTTTTCGTCTTCTGTCAATATTTATAAAATATGGGTCACACCCATACTGTGAAGCCATAGTGGCACGACTGCAGCTCAGAAATGCAGGCTCCCACATCTTATGCAGCATATTATCCGTAACCCAGTGTAGTGTCTGAGCCTTTGTGGGCCCCTGCTCTTTTTTCTGCTGAAAGGCATCTCTTTGTTGTGTGGAAGGTCCTTCTGCTCATATGATTGAGCCAAATGGAGCAACATGATACACTCCTACACTTTTCCGCACTTTGACAAAACATAAAGATGTAATCACACACAAGCTATCGCCCATAATTGTTTCCCACAACTACTGCTCACATCCTCCTGTGCTGCATATGCCTGCATTGTAAACAGAGCCCTGCCTTTGTGGACGGCCCTGTGTGTGCTGCGTTGTGGGATTGGACCAGTGCCATGTGGTAATGAAACAGGAGAGTCAAAGACCACTACTGCCGTCTGCAAGGTCTTTGTTCCTGCTATTGTCAGCAAATGCCTGCCGATGATGCGGGGGCCACATGCAGTAATCATTTCTGTGTCTCAGGGGCACGACATTGTGGCCGTTCACTTCGAATGAAGAGTTTTTTCTTTTCTTTTTTTTTTTGTGGTTCAATCTTTGTCACATTGCTTTCAGCAGAGAGGCACAGGCCTAACCTGCAGAGAGATATTGTTACCAGGAGGAGCAGGACTTATCTTGTGATCCTTTGAAGGGCCCCGACCCCACTGCTCTAAGAAACCACCTTGGGAAAAAACAAGAAGTAATAAACTGCAAGTCTTTTTGTGTTGCGGATATTTTCAAAATCAGAATTTCACCTGGATCTGATTTTTGATATTTAAAATAAATTCATTACACCTATAAATTTGACTGTTTCTGTGGAAGCCTAATGCAGTCACCTGAGATAATATTAATTTTGTCTTGTTTTTCTCAATGAACAGGATTTTTATCTCAGAGTTATGAGAAATTTTTAATGAAAACAAATCTCGTTTTTTTTTTTATTTAAGGGATTTTTTCTCAGTATTAAGAGAAAACATTTAATGAAAAAAATCTGCACTTGTTTTTTCTGAATCAATACTATTATTATCTCAGAATACTGAGAATTTTATCAAAACAATCACCTGTTTTTCAGAATAAAAGAGATTATAATTTCAGATTTTTTTAATTTAAATATTTAAAATCTGATTCAGAAAATCAGATTTTTTTTAATCTCAGAATTCTCAGAAAAGTTTATATAATTTTTTTTTTTTTAATTAATGCTAAGATTATTATCTTAGTTTTTAAAATCAAAAATATTTCTGCTCTTGTTTAACTGAATTCTTCTTGTGAGATCTTATCTCAGAATTATGAGGAAAAAAGTGTTGATGAAAAAAAAATCTAACACTTTTTGTTCTTTTTTTTACAAGATTATCTCAGAATTGTGTGAAAAGCATTCATGTAAAAAAAACAACCCTTTGCTCTCGTATTTTATGAATTGACAAGATTATTACCTCAAAATTTTTAGAATTTTTAAAAAATAAAAAAATAATATTAATATTTATGCTCTTGTTTTTCTAAGATTTTCTGAATAGGCTATTACCTCGAAATTTGGAGAAAAGTTTACATGAAAAAATTTTGTTCTTGTTTTTCTAAATAAACTATTTTTTATTTTATTTTTTTCTAAATGATGTAGTTTTTTTCTGAATTAACGAGATTATTTTAGAATTATGAGTGGAAAAAAAAGAAATTAGAATTACAGGAAAATTTCAATTTTTTTAATCAAAAAATGTCTGCTCATTTTTCTCCCATTTTCTCAGAATTATTTTTTCATGAAAAAATTCTGCTCTTGTTCTGAATTAACAAGATAACAGTCTCTTAATTTCTGAATGAACAACCTTGTTATCTGTTAATTCAGGAAACCAGAGCAGATTTTTTTCCATGAGGACATTTCTCATAATTCTTAGATAATAATCTCATTTATTCAAAGAAACAGAGCAAAAAATTTTGTTTTCCAAGTGAATGCATTGTGCTTCTGTATGTTTGTCTTTGTGGTGACAAATGTTATTAACATGTCAATCAGTGATGGCAGCCATGTGACAGCCCATCTGCCCCCATGGAGTTAAATTATTCATTTATTCCGTCTTACATTCAGTTCCTGCCAATTACATGGTGGCCGTCTTTAAAGTGCTTTGTTTTAAGGTACAGCAGCTGAGGGAAACACTCAGAGTGAAGCATCCTGCACACTGCTCCGTCCTCACATACATACTCACACACCTCAAAGACAAATAAACACACCAGGATCATTCACAGCAGCTCTGCGATCTCATCCCTTGTCCTCCTCTGCCCAACATTTTTCAGTCTGGGTTCTCTTCCAGAGCTCTACACTGTTAGCGATGGAATGCTTTTCATCGAGATTGGTGCATGCCAAGCTTCCCTTGGACTGGACGTGTTCCGGTGGCGGGTGTCTTTGTGCTCGCTAATTAGAAGCAGCTTGGTCCAGCATGCCTGTGTGCACAGCGGATCCTCACAGAGTAACCTCTTCCCCACCTCCCCTCTAATGGCACACAACACTGTAAAGAATCACAGGTCTGGCAACGAACTATTCGTTGAGAGCCAAATTTGTTTCAGGATCTTCATACTGTAATTATCTCACTGGGCACGCAGGTAATGTTGGCTTCATCTACAATGATCGGCCTGAAACTTTTTTTTATTCCTACAACAGCTATCTCAGCTGTTTTGTAATCAATGTTTAAAAAGTTGGATAAATGCAACCCTGTTGCCAGAAAAATGTTGGCGTTATTGAGCATGGCGTTAGTTCAGGCAGGACACGTCGTCAAGCTCAGCTCACAGCCCAGCTCCTCCTTTTCATGCTGTGTCTGACTTCTCAATGTCATTTCTGTTTGTCATTGATGCTGCTTTGTTCTGTTGCTGGGGGTCTTTGCTGCTGCTCTCCTTGCCTTAGGCTTTCCATGTAGGCGCATGGAAGGGCAGGGAGGTGTGCTCTCCCCACCTTAGGCACTCTATGGTCTTGAACAGTGGTCTGCCAGGTAACACGCCACCCATATACTACACCACTTTAGAAATGTTGATATGATATGTATGAAACGTGCAAACATAACGTATTTGTGGTTTTCAGAAGCAGACAATGGCACATTTTTTTCTGGCGACTGGGCTGATAAACGAGTATGGAGTTAGAGGTGTAACAGTGTAACCAGTGACCTTTGTTGACCTTTTAAGCCTCAGACTGGACGAGAACACCCCACGAATTAAGCTAGGTGACATGAGAAGAACTGGAAAACCTTGTTATCCAGACTGGGGAGCATTTATGCAGAATTGTAAAGTCCAGTTCAGACCAAAAATTCATGACGAGACTAAACAGTTTTAGAACGTTGCAGAGAAAAGTTGCAGTGGTGTGAACTGGCCGGTCTGAGCTCGACTCAAGCCGGCTGATGGTGTCACCTACAATTCAGCTGGTCAAATCACCATGGCTGGTTTTAGAACGTAAAGCACGTCACCTGTTTCAACAGCCAATCAGCTTGTAGTGAAGTCTGCTGGTCAAGTCAAAATTAGCGCAGATGATGTGTTTGCTTGCTGCCGAGCCCTCTGTTTCCGTCCTCAAGGTGTGCCAGTGTTGGACAGTGGGTCGCTGCTGCTACTAGCTGTATGTGCCACTGTCACTATCCTCATTCATATTGTAAGAAGCTACAAATTATATTCAGCCACAAAATACATCTGAAAAGCTGCAAATCAGAACAGAAGTACAGAGAGCTGTTGCATAGAGATGATACACTGTCTTATGTAGCTGTAGTAGGTTTTTAGAACGTTGCAGAACGGCAGTCTAAAACCCCTTTTAGCTGATATTTATTTTTTATTGTAGCTGTCAGAAATCCAGGATATAATGTATCCTGCATGGAATTACAATAGGGGGCAGATTTGAATGCTTTTTTGCCACTTGGCTGCTTGTAATTAGGGTCTGTGAAATATGATGCAAATGTGTTCAAATGCGTTCAAGTAGAATGAGGTGATGTTATCTCCTGCCAGACTCATCATTTTTTGCAAAACAGTAACCTTTAAACAGTATGAATAACTCTCACTGACCTGTGACGCATGTGAGATTACAGGGGGTGTTGCGTTGCCGTGGTGTTGCCATATGCAGCGAGTATGCAACAGACTTAATTACAGATAATAGTGTCATATTTTCATCAAAGATAGATCGGCCTTTCTAGCAGACATGCATCTAAGTACTGGAGTGTGTAATGTGGGGCTGTCCATAAGGTATCATTCAAATGAATACTTTTACTGGAAGTTTTTGTAATGCATTCAAATATTAAATCTTAATCAGCTCATTAAAACTTAATGTAGTGTGCATTCACTCAGTTCCCAAAGCCTGCAGGAACATATTGTTATCAAAGAGCCGACAGAATAACAATTAATTGCGCATCCTTATACATCGCAAACTCCGAGTCATCTGATTTAGGTTCGTGCAAGGTGCTGCAATCACACTGATCTGGGAAAGAACAATAACAAAAGGCACTTTTCCTTTTGTAGGTCAGGATTTGCAGGTTTTATGGGCCCAGAATCTGGAAACAAATATTTTACTAACTGACAACAGTGCCTTGGAAAACATCTTGAGCGCAGACAGGCTTTTGGATGCATGAGGCTGTGAGCTGTGACGGAATTTGTCTGGATCCCTCTTGTCCACGCATTACTGACCAACTTGAGCCAACTGGGGGAGGTGGAGGGAGGGAGATGTGGGGAGGTGGGGAGCTAAAAAGAGAGAAGGACGGAGAGAGAATGTACTGCAAAACAGCGCCGACCTGGGTTTAATTGGGAGAGCTTTGGCATTTTTCCGAAATGAAACAACGGGGAAACAGGAAATGCAATTACACCCACAGAGAAATGTGTCAAACAGGTTGCGAGCTCTCTCGCCATGCAGTCTCACTCCTCTGTAATGAACAGTTCCCGTAGCCAAAGGCACCGAGGGTGGCTTGTTTCACAAAAGGTGTGAAGTGAAGCTGTGCTGTGAGGTTTTCAGAGAGACGGCGCTGCACCCCGGGCTCGGTGAGGGCGAGATAAATAGCGAAAAGCCGTGCTATCTTTAACAGGCCTCGCCATCTGGGCTTGTCGCGTGGAGGAGACAAGATTAGGACGACGCTGAAGTTGACAACGAGTCTACCTCACGTGATCCGGTTCATTCCTGGTGCTAATAGCTCCTTTAATTAATGTAAACATATGATTTGGCAGGTGATGAGATATTAATAGCTGTTCAGAAGGGATACAGATTAGACAAAAATGGCTCTGTCAGGGTCACAGGGAGATCCTCAGTGAGCTGCTGTATGCACTGTACAATTGTCTCTTATCTCTAAATGGCATGTTGCATGCTGGGATAATGAGCAACTGCCACTCAGATGAGATGGACACAAATGTCATGGTGATGAATGAGAAGGTTCAGAGATGACAGCGGGCTAATGGGACCTTCTTCACAACACTCGCCTCTTGTTATTGACTCTTTCAAACAGAGACAAAACATATTCCGAATGTAAACATATAAACAACACCTCATTTTTACAAATTTAAACTGTTTTCTTTTAATATGGACAGTCCTCACTGCACTGTTATAAAGTACGGAAGCCCTGAGAGGCAAGGTGAATCTTTTTTTTGGGGAGGGGGGCAAGTTTATCGCCAACACATTCTCACTCCAACCTCGTCACATATCGATGTTTGGTCATGGACTTTCCACGTGCAAGGTGCAATGAGCATACCCTGGGTGTGTTGGTTGTTGGCGTTCTGGGATGCCAGCAAGTTCTGCCTGTTACGTGCATTGTCTGTTTTCAAAATACACAGAATACACAGGAAATGCACAATTTGTATACAGTCTCTTTCAAACTGAACGTACCATGTCTGTACATCCTTGCCCAGGAGGTTTAACAGCTTAACCTCTAAAAACAATAGTCGTTCACAAATGGCCTCATGTGACTCTAACGACTCCAACGACCACTGTTGCAGCAGGAGTTTCAACGACCGTCGTTGACACACCATTGGAGCACTAACGAACCAGTGACTTCATTGGCCTTGTGAAGACCTCCTCAGAGGTTAAATACCTGGGTTGTTTCCACACCAGTTCATCAGACTAGTTCCAGCCTAGTCAGACAAGCATGAACTGATGAAGCCTCTTGGATAAGCGGTGAAACGTCTTCTAAGACAAAACTAAGTCCAGTTGCATTCGTTTCAGTTGCCTTGAGATACGTCTGTACAACACCCCGAACTGACGTTTTGTTTCCTTCAACAACAAACGCATGTGGTTATGTCTTGCCAACTCTCGCACATGGTTAGATTTAGGAAAATAAGAACGGGGTTTGGCTTTACAGTCTAAAGGGGAGCGAACACGGGACTCCGGGGTGAAAGTCGGTGGTTATTGGACCGATGGGTCAGACTTTCGCCTCCTCAACTTTCGTTCTTGTCCCACCACGTTTCCCCCGACACCACCAAGGGCCATCAAACTATAACAGGACGCATATCATGCCGACGTTACAGGACGACTTTTTTCGTCGGTGTCTGACAACACAAGTCACTGCCCAAGCGTCGGATTGTAAAAAAACTGAAGAGGTTGTTATCTCCTAGGTAAGCGATATTATCTACTATAAGATAATCTCTTACCTAGGAGACAAACTTCTAGACTTCATTAGGATGTTTTGAGACTTAGAAATCCATGCATTATGAAGCATCTTATGTACGATACAAAGGGCATTGAAAATTCAGCCAAATGCAGCATAAACAAAATGTTTTACCTTCGTAGTTAACTAACTAAAAATGTTTACTGTAAACTGTCTAGACACTGTTTGGTTTACTCCGATGCTGGGTACCATAAAACTTCCATTAGCAGCCCAGGCTATTATTTGCTTAAATCACTAAACTCAACAGGCCTATATTAGCCTGCCTAATACTGTTTACATACCACTTTATCCTATTAAAGCACAACTTGGATTAATTTTTATAAAACCACTTTTGATTCTTTTGTTCTGAGGACGCTTACTGACTAAAGGAATATGAATAACTTATCGGATAATCAAAGAACAGACTCATAGTCTGACTTCATGACAGCTTCAGAGGAAGGGAGTCACCACTTGTTTTTTCGTCATGCCAGTAAATCTGAGTGACGGTCTTCTCTGGTGCACATAGTTTCAGTAAAATGATATGTTTGTGCAGCGGGACAGTAGTGCAGTGGTCAGCATTGTCACCTCACAGCAAGTGGGTTCCTGGTTCAAACCCGGGATGGGGGAGCCCTTCTGTGCGGAGTTTGCATGTTCTCCCTGTGTTAGCGTGGGTTTCCTCCAGGTGCTCCAGCTTCCTCCCACAGTCCAAAGACATGCAGGTTAATTGGTGACTCTAAATTGTCCGTAGGTGTGAATGTGAGTGTGAATGGTTGTCTGTATCTATGTGTCAGCCCTGTGATAATCTGGTGACCTGTCCAGGGTGAACCCCGCCTCTCACCCAATGTCAGCTGGGATAGGCTCCAGCCCCCCCGTGACCCCCAACAAGATAAGTGGTTACGAATAAATATTTGCAACTATGCATCTATAGAGAAATCGCGAAAACTGTCTTTCAGGGCTTCCATAAAAACACGTTAAATAGCCTTAATCTAGTTCTTGACATTTGCTTAAAATGAGAGGAAGAAACTAGTTGCAGCTGACTTGTTTCACGAGTTTTGAATTCAGGACAGCTTTTCAGTGGTTATTCTTTTACTTTCCTCAGGAATCCTCACCTTGCCGGCAGTTTTTTCTTGTATTGAGTGAAAAGGAAAAAGTCAGTATATTTGATTTTTCCATTATTATATACATTTATTTATCTGTGTGAGACACCCTCTATTCTATACTATACTCTCAAAACTTTCTTTTGTTCCCTCCATCCATGTTCTGCCACCAGGTCACGGTGGCATCTCATACATACTTCTCCATGGCTTCGTCCACCACCTCCTCCTGGGGGATTGAGGTGTCCTTGATGCATGTTTAATCCTCCAGTGTTATTCTGGGTCTGACCTGAGGTCTCTTCCTCAGCCCAGAGGACCTCCACAGTGAGGTATCCAGGACGCATCCTAATCAGACTCCCGAACCACCAACTTGCTCCTTTCAGTGCAAAGAAGCATCGACTTTACTGTGAGGGTCTGTCAGATGTCTGAGCTCCTTTCAGTGAAGCTCATTTTGGCCACTAGAATCTGCAGTTACTTTCTTTTAGTCATTACACGACCAATTGGTGAGGGGTTGAGTAAATTAAGAGCTTTGTCTCCAAGCATTTAACTTATTCTAAGGTGTGACACAACTGTAGGCCTGATGTCTCACAGTCTGTAAAAGTTTATGCTGAGCAAGTGAATTCTAATCAGTGTCTTTAGCCCCTTTTATTCTGCCTGTTCAATGCGGGAATATCGCATTGTCATGCCGCCTGGCTGTGCTGTATATAGGGTACAATCATGGAATGAGGGGACAGAGTGGTCTCGCCTTTAAGCCACCATAGGAGGCAGAAACAGCACCGAAACACTGTCTGTTTAAACAGGACAGCTGACAGGATGGGACCGTGAGCAGGATAGGAAGAGACGTGTTATGTGTGCGACCCACCACAGGAGAAATAAAAAATAGCTGGCAGTTCGTAGCAGTTAGCGGCTAACTCAGAATAAGAATGGCAGGCAAAAATGTCTGCAAATTGAAAAAACAATGAGGTCAAGGAGCTCCTTACCTCTCTGAGCAGAGGACGAGATCTGCTGCCATATAACAGAGACTGTTGTTGTCATGTTTTTCCATTGTCATTGTTTATAAAGTGCTGCCAACACGTATGTTTTACGTCACACTAGAGGCCAACGCTGTTGTGTTACATGTCACGACTCTTTTGATTCTGCAATGCCGGCATGCTGTTTATATCAAAGGTGACTTAAAGTAGGGATTTGTAGTAGCCCTATTAACGTGTGTAAAAAGGGATGTTGTGTTCAAGACACCTGACCAATGAAATGTCGTGACTCGCTGAGATGCACGTGGGGAAGGTGAAATGCATTATTGAACGCGTTCCTAGCCCGCTAGCCTGTTACAGAGATGAAGTATCTTTGTTCCGTTGTTACCAGTAACCATGAGTGGATTATGAGACAATGGTCCCCTGGGCACCAATATGCAAAAGCCCCCAACACCTTTCCTACATAGGAGCAAGACACACAGACTCTGTGGTGGTTTTAAATCTCTTAACAGTCGTTGTTGTTTTGTGTCTCTTCAAGATCATTTGGTGTCTTATTAAGGTAATTTTGTGTCTCTTTGAGATCATTTTGCATCTTGTTGAGGTAATTTTGTTTCTCTTTGAGATCATTTTGAGTCATTTGCTTTTCATTTTGGCAGCCATGCTAACAGCCGCACAGCCTGGTGAACAGCGTGGCTCGGCTGTGGCTCATCTAGGGATACAGCTCAGCCTGACACATATATAGACAGTAAAAATGATCTGTTTGTAGTCATAATATTGTCATAATACCAGAAATATTACACTTACATGGGTGGAATTTTGGCTCAGTAAAAAATACAAGATGCAAATGTTCCTCAAAAATCTAGGGCACACTCTGAGGTTTGTGCAAAATTAAAATGCCTTTTGTTATTTATGGCATTACGTATTTAAATACACATTACCATGTAAGCATTTTAAATCCAGTGGGAGTGTCACACTTTGCTGGCTGGCTCATCCATCAAGTTATGTTTGCAAATAGACAGCAGGCCCTCCACCTTTGCTGCAGTTTTAATGTAATTTGTAATTTTGATTTCCCATCTCAGCTGGGAGGAGCGACAACATGCAGACAGTTACAGATTTCAGCTTTGATATTGAGTATTTATTTAAATTCTGATATTTAATTTTGCATTGTAACTCTTTTTAGATGAAAAGCTTTAAATATTCCTTTTATCATTGTTTGATAGTGTGTCGTTATATTCACTTTTATTAAGATGCATTCTGATTATCCCACTTTGCCTCCATCACTTCCGTGTTGAATGGAGACACAGTATATTCATATTTTCTATTTTAAGACAGTGAATCAAAGTGACTTATTGTTTGCTTGGTGTTAAGTCCTCACAAATTCCCCCTGGATGAATAACTTGTCTCAGCATGTCATCACATTCAATTTTACTCTGATTTATCATCATTGCGGCATCCTTGCTCTGCTGCACGGCTTGAAAAGGCCTGGCAACGCCTGTTAGTCTTTCCTTGTCAGGTCACACAGTTGGGGAGGGAAAGGGCTTCTGGTCGCTGCACACAGATGTGATAGAGCGATCTTTCCACACGATATAGTGTTGCAATCAGTCAGCACGTGCTACAACCCCGTCATCCAGCTCCACTACTACAGGAAGGTGCTGCTTTGATATTTTCCAAATGAGTGGAACTTTGTGTCAGGAGGGCAACAGCTTACAAGGCTGTTTCACAGTCTGCGATACATGTAATCACCGTTCGCCTGGATTTACAGAGTCCCCCGGGGTCACGCTGCCGGCGTTAACTCCTTCTCTCACTCTGTGGGACACCCAGGGAACATCTGGAACTGCCATTGGCCAGACGCTGGTCCAAACAAGGAATCATCGGCCATTTTATGAGTGTATCAAGCTTTTGAGCCGAGGTTTGATCAAAGCACGGCTCACTTGACTTTGTCTGGTTCCTCCCCCCTGCAAGCTTTTCATCACCTCACAAGGACAAGTCGAAGCCTTGGAAGGGTGAGAAGTCACAGTGATTAAAGCAGCCAGACAAAGACTCAACATGCCAGGTGAAAAAAGAAAAGAAGTAAAATGAGTGCTTTTCAGAAACAACATGACGCCCTGATATCAGGTTTTAATAGTTTCATCAAACACAGTGAACACGTAGCTGTCAGCGTAAACCTTTAACTTGTGTTTTGGAAAAGGAAAACACCAAAATTACAGCTACATGTTTGTTTCTATGGGAACAACATATCCTCAGGTAAAAATCCCATCTTTGAAATGTCAGCTTTTCCAGAACAACTGAAAAACAACCATGTTTTGCGCTTTAGCACCGTGAAGTTTAAACTCTATTGATTTGGACTTGAAAGGGCTTGAAAAGATCAAAGGTTGAACCTTCTCAGCACGATGAGGAGAAACCTCTTCACCTTTCTTTTATACTTAAAGTCTGGGGAAAGCAAAAATAAATGTGTCACACTGCAGAAAAATGTGTCACTAACCATCCAACAAATTTGAATTTCCCCCAAAAAATATCCACTCACCAAGTTTATAAAATTAGGTTTCAAAATAGTGAAACAATTAGCAGTATTCTCTGCTCTGAAACGTCTACTGAAGGAGCTGAAACGAAGAACAAGGTGCGGCGAAGCGAACTCTCATTAGCAGCTAACCCAGCAGCACAAAGCACACACAGTCAGCTGAAGAAAAAAAGAGCTGCTGTGAAGCAACAGACTCTCGTTAGCAGCTAAAGCCTTTTGGGCTTGTTTCTAAAGTGGAGTTGCTTATTTGGGCTTGCTCTCTGAACATCGCCTTTCTCTCTATATAGCCGTTGCTTCTTTTGGGCTGGTTTCCATAGCCCTGGTTGCTTGTTTCTCTCCCAAGATCTGGCAACACTGACAAGCCGGCAAGCAACAACAACAATGGCGGCATCCACAGGATCACGAGGAGCGCCTAGTGTTTGGACCTAGGCCCTGGAGGCAGATCTGATTCAACATTGGGAAGAATATCCATGCCTTTACGATGTGTCGTCTCAAGTTTGGTGACGTCCCCACATTATCTGACACTCTGTCGGCGAGGACTCAGTGGAGAAATCTTGTAGCATGCACACACAGGTCTTTACGCAATTGGCGAGACTCCCGCTGACAGAAACACACGTCGCCAGGTATGAACACTCAAAACATTACGATAGTCTCCGCGACACAAAATCAGGGTGAAAATCGTGTAATGTGAACTAGCCTTAACCAAGTAGAACAAAGCACACACAGTCTGTTGAAAAACAATAGAGCCACTTCAAAGCTTGTTAGCAGCTAACTCATCAGCACAAAGCCCATGCAGTCAGCTGGAGAACAAGAGAGCCACTGCAAAGCAACAGACTCTTGTTAGCAGCTAACCCAATAGCACTAAGGACATACCATCACTAGAAGAATGAAAAAACAGCTGCACAGCAACAGACTCACATTAGACTGACATTTTAAAGTCCCATCTTTAAAATGTCAGCTTTTCAAGAACAAACACGTTTTTTTAGTAGTTTAAACTTCATCGATTTGGACTTGAAAGGGCTTTAAAGGATCAAAGGTTGGGTTGAATTTTCTCAGCCCAAAGAGGAGAAACCTCTTAACCCTTCATTTAAAATAATAAACTGAACTCACCAAGACTGGAGGAGGAACTTTATAAAATGTTAAAAGTAAAATGTTAATGTGGATCATTAAAAAAAATCTATGCCCACGATTTCTGTTCGACTTTGTCTAACTTCTGATTCAAGTTCAAAAGGATGTATATGAAGTTAATGATGAAAGTTCAAGAGGAAGCTTCTCATATAACACTAATCTATTTTCCATATGCACTCTTGCACTGCTCTCCCTTTTCCCATGTCAGGAAGTTTTCTCACATCCCATCGTGCAATTATCCAGTCTTTGCACTCCCCATTTGGGTATGTCACCCACTACACACTTTCGGCAAGCTTCACTCGTCTCTCATTTTCCCCCACCTCCCTTTCCCCTCTTGAATGACATCAGACATCACATCCCCATTGTCCTCTCAAGGAATATGAAATACAATCCAGCTGTGGTGTTGCAGCACAACCTTGAACTGCGATCATGACTTCATTGCTGTGCTGTGGCCGAGCCAAATATGTTGCACAAGCATTCCACTGCTCTGTACCTAATGCTGTCCTCTCTGCTGCCGCAGTGGTAATATGAGAATCTTTAATGGTCAATGATTGCAGTGTAAATGGGGATAAAGTGTAGAGTTTGACCTTTCCAAGTTTTCTGATACTGGAATTTATTTCCCTCCTTCATTTTTTTTTAAATTTGGCATTTTCCTCCATATATTCAACAGTAGGGTCTGCTGTGTTTCTGCTCTGCACTCTGTAAAGATCATCCGTCAGTAAGGCAGTGCACCATCTTCTGTTTATTGGGAACTACTGCTGCAGCTGCTGGTGGCGTACCACACATCACCTACTGTTTGCCAACAGACACCTGTTATAAGTCTTTTTATGAGCATGCTGTAAGCCCCGATCACACAGAAAGTGTTTTGCGCATTGCAAAAGACCCTAAAAAAGAGGGTGGATCACGGGGAGTACCACCAGTTGGTCCAGAGGCTTCACTTCAATGATGGCCATTTCCAGGCATATTTTAGGATGACTCGGGGGCAGTTTGACAACCTGCTGTCTATCATCGGGTCGTATATCTCTGGTTATCCAGCAACCGCTACCACCAGTTTCTCCTCCATCATTTACCAGCTGTGTCGTGACCACCACAGAACGCCCGCCTCTCAAATCATCCGATTGGACAATGGGGAAAAAAGATGAAGAAAAAAAGAGATTACGAGGGACGCTCTTCTGCTCTTAGGTGAAGTTTTTTCTGCTCAAGGAGTTCACAGTGCTTCGGCCAATACGCCAGGCGCCTAGAGCGCAGAAACGCAAGGCGTGTTGCAACACAAAAATAGCGAGCAAAAAGCTTCATTCTCAATAAAAAACAATTACAAAAAGCTGCCTCCAGCTGCTAAAATGCTTTCTGTATGATTGGGGCCTTAGGACAGATAACTATTGTGAGGAGCAATTAGCAGTGTCACAAAGCAGAAAGGAACAACGAGCTCGCCATGACTGAAGGCAATGGTCCAAAATGTTTTTGCTGCATCGATAACAAGTTGACAGGAAACTTAACTGTCTTGTTTTTTTTTTATTTTGACAAAGTGGACCATGTGGACCATATGCATAGCAAGTGCACTGACTGTGCATGCTCAGTAGATGATGATACTTCTCATCGTCAGTGCCTTTCATCTCTTGCACCGGTGTACTGTACTCCCCGTCCTTGTTCATACTCTCGTCATTAAATTTTCAGCTGTTCAGTCAAAAACTACAAATGCAGGAGCTCTTCTTGTTGTCATGAGGTGGCCATTTTTTTATAATGTCTATAATGTCCATGCTTCTTCTTGACTTATATGGCTGAATCAACTACAGGAACTGTGGTTTAACTGGAATGGAACTGCGTGTGCGTCTGCACGACCAGTACCAGTCCAGGGACAGAACACAGAGGGCATGTCCGAGCCGTTATTGTAAAGTTTGGCGTGTTTCAGATTCAGTTCGTCAGGCTCAGCTTTGCATGAGCTAGTTGACAGTGGGACAAGAGCAGTGGTTCCCAATGTGTCAAGTTTGTAAAAAACACAATTTATATTTGACTACAGTAAATTTCCCACACAGAGGTTTTATTTTGAAGTGCCATTTTCTGCTGTAGAGTGAGTGACTAACAGACAGCTACATGACAGAGACAGGAAACGTATGACGCTGAATGTATTAAACTGTGCCACCTTGCACTAACGACTACGAAGCAATCTGGACCCTGAGGCTGGACCAGTTGGTACCCACTGCACTAGAGGACTCATCAAAGTCATTAGGATTTATCCTCTGGGAACCATGAATGTCTCCTTCATATTCCGCAGTATAATCAATCCAATATTTGTTGACTTCAGTTTGTGTTGTAGCTCTGACTTTTCTCAGGCTGATCCTGTTTTACAGTGAACAATACAGAGAGAGGAATAAAAATTGAATGCCTCAGTGGACTGAAAATCCAAAAGCTGGTAAATGATGGAGGTTAATATGGCTTCTGAACTTCTGTGCAGATGCGCTTGTTAAAGTCGGAATGTTCTATTAGGGGAAACCTTGCTTTTGAAACCTTGGGTGAGTTGACTAGAACATCATGTTGTAAGCTGAGGAATAGAGAGACATACAGATCTGACTCTGGGGATTCAGCAGTACTGACCTCTAAACTGTAAAAAAGCAATACAGGAAGAAAGAGAACGATGCTGCTGGGATTGAGTTGGGCTAAGTCGTAGGATTTCTATTGATTCTTTTCCTATGTTCTGGTGCCTTTGTTGCAAGATTGTGTAAAAAAATCTCCCAATTAAATGTTTGCCTAAAACTTCAAATCCAGACACTGTACTGCAGCTCTTCAGTAATACAAAGAGAGAAAACACCCTCCATCCATTTTCATCCATTTTCATCTGCTTTTTCGGGGCTGGGTCGCGGGGCAGCAGGCCCAACAAAGCACCCCAGACATCCCTCTACCCAACAACGCTTTCCAGCTCCTCCTGGGGGACCCCAAGGTGTTCCCAGGCCAGATGAGATATGTAATCCCTCCAGTGTGTTCTGGGTCTGCCCCGGGGCCTCCTACCAGTGGGACATGCCCGAAACACCTCTAACAGGAGGCGCCCAGGAGGATCCTGATCAGATGCCGGAGCCACCTCAACTGACCCCTTTCCAAGTGAAGGAGCAGCAGCTCTACGCCGAGCTCCCTCCAGATGTCCGAGCTCCTTACCCTATCTCTAAGGCTGAGCCCAGACACCCCACGAAGGAAACTCATTTTGGCCGCTTGTATCTGCGATCTCATTCTTTCAGTCACTACCCAGAGCACATCACCATAGGTGAGGGTTGGGATGTAGATGGACCATTATATTGAAAGCTTTGCCTTCAGGCTCAGTAGATGGACCATTATATTGAAAGCTTTGCCTTCAGGCTCAGCCTCCTCTTCACCACGACGGTCCAGCACAGTGAGCCTGCATCACTGCAGACGCCACATTAAACTGCCTATCCATCTCATGCTCCATTCTCCATCGAGAACAAGACCCCGAGATACTTGAACACATTTGCTTGAGGCAGTAACTCTATCCTAAAACATCTTTACCTTATATTGTTAGTCATTCATGTGACACTTCTTTTAAACACCCCCAGCAGACCCAGTGCAGGGCTGTTGCAACCGGACAGGCAAACTAGGCAATTGCCTAGGGCCCTGAGCTGGAAGGGGGGCCCCAGAGACGGCTGACATTGGTCCATATCAATGACAATATTATGGAACCCCTATAGACACTGCAACAACGACAACACATTGGAATCCCCCCTAATGGGGCCCCCTACTAGCTGCTGCTTGTGAGTGGCTAAGTAGGGTGACCAGACGTCGCACACTGTGCGGGACTGCACAGCATTTCTGTCTCTTTTCACGCGTCACGCAAATTGAGACCATGTCCTGCATGATTGGCTGCCACCCACGCTAGCATTGTTGGAGTACCGTAGTACTACAGTACCTCACGGTACCACTACTGTGGGATAAGTTCAAAGTCCAATCGCAAGCAAAACAAATCATTCAGCACGCTATGCAAGTACAGATTTCAACCAGCAGCAGAAACAAAAGCTGAATCCTGCCAGTTGTGGGTTGAACGGGGGTCACAGACGCCGTATTCCTGTCAAATACGCCGCAAGATAAGGCTTACTGGCTCCAGGTCCAATAATTTCCTCTTTGTTGATTTCATGACTGCCCAGAAATACCTGAACAGCCGAGCCGTGGCGGCACACAGGTATGTGATGTGTCAGAGGAGAAACGAGCCGTTCACATTTCTCTGTCTGTGGCAGGTAACGGTCCAAAAACCTCACCGCACTGAAGGGACTGTTCTTTACTTATGAAGGGACTTGTCAGGGGAGGAGGGTGGCTGGTTGATTTTTATTTTATTTATTTATTTATTTTATTTTGATCCCCCCTATGTTAATCACTTATTGATGCTGTTTTTGAAGTATGAATAAGTCAATAAGTAATTTATTCCATTGAAATATCATTGATGTATTATAGAGAAGTGATTTATCTTTTTATAAATGACAAAAGGCACATCTGCCTCATTTTCACTGTGGTATCGTGATACTACTCAGAACCATGATACTTTCACTGGTATCATACTTTCGCTGGTATCGGGGGGGGCTACAAGGTGCCTCTTGCCTAGGGCCCCCAGAGTGTCTTGAAACAGCCCTGACCCAGTGAAACAACTTGTATTGTTTACATTTATTACCTTAAGACCTAAATTTGTCTCCTCACCTTCGTCTCCATCTCACAAGAGAGAAAGTTGAATTTATTTGTTCTGCAAAATCAATAATCAGCTTTCACCTGAATTCACAGCCCATTTATGTTTTGTCCTTTGTAATTTGTCACAACTTGCTCTTGGTACAGCAATTACCATCAGGAACAAACTGCCAAGAGTTCTTAATTATCTGTCAACGATGACAGAACAACTCAACTGGAAAGCAAAAAATGTTGGTGTTGGGAACCTTTATCTTGAGAGACGCTGACAGCATAAGTCAATCAACAAGCTCCATTAGTGATCTATGTTCTCTGCATGTGGAGGTTTAAAATGTGTTGTTTCAGTGTATCCTGAAATGGTGTATGGTATCCTATGAATTAGAGCCACACAAATGAGTGAAGCCCCGGCCCCTCCCTCTTCAACTTCACTTCAGCTGCATGCAAATAGTGTGCGGACAGCCAGGTAACAATAGTGTTTGCTACAAGCCTCCGCATTCTTTGTTACTGTTGTGGAATTAAACCACTGTTAAACATCTCAATGCAGTCTAATTTAGGCAATAACCCACCATTAACAAGAAGCTTGTCTTAGGTAAAACCACACCGTCTCCCTCTAACTAACTGCCAGATTCAATTTCGCCAACTGTCCGGTGCGAGCAGAGACAGATGCTGAATTGCTTTCCCATGTACCTGCTTCTTCTTAAACCAAAACTCAACCTGAAATAAAGTTTATGTCTCCCATGTTGGGTCTATGATAATTAATTTAAACAAAAATGACATACAGTTTGGGACTGTGGTGCATAAAGAGGGCAGAGTGTGGAGCTGCATGTTTCTGTTCTCTGGGCTTTTTTTAAAGCAATATTTAAAGCCTGTTTAGAAGATGATTATAAGAATTAGCATATGAGTATTTAAAAAAGAAAGGAGAAGAGAGTGAGGAGAGAAGAACAAAGTGAGAAGATGAGAGCAAAGCAAAGGATTGAAGAATAAGGAGAGGAGACGAGACTTGTTGCAGACAAACATAGGCCTACATGGTAGTTCGGAGGGTAGATTGGTTGGTTTATTATTTTAGTTTTTGAGTTCTGTGTAAAGATTTGTTGATTGTGATGGTTATTTACTTTGTAGAGCCCTAAGGCGTGCACACTGTGGCATTGTTTTCTTTGTTGTTGCCTGTTATAAGTAAGCGATAATTGTAGAAAGTGAATGGGGCGGCAGTAGCTCAGTCCATAGGGACTTGGGTTGGGAACCGGAGGGTCGCCTGTTCAAGTCCCCGTCCGGACCAAAAATGTGGAGCGTGGACTGGTAGCTGGAGAGGTGCCAGTTCACCTCCTGGGCACTGCCGAGGTGCCCCTGAGCAAGGCACCGAACCCCCCAACTGCTCGGAGCGCCTGTCATGGGCAGCCCACTCTGACATCTCTCCATTTAGTGCATGTATAGGTCCAGTTTGTGCATGTGTGTGTTCGGACCTGTGTGTAATTGACAACAGAGTGTAAAATTGAATTTCCCCTCGGGGATTAATAAAGTATATAAAATTAAAATTAAAAAATTAAAAAAATGTGTATATCTAGCAGCTGCTGGTTGTATATATTATAGATATTTAAACACCTCATAAGTGAGCTAGACAGACATTTGCTGAGCTCATTACTGTGCATAATAGTATTGCATGTAGGGGTGACCCCGAATACTCGATGATTCGGTGATTCGATTCGGAGAAGTCTGATTCGACTGCCAGTCTTGCCATCAGATCGTCGCAAAATGTGGTTATGAAACAAGACTGTACCATTCTGACTATATGGGGGTGCTCACTGCTGCTGAACATCTTGATTTAACATAGAATGTATTTGTTTTCTATTAATTCAAGCTTATTTTGATACAAACATCAGCCTAATTTCTGTTAATAAAAAATTGAAAATGACGCGTGCGTTTAATCAGTAGGCATAATCATTACTAAGCATGAATAAATCACCCAGTTGTTCGACCCAAATAAGCTGAGGTGAGTGAGTACGCTGCAGGACCATCAGAGCAGCATCGAGGCCTACGGTGAAGTGCCGTCCTGAAGTGTCTTGAAACGAATTTCACCGCTGATTGTTTTCTTGATAGACTCTGATTTTTTATTTGGCTACTTTTTGTCCAACGATTGAGAGCGGTGACGCACGGTCCGTGTGGATGAACTTGTATGAACCTGAGTTGATTAATGAAGTAACTTGAAGTCAGAAAGAAGGAAAACTGTTTTATTTTTACTGTTACTTTTATTATCTTATTATGCCATCTGAAGAATTAAATTTGTTTATTTGGGTGTTTTAGTTCTTTTCTCTGGAGCGGAAACTGACGCAAATGAGCTCATTAATCAATGAGGGGGAAAACAACATGATTCGACGATTAGTCGGCTAAAGGAAAAATCTGTCAAATCAGATTCGACTATGAAAATTCTTAGTCGGGGACACCCCTAATTGTATGTACTTAGGCCTCAAGCTCAAGAAACCCTCTGGTGCTGGCAGATAGAAACCTCCCAGCAGGGTGAACTTTGTGCACATTTTTTTGGCACACGCAAAAATAATTTAGGAAGGGATGCCCTTTTCCCCACTTGAGCACCTTCCCTGCAAAATGTTTGTGCACGGCACTGATTGCGACAACATACCACAAAATGACTCAGAGTTCATGCGGTTCCAGTCTCCTGGTTAAAGTCCTGTGCTTTGTGACCCATCCAGTACCCAAACCTCCCTCCTTATGGAACCACCTTCTTCTTTACTCTTGTCAGCGCATTGGTCACGTGATCGCAGCCTTCCCAGATTCGTGGGTTATACACAAATTAGTGGCTCATTATTACGTGGGATATGTATGAATTTTGGTGCATTACTTTTTGTTGGAAAGTTTCTGAGAACAGCCTGGTTATATGCATTTGTCCTGACTGCACTTTATTTTAAAAAAAGAGAAATATACAAAGATATTTAAAAGCATTAAGTGCATTGATCCTTTAGTTCTTCATCCTGCCCGCCATTTGAACGCTGTTGACATCACTGACTACCTGCTGGATGTCTGATATGAATGTCAATCCAATGACTCCTGGGAAATAAATCTAAAGTACTGCTTGAAAACAGGGTGAAAAGGTTAGCAGTTTGAATCCCAAACATCCAGGGTCCCGGAGCAAGACATCAAACTCTTACCTGTTCAGTTACCATAAGCTCCTCTCTATAAGCTCAACGTCTCATAGGTGTTATTGTTTCTCTGCTCACACTGACTTTAGTTTTATTGATGCTCGCTGTGCTCCCGTCTGTGCTTCCACTGTTAGAAAATCTTTACAATAAAGTGCCATTGTAGAGCCCAGGGAAAGCAGCACAATGGCACCATTCGTCACCTATATTGGTGTTCTTTAGTGATGTCGTTTGTTTCAAGATTCAGAATAGGGTGTCCTGTTTTTACGTTCTTACTTTTCAGTCGATATTTCCTCGCAGGTACAGTACTTAACTGGGCCAATATGAAAGTGCATGCATCACATTGTCGATTTTGTGATGTTACTTGGTTGAACAATAGGCCGTTAAGTTGGCAGTCTGATCAATCAATCACAATAACATAAGATCATATAGACTGAAAAATGTACAGGTGGCACTCGTTGACACATGTCCTGTCTTTGTGATGGATTTCTGTCTTTCTGGTTAGAAGCAAGGAGGCATGAGTCAGCCAACAAGTCAAACAAGGACACAGGGTACGATCAGTCAGCCTTTACAAAGGATTTATAAGTTGGATCTAATGAACCCAATCACCAGAAAAAATGTTGGTATTGTACAATTCTTCAAACCACAGATACGATACCTTTGCACGTTATTACATAGCAGATACGTTGAAACTTCAGCAATGCTGTGGTTAATGAGTGGTTAGATTTGGGCCCAAAAACCATTTGATTACAGTTCGGAAAAGATCATGTTTTGTCTTAAAATCCCCAGTTTTGTGGGCACAATCCCTGCTGGAAAATCAGCAGTGTCTCTGTGTAAAACACACCTGCTTTTCATGCCACTATCCTGGCCAAAAAAAGCAAATGGTTGCTACAAAACACCCTTGTTTGGTGCCTAAAAGCTGCTGGAAAAACTTCCTAAATCACAGCTGGTTTTGTTGTTTCTTGGTCTTGAACGGTGATCTGCAGCTTACCAGGTGTCACGCCAAGGTAACACATCATCCACCATTCCCTCCACCTCCAGATGGCGAGGTCAGCTCATATGGCCACTATGTCACTTAGACTGATGGTGACGATTCTGAAAAGCAACAGAGGGTTTAAATGTGACTCTGCACCAGTCTGTTAGAACTGAAGAAGCCTCTTGGATGAGAGGTGAAACATCTTCAAGTCAAATCCAGTGGCACTTAAGATTACGTCACTTATGACACTTTGATACGTTACATATAAAATGTACAAATGTATTTGTGGTTTGCAGGAACGTACTGTATAGTGCCACCATTTTCCTCTGGCAACTGGGCTTACCTAACAGCTTTAATAATTCTTAATAATACATTTGTTTTTAAGGACAGTTTTTGTGGGTGCCATCTTGTGAAAAAATATCTGAGACATTATTAATGAAGAGTCAAAAGTTTCTTGCTTGTTAATAAGCAATTAAGTCATTAACAAAATATTTGTGTAATAATCCAAATGTTAATTAAAACTGCAAACAGCATTAATTTGTTCTCAAATTATTTTGGTCCAGATGTTTTGGCTTTTTCTCAGAAGGTCAGAGGTCAAATGGTCTAATGGAGGGAGCTACCTGATGAATTATTCATTTATGCAAACTTTATTTACTCTTCAGGATTACACTGAGGGGTGGACCCTCATTTCCAGTGATGGAGGGATCATATTAGGCAACATAAAACACAAATTACTTACAAACAAAAACGAGAAAAATGTCCCAATTTTGTCAGGGAATCAATATTTAAAGTGTGTTGTAACTTATTCCATTAGTGTGGAGCCCAAAATCTAACAATGCTTTCACCCCTGCGCACCAAGGTGGTCTTGGTCCGGTTACAAACTAACTCTGGTGAGGTTTGTTTGTGGTGAGAACTTGTTCCGACCTCGATCCGAACCATCTGCAGTCACATTATGCATGACATGCACAGTACTGCTGTGAGAAGCTGCTGGCTGTGTGCCGGCTGGTCGGTGTGTTGACAGTGTTTTTGTGCTTTATTTTCACTGCCAGAAGGAGTAGACAGGGGTCCGCACCAGAGAGTTGAATTTTATAGTTGTCACTGCAGGCCACAGCAATGCTCAAACCGAAGCACTTGTTCTTCCACTGAAGTCTTAAATCATTCACAAAAACGTGTTGTTACAACACCAGCATCCGGCTGCTCTCACAGCAGCTCCTCACAGCTCAAAAAATGCTAGTGCAAAATTCTAAATATGCATTATTCGGATAAACTTATTAGATAATAGTAATCTAAATGGTTACCTCTCTCCCCTGCAAAGATATTAAAACTTATAACAGTTTTTTTAAGCTTAGAAACAGCTTTTTGGTAAGTAAAGTACAATAAAGATGGCGATGCTAAGCAAGATAATCAGAAGCAAGATTACAAAATGGCACAATGCAGAGGCTCCCCAGGCAAGGAGTGAGGTCAATAACACATTAATGGCAACTTATAAACAACTTTACAGATGGTGTCTCCTCATAATGTGGCACTGCAGACACTTTATCACCAGCCTGCACCCAGCAAAGGAACTGATTTTTTCATTTTCAGTTAATTTCTGAAACAGTAAGAACTGCTACCTTCGTATTGTTAAATAAAGTTAGGAATGTGGATCTTTAAATGGTGGGAAAATCAGGTTAGAGAGAGAAATATTTATTACTTCCCTGAAAAAAGGACCCTGAGAGTGTGCTTTAGAGAAGCACTTACCCACCACCTGCTCCAGTGCAGCTGCTCAGTAGCCAACAGAAGACAAACTAATTGTACTGCAAAGCTTCTGGGTGTGAATATATGCAACCGGCTGAATGAGAAGCAGGGTGCTGCTTAAACCGGCATGTGGGCATCTAAAAGATGCATGAATCGATGGACAGATTGAGATCTGCATGGATGTTTTGACTGTGAGCCAAAACAAAACAAAATCTCATCCTCCCCCAGTGTCCTGTACAATCACCTTCTGCTTAGCTTTATGACAGATGTGGCACTTTGGCAATCAATTCCAGGCTGGTGTCCCCCTATTTATCTGCAGGCAGGGCACTTCGGTCCCCATTCACAGTATTGATGGTGGGGCCGGAGAGGACTCTAATCTCCCTCCATGACATGTCTGTGATGGCAGCCTGTAAATCATCTTCTGTAGGGAGGCTGCAGAAAATACAAAATATGTCTCACAAAATACAGCACGTGTGCATTCATACAGATAAACAATACATATTTAAAAAGACCCTTTTCTGCTCATTTTCAGTTTCATACTCGTATTTAAAGTTTCCAGTATCATGTTTACATAATTTAATGGTCAAAAACATTTTATTTTCCTCGTACTGTCTGTGCTGGAACACCTGTACTCACGTTCTGTCTGAGATGCTCCATTTAGCCGATAGATGTATTAAGAGACCTGGATACAGTGATGAACATGTGACCCTGTTCATTTCTATGAGAGCTGCTCAGTGGCACATAAAGCCAAAGTGGTTAAACGGTACAAATGCCATGTAAAAAAAACTACCCATATGATCTGGATATTACTGGCACTACTTCCGCACCACGCTGCTCAAATAGCAGGTGCACTAGAAATCTCTGCCAGCCAAACGGCTAACTTCTAGTTTAACAATCTGCTAACTTAAAAGGGGAAAGAATGATTTAATCTTAGGCTCTTTTAGACTTTACAAATGGTATCGGACTGAATGGATCAAATCCTGATAGTGAAACAAGTCATTTTGCATGGATTGTGGCCCGTGACGTAAGGAGGTAACAGTGGGCCCCAGTGCATGCTATAATGCGTGTATTAAAACAAATAGAGACTTGACGTTGGGCAACGTAAACAAACATATTACCCAGCAAGCTTCACTGCATCTCTGACAGAAATATCAAATAATTAATAATTCAGTTGAATAGTTTATAGTAAATTTACAGATATTATAGCTGATATAGAAAAAGCATATAACTTTATTTTAACTAGCTGTTGACAATTTAAAAACAAAAACCATGACGCAGAGGGGTTTGCCTTTTTGAGGACATATATAGCAAATGGTACCATTTTTAAATTAATCAATTAATTAATCATTTGAACTTGAACACACTTTGAGCTTTGAATACAGGTATATTTCAAAGGTGGCAATCTGAACCTTTACTCCAGGGGCCCCAGTGCAATCACACTGCCTGGACTGTCTATATTTACGCCCCTGATTGTGACACTTAAAAAAATGATCCATCGATATACAGACATCTCTATCTTAATGTAAGTCAATAGGAAATAGTCTTTTTAGGCCGCGGGGCATCACATGACAGACCCTGGAAATTGAAGTACCACTGTTTTGCCACTAGGGGAATTGGCTGTAAAGCCCAGTGCACTTCCTGCGCGCCTAGTTTAGCCCCTGTCTCTTTTATGGATGTTAAAAGAGAAGTAGGGTCTCATTTATAAACATTGCGTACACACAAAACGAGGCCTGAAAGAGGCGTACGCCACTTCCCATGCAGAAGTTGTGATCTATGAAAACAGACTTGATAGGAGAAACTTTGACCCATGCTTACGAATATTTTGGAAATGGGAAATCGGCAACGCAGATGGTGAGGTGGAAGCCTGATTATAGAAATTGTCGAATATTTTTTGGTGCCCCACATTTTTGGCCTTTGTTCATATGTACATTTTAGTATGGATCCTACACACTGTTTTATAAATGAGACTCCTGGATGCATTGTTGCGCAACCGTAAACTTCAGCCCCGAAATTTTTGTGCGGTTTACAAGCAGCTACATCTCCTCTGTAGACATCATCTTCTTCTGGTTTTCAGTGGATCTTCTGCTTTGTTTGTTTTTGGACACAGCACTGTTGTTCTTTTTTACAAGATGTGTAACAACGCCCCCTATCTTATAAAAGTGAAAACACGCATTGCCGATATATCTCGTCAATGGCAGGGAAGCGTTCTGTCATAAATGATGGAGAATCTTGTCAATGACAGGACACTATGATGTCATACTGTAGCCAGAGTAGAAAGAAACTGTTGGAAACAGAGTATTCAGAGCAGTCTGAAGGTTTTTGCTCACATGGATTACCTCTACGTACATACATTTACCTCATTATTTTATACTTTGCCCACATTTTATATGAACATCCGACATTGTAACACTAAATAAAACACTAAACACAGAGAGGCATAATAGGTTCCCTTTAAGTCTCTGACTTGAGTTTTGCTGATTTTTTAAATTCAAAAAATACCAAGATATTTTAAAAGAAGCACATTTGTTTAATTGTCACCTTGATTTTCTGTAGTGCCGCTGTGTTACTGACTCCCTCTTATTTTTTTATTTTTTATTTTTCTTTATTAGATTTTCAAGACATCTGATAAAATAGTTATTATCTGACTTGACCTCTTGACTTAATGATACGGTCTGTAAAAAGCAAAGGTCCTCTCTTTCTTAATCCATCAAACACAAAGCACACACTGGTGAGAACACTCCTGCATGCACAAACACTCCTCTTGCGCCTCCATTAAAAATGTGCCCTGCTCTTTTTTGTCTCTCCCCTTCCATTTTCCTGTTTTTCTCCACTGTCTTCATCTCACTTCAGAGAATTTAATTTCTCTGTTTTGCCCCCACTTTCACCTCCACGTCTGTCGCCGGCTCACTGGGAGTGTATCTGAGGTCTTAGCAAGCAGCTCTACTTAAGCACGATAAGAGCACTTGAATGCAACGCCACAAGCCAATCCACTGTCAGCTCTGGCTGGAGGGCCGCTGAGGGGACATCGCGCTGCCTTACAAGTAAATAAGCCACTTGGGAACTTCTGGAGTGGCTCCCCTGAGAGACGGAGAGTGAGGAAACAAAGAGAAGAGGCCATGAGAGCGGGCTTAATGGAAACATCATATTCTGCCACCCAGGAGACCTCACAACCTTCCTGAAACCCTCCGTGATTATGAACTCATTAGCTGTAAAATTTTATAGATCAGAACAGCTGATACAAAGAGGTATTTTCTTTTCCTGAAAACACTCGTTAGTTTTTTGGAGATAAATTGGCATCTAAATGGGTGAGGAATCACGTCTGGTCCCCTTCCAGATTTAACCTGATTGTTTCAAGTGTTTGGAAACTCCCAGTCCAATCTGTCATTTAGAAACTCAATTCTTCAGACAAGCAAAACAACAACAACGAAACAAAACACAACCCTCCTCATTTAGCCGGTGCATGTTTCACTCAGGCTAAATAAGGTTTTTGTGTTTCCTGACTGTAGCTGTGTGCCACCAAGCCACAGAGCATATTTAGAGAAATTAATTATCAAGACTCCTTGTGAAAGATTGTGTACTTCAGTTAAATGGCAGATGTTGATAAAGACATTTTTTCCATGGTGCGCTAACAGCACAGCTACAAATGTTAGAAAAAGATGCTTGTTGACAGTAACCTTACAGTGACTGGTTTTATTGACCATACTGTGATGTAAGACCAGGCTAGCTACATTTTTCAGATGTCATGAACCATAAAATGAAAAGAACATTTGCACATTAAGTCAATCAATCAATTTTATTTATAAAGCCCAATATCACAAATCACAATTTGCCTCACAGGGCTTTACAGCATACAACATCCCTCTGTCCTTTGGACCCTCACAGCGGATAAGGAAAAACTCCCCAAAAAACCCCTTTAACGGGGGAAAAAA
>NC_065509.1:38410443-38429935 GCF_006386435.1 Epinephelus moara
CACTATGAGCTCACTAAGATATGACGGAGCTTGACCATTTAGAGCTTTATAAGTTAACAGTAGGATTTTAAATTCAATTCTGGATTTTACAGGGAGCCAGTGCAGAGAAGCTAAAACAGGAGAAATATGATCTCGTTTCATAGTTCCTGTTAGTACACGTGCTGCTGCATTCTGAATTAGCTGGAGAGTTTTTAAGGACTAAAAGATTAAAAAACAACAACTTGGTAGTTAGCAAGCTAATTAGCACATTAGGGCCGTCTTCTTCTTCTTCTCCTCCAGCACCTTCTTTCCTCCGAACCGGATCTTCTTCATCATCATGGCCTTTGGCAACCTGAAATCAACCTCCGGGCTAAAAGTGCAGAACGGCTTACTGTCGGACCGCAGCTACATCGAGGGCAACACATTCTCACTCCGACCTTGCTACATATTGATGTTTGGTCATGGCTTTCCACGTCCACATATGACATGCAAGGTACCCTGGGTGCGTTGGTTCTCTTTCAAAATAAATGCACTACATAAGTACAACACTGCGAATTGATGCTTTTTTTCCTTCAACAACAAAAACACGTGATTAAGTTTAGGAAAGAAGAAAAGGGTTTGGCCTAAGTATCTTACAGGATGCGAACACCACTCTCTCGGGTGAAAGTAGATGTTTGTTGAACCCACCCGCCCCAGTCGGGCTTTGGCCACCTTAACTTTTGTCCTTTTCCCGCCGCGTTACCCCCTGATGCCGTTGGGTGCCATTAAATTATAACCGGCCATGTATCATGCCAAAGTTAAAGGATGCCTTTTTTTGTTGGTCTCAGATGCAGTAAGTCACTGCCCACTTGCCGGATTTCAATGAATCTGGAGTGACACCGGGCTCTCAAGGGGTATGTGCCCTCTCAGGCTGATGTGGCGATCTTCAAGGCGACCTGTGTCACGCCCTCCGCTGGTACAACCACATCAAATCAGTGCTTACCTTTGGACAAGCTTTGTTATTTATTAGTAGTATTGGCCTTTAACAAATGTTGTCACCTCTGTCACTTACTTACTGAACGGACTGAGTGCAGCCCCGACATTTTCGTTTCTGTATTTTAAAGGAACACTGCTAAAGGTGCCACCTCTCTCCGACTCCTCACTCTCTGAATTAACTGGAATAAATAATGCACAGGGGAACAGCTCTGGGCATGATGTCAAACTGTCTTCATAAGTGCCTCTGGAGAATATTTTTTACTGATTTTAGTACTCTTGAGTTCTTTTAGAGCCAGCACATCATGGCCATCTGTGGCACTTCAGACAAATTCTCAGTTGTAGTGGCTGCCATTTGATTTGAAGATTTTCTTGTATTTTTTCTGTTGTTTTTTCATTTGACTTGACTTAATATCATCCTATATTTCCTTAATGTCATTTTCTCCAAAGTTTCAATTTTTTTGGTAAACTAGTGCCCAATTCAGACCAAAACCTTAACACAGGTCTATCTGAGTAGGTCAGCTGGCATCAGACCAACCCTTCTCCTGACATTAGTTGAAGGTCAGTTGGATGCTGACCAGCTTTGGTGACCAGACGTCTCTATTAGGGTGAAATCTGATTTAATTTTAGAGACATTTAGAGATCATTTATTCAGAGTGCAGACATGTTGGCAAGCAAGAGCTTCACAGAGGTGAAACTGAAACATTTAATAATAATAATTAGATTATGTCATTCAGTTTAATTAAATTATTTCATTAGTGAAATGTATGAAACTACACAGCAGAGTCATTAACTGTGACAAGAGATCAGCACAAGTGATAGCTATCGTATATGAATGGGACCAATGTGCTTTCAGTACACCCGCATCAAATGTGCACCTTCAGTATGAAATGGGTATTAGTGAACAGGGGTGTATCTATTTACAAGGTCCTATGTTTTCAGGGTCCTATCTCCCCAGGGTTCTATGTTCCCAGGGTTCTATGTTTCCAGGGTCCTATGTTCTCAGGGTACTATGTGCCGAGGGTCCCATTTTTTCAAGGGTCCTATGTTTCTAGGGTCCTACCTCCCCAGGGTCCTATGTCTCCAGGATGCTATGTTCCCAGGGTTCAATGATTCCAGGGTCCTATGTTCTCAGGGTCCCATGTGCCTAAGGTCCTATGTTTCTAGGGTCCTACCTCCCTAGCGTCCTTTCTTCCCAGGGTCCTATGCTCCCAGGGCTCTATGCTCCCAGGGCCCTAGATTCCCAGGGACCTATGTTTCCAGGGTCCTATGTTTTCAGGGTCCTATCTCCCCAGGGTTCTATGTTCCCAGGGTTCTATGTTTCCAGGGTCCTATGTTCTCAGGGTACTATGTGCCCATGGTCCCATTTTTTCAAGGGTCCTACCTTCCCAGGGTCCTATGACTCCAGGATCCTATGTTCCCAGGGTTCAATGATTCCTGGGTCCTATGTTCTCAGGGTCCCATGTGCCTAAGGTCCTACATTTCTAGGGTCCTACCTCCCTAGCGTCCTTTCTTCCCAGGGTCCTATCTTCCCAGGGTCCTATGCTCCCAGGGCCCTATGCTCCCAGGGCCCTAGATTCCCAGGGACCTATGTTTCCAGGGTCCTATGTTTTCAGGGTCCTATCTCCCCAGGGTGCTATGTTTCCAGGGTTCTATGTTTCCAGGGTCCTATGTTCTCAGGGTACTATGTGTCCATGGTCCCATTTTTTCAAGGGTCCTATGTTTCTAGGGTCCTACCTCCCCAGGGTCCTATGTCTCCAGGATCCTATGTTCCCAGGGTTCAATGATTCCTGGGTCCTAGATTCCCTGGGTACTATGTTTCCAGGGTCCTACCATCCCAGGGTCCTAAATTCCCAGGGTCCTATGTTTCCAGGGTCCAATTTTCTCAGGGTCCTGCCTTCCCAGGATCCTATGTTTCCAGGGCCTTATGTGCCCAGGGTCCTAGATTCCCAGGGTCCTATGTTTCCAGGGTCCTATGTTTCCAGGTGCCTAAATTCCCAGGGTCCTATGTTTCCAGGGTCCAATTTTCTCAGGGTCCTACCTTCCCGGGATCCTATGTTTCCAGGGCCCTATGTGCCCAGGGTCCTATGCTCCCAGGGTCCTAAATTCCTAGGGTCATATGTTTCCAGCGTCCAATTTTTTCAGGGTCCTACCTTCTCGGGATCCTATGTTTCCAGGATCTAATTTTCTCATGGTCCTACCTTCTCGGGATCCTATGTTTCCAGGATCTAATTTTCTCAGGTTCCTACCTTCCCGGGATCCTATGTTTCCAGGGCCCTATGTGCCCAGGGTCCTATGTTTCCAGGGTCCTATGTTTCCAGGGTTCTACATTCCTAAGATCCTATGTTTTCAAGCTCTAAGTTCCAAAGTTCAACATTCTGTTCACACAAATTAACCGTCCAAATGATTTCAAGTCAACTTTGACTCATTCCAAGTTGAAATATTTCACAAATAAACTAACCTGACCATAAACCTCTTTCCTAATCCTAACCTGTTTGGAAATGGCAATAATCAACTAGAGTTGTTTCCTTAGCCCTATAATGCTCCATATTTCATCTCTTGTTTTTCGTTCTCTCTTTTAATTAGTTAATAAGTGGTTGACTAATTCCTAGTATTTCAGATTTAGGGCTGAAATAAGTTTATCTCCATACAAAAGAGCAACTATCAGGGTGCTTTGGTAGCTCACTGCTGGGTAGAGCCTTTCACCATTAAGGCTGAGTGCAGTGTTATTTTATGATTATAGTCCCAGAGCCTAACCCTACCCATGTCAGATTAAGCAAATATAGAGCTGGAGAACATAAGATTCAGGGAACCTGGAACCTTGGGAACATCATACCCTTTTCTTGTGTTCCCATAATGTGCCATAGAAATCTGGGGACCCTGGGAACATAGGAATGATTCCAAGGAGGTTAAATGGACATTCACCAGAAACCAGGAAGTGAGTGCCGTGGTTAATTTAAAGATTGTCTTACTGTGACTCCACTGATGGACACATTTCAGAAACACCTTTGAATATAAGAGACAGGCAGAGGATTGTTATGACTGCTAATGGAGTATAAGCCCTATTATACGATATGGAGATAAAGTTGAAAAGCACAAGTGTGTCCCTTTTTACTAGCATTTTGCTCTGCCCCTCCTCCTGAGACTGAGACCCTGATGTAAAGCACTGTCATCTCAGTGCCAGCATGCGACTTGTCAGCTCCTGAAATTAATAAGATGAGATTTGTTTTTCAGATATACCTGGTGAGTTCATACGGTTAAGGAGGTAGATTCTGAAAGATGTGAGTCCGATGCTAATGGGGTAAAGATGGAGAGATTTCAAGAATTATGTTATGGTTTTCTTCTCCCCGTGAATCAATGCTAACGGGATTTGCTGCAACCAATCTAAATTGCTTTTTGTTCCCTGCGATTTAACAGGTCTCCTTGCACTGTCAGTGAATGTTTCTTCATTTACCTGCTGAATAATTTGATTAGTCAAATGCAATTTAGTGGATTTATCATCGGGCTCTGTTGAAGCCTAACCGCAAATGGCTGTGACAGAAGTTGGTTTTAAAATATATGCACACACACACACTCATACTGCTGTACACTACATCTGTGCTAGCCAGTCCGTGGAGAATGCCCAATGTGACAGCTGTTGGCAAGTTTATTTTTTGTCCAAATCTGGATAAACAGTCTTTTCCCATGAAGCATTTTCAAGGCCCTGCCAGCACACAGCTACACCCCCACGCATATCACTCTTGTTTCTCACACACACAGACACGAGTGGTATGTCAACAGCTGTACATATGTCCACATACGTTCTCGCTTAGCAGTTATCTTTAGATTGGATATGTCGTTAGATTAAATCCCCCGTGGGAAGGTAATGCACAGAGACAAACAGAACATCTCAAGCTTAACAGCACTGGGTGTTAAATGTCACATGTCCCAATGCGTATAGTCTTTAATCTTACCACTGTATACAACTGGACTCTTTTTGTTTTATTTGTTAGCCCTGTTTAAGCCTTGTTAAGCTGTGAAATGAGCTATACTGTCAGTTGCATAAAGAAAACTGTATATAAGGGTGTGCTACTTTTATAAATCCAAAGAACTGCTTATTTAACAAGAACAAGTAAATGTTTGAATTGATCTGAACGCTTACTAAGGTGCTGTTTCAGTTTTATCTCCATCCATACGGGATGCAGGATAGGAAAAAAACAATCCTCCGCCTACATGAAAGATTCAGCTCTGCACAAAGCCTTTCATTTGTGGTATAAACACAGATCAAACCAGAAATGTCTGTGAAGTGTCTTTGTGAAATGGTTTGTCACTGACAGAGTGAACTTCTGACCTCCGTAAGCTTTGGGCTGAGCACAGGCGGACATCACTGAGAAGTCATGCACTCTGTTAGTCGCAGCCTTCGAAATATGACACAGGCGTCACATCTGACAAGTGGGTGTGGAATGTTTTCGATGAAGTGTTGGATTGAAAAGTAAATCTCAGGGCGTGGGTGGCATTTACATGTAGTTTGTCATTTTTAACTACATGTGTAAAGGTTCTGTGTGCAACATTCAGAGCACTAACATAACAGCAAACCTATAGTTCTTCTGTAAAGATATAGTGGAGTAATGGCGTCATGGGCATGGATTGTATAAAATAATGGGCGTAGCCAACGTGACATCTCTCATTGGTTTGTGGACTCGTTTTGAAGCCTCTGTGTGGCATTTTAGCCTTCGCCATAATAGATTTTTGGAGCAGGAAGTGAACATATTTGGAAAAAAAGGGTTGAGCTAACCCTTATGCTAGCTGCTAGCTTGGTTAGCATGGTGCATTTACAGCTATGGTTAACTATAGTAATGCTAATGCTAATTTTTGCTAGCAAAAAACAGGCTTGAGACCATCATGACAAAATGTGCTTACCAGAAAAACTGAACGTCCTACTCCTTACATGGTCTTTTCGTACAACCTAACACTGAAGACTTTTTTAGGCAAATGAAATGTTACAATTAACTTTGATAAACTGAAAACACATTGAAATAGAAACAGCTATGGCTATGCCTAAACTCTGTTAATTTGGGGTTAAGCCATGGTTACATTACCCAGTCAATGTTGCCGCCGTGGTAGCAACTTGTTAACAGACGGCACCCACCTGTCACTCAAAGCAACCACACTCTCAATTATGCAAGCCTTAATAAATTTAAATTCACACTCTGTACAGTTGTCATAAATTAAAAAAAAGAAAATCAGCCATAGAGCCAAAAAACGTTTTTTTGCACCAGGCTGTAAACAATGCTTCTGCTGTAAATTTTGGCATTTTAACATGGGGGTCAGTGGGGATTGACTCACTCCTGGAGCCAGCCTCAAGTGGCCATTCAAGGAACTGCTGTTTTTGCCACTTCCACGTTGGCTTTATTTTTCAGCGCCAGAGGTTGCCTTTTAGCTGTGGTAAGCCAGTCTGGCTGTGCGTTCATGTTAGTGCATGTGTCTATCTAACTGGCTAGCTCATTGGCCCCGCTTCTCACTGTGCTCAAATGGCAATAACCACTGATATCAGGATGGCATCAGCACGGACGCCTAGCGCACCACCTTCCAGTTCCTCCGTGGTTGATGGTGTATTTTATAGGCACTGGGACATGAAATTGTAACTGTAAGGCTCCTTGAAGTCAGATTTCCGACTCAGAAAGTCAGATGAACCCCACCAACCCTGACCCTAAAAATTCAAGATGGCTGCTCTGCACATCAACAGTAGTGAAAACTGTTGTAATATACTGTGTATTAGCACTTTCGTCTTATTTGTGTCTCACAGTCACACACTAGTGTCCAACTTCTATCTGTGGACATGCAAAATGTGTTGTTATCAACTGGTATTGCTAAGAATGGCTAACCTGGCTAGAACTGGTATTGATGCCAACATCTTGGTTGTCTGACTTGAACTGAAATGAAGTCAGCTTGGGTGCGATGTCATTCCCAGCTCTGACATTCGAGTTTGTCAGCGCTGTTACTGTTGTTTAGCACAGTTCATGGAGTAAGCATCTTTAGGTGCTAGCTGCTGGCTCAGCCACCTCCATGTTGAGAACTGTGTCCAGACAGCTCAAGAAAATTTATTTTTAAATGATATTTTATTCTTATTTGGTGACAATCAGAATGTATCTACCGTATAAAGTTGGCTAACGTTAGCTAAAGTTAGCCCTCAGATTTTGATAGCATGGACAGTGTAAAGAAATACGATCAATCTTCAAATGCTCATTGCAGTCAAAATCGTCTTTGTAAGCAAAGTTTGGGGCAGCATACAAAAAACTTCAGCATGTTCATTCAGAGTAAGCAAGGTTTAAACATGTCGACACATCCATCTCAATGTGCTGCCATTTCTAAATCTTGAATGGAGCACTGTGTAATTTTCTGCTGTTCAATTTCATATTGACTATTCAAAAGAAAGCTATTTGAAAAATGTTTGACATTTGCGATATGGAATGCTGTGGTCAGTGTTTCATAGTGACTAATACCATAGCAATCAGTTGTTTTGCATCACAATCAGACACACTGAGTCCATCCAGAGCAATGATGAGAGCACCCACTAACTGGGGAGCAGTTATCAGAGGTTACAAGGGACATGACACCATTTTTGGAGGAGTTACAAAAAGGAAAGCTTTCTCTAAGGAAGGAGCTGATCACGTTGTAAACTCTGTTGTCATTCCTCCAGCATGGTGGCCTCTCCCTCGTAACCACCAGTAAACACCCTGTAAACAGGCCACGGTGGATCCAGCGCTCTGCTGTTTGAACATAGAGCAGTGCTTCATGGCTGGACCCAAAACACTCTGTCTACTGGCTTAAATGTGCATCATGGGGTATGAAATTAATAGCTTATCAAAATGCTAATTAAAAAAGTTCATTATCATGCAAATTAACGAGGGGTGAAATAGGCTTTTTTGACCACCTCTGCCGCCTGAATCCAACAAGTCCTCAGACCTGAGAAGGCAAATTGGGTTGTTTATGCATTTAAAAGTCCATCTGAAGGTTTTTGATGTGATGTGTTAATGGTTCAGGTATAGATAAGGCTAAACTAATCAATATTTCTACATTAGTAATGGATCCAATGACTATGTATAAAGTGAAAGGTGTTGTTCGCAATGACAGACCCAGAATTATCATTAAACTCCGCAGTTCCTTTCTGCTCTACAATGTTGTTTAGCATCTTTCTGCACATTAGCTGTGGTTACGTAGACAAATACAATTGAAGATTCCAACTCGACTGTTTATACGGACATAAACAAGCGGTCCGAGGATGTGTGTTAACATGCCCCAAAGCGTTTAATCAGAATATAACTTTTTTGACTCGCTCAAAGTGGTTCCGCTCATAGATGCAAGCTAGCAGCTCGAGTTCGGATTAACTCCACCCTCTCATCCAAATATGGTCACTTCTGGCTCCAAAAATCCAAGATGGCAAGAGCCAAAATGCTGAAATCAAAGCTTCAGAACGGCCACAAAACCAATTGGGTGACATCTATGGAGGTATGAAGAGACCTGGATACAGTATTGGCGGCTGGCTAGCTGTAAGTAAAGCCTAGTTCACATTACACGATTTTCACCGCGATTTTGACGTCGCAGAAGATCTTGAGAGCCACCTTGGGTGGGAGGTGAGTCGGCAGATAGTCTGCCACGACGAGTCCTCATGTGTGAACAAGTCTACGAGCAAGTCGCCCCCTCGTCTGGGACTGGGACTGGATATCTGGCATGCTAGAAAACTGTAGAAGTCTGACGCGACTGACAAAGAGCATCAGCCAATGAGAGGCGGGATACGTCCCACGTCAGCACGTTTCACTTTTCTCTATATATATCCGTCTAATAAGTTATTTAATCACATGATAGTCGCTTCTTTTGGGCTTGTTTCCATAGCCCTGGTTGCACTTTCTGGCAACACTGACAAGCCGGCAAGCAACAACAACAATGGCGGCGTCCACAGGATCACGGGGAGCGCATTGTGTTTGGACCCAGGCCCTGGAGGCAGATCTGATTCAACACTGGGAAGAATATCCATGCCTTTACGATGTGTCACCGCATTATCTTGGGCTCTGTCGGCGAAATCTTGTGGTATGCACACACAGGTCGTAACGCAGTTGCACACATCACCAGGTATGAACACTCAAAAGATTACAATAGTCTCCGCGATGCAAAATCGGGGTGAAAATCGTGTAATGTGAACTAGGCTTGAGCTACACTGCACTGCAGTCGATCTGGCGTTGGTTACTTCATAACGTATCTACTGATGTACAGACGACTCTTTCCCAATGTCAGTCTACAGGAAAAACATATTTTTGAGCCCAATGGGATCAGATGACGGAAAGCGGCATTATTATTTGGTATTTTTGTCACATACAGATTTGCAGTGATTATTGGTAATATGTATGCTGATGTTGCACAAAGTCAAGTCTGTATTTGATCGTGTGATGATACTTTGAAATATACAGTAGCTGTTTTGATGCAAAATCTGGCACTGGGGCCCATCCTAACCACCATACGCCACTGGTGAGCAGAGTATGTTTTGAGCTGTTTGAAAAATGTACCATTGCATTTTCGTTTTGCACTGGACAATCCAATATGTGGCTGGTAGTTAGGTTACACATCTCAAAAGAAAAAGAAAAACACCAAGATACCTCTTCCAATGATTTTCATTTCAATGAAAAGAAAACTATTTTCATCAAGTATAGCTCTCCTTTTCAGTGAGCTGAGAACGGAGCCAGTCATCAGTCCGTCCTCCCTTCCCTCAAAGCATGACATTTCAAGTTTAAGAATTAATGAATTCTTGCATCAAACTTTCTTATCAACCAGAAGGAGGATTTAGGGAGGGCTCTAATACAGCCTCCTTACAGAGTGAGAGGAGACTTTGATCTGTTTGATCAGGACACACTCTGAGCTGAACACATTAAGGCGAGAGATTCTTTTGTGAGCGCACCAGTTTAAAATCTGCTACAAGATAAAGACCAGCGCTGAAACTGCATGCTTTAAGTCTCTTCAAATAACATCAGCACTGTTTTCTTCTATGATAATGAAAACTCCAGTGTGTGCTTGTGTCTGCCACTGCCATGTGTGATTTTATTTCATTTTTCTGTGCGGTACTGCAAAATCAGAAAAAAACATCTGGCCTTTCGGTTTGATAACTGAAGTGCAGCTCAAACTGTTTCAGCAGTTTCCATTAATAAAATGGAAATTTTCATGAGTGGTGTAGATTACCACTGTCATTTTGAAAATGTCAAGAAATATCTGGGAACATCGTATCTGCGTGGGAAACAGTCATAATTAATTTTAAAACTCCAGGTTTAAAACACTAAGCAACTTAAAATGGTTTATTTCACATGGAATATGTTCTGCAGTGTCCGTCTTTTACTCTAAAACATCAGCAGTGGGCTGCTGTGTGGAAACAGACTACAAAGCATTACCACCCGGCTACTGGCCAACAGCCTCCAGCACCCACTTCTCTCTCCCAACCCCCACTGCCATAATTGCAGGGCCCTTGCACCCTTCAACCAAAATGGCTTCCATCCACAGTGATGTTGTTTGATTACATGAAAGGGTTCAGTTGTGTAATCATGGAAGTAATCAGGAACAAGAGGAGGACAAAGGGGGCAACATATTCTCCTTTAACACTGAGATGGATTGAAGAATCTGATATCTAAAAAATAGGATAGATGGATAGAAAAGTTGATACATGGGTGGATGGTTGAATGATAAATGGATGACAAAATAGATCAATCTATGGAGGGATGGAAAAATGGATGGATATAATGATGAATGGGTGTACTGATAGAAAAAATATATCAATTGATGGATATAAAACAGATGGATAGGTGGTTGGTTGGATGACTATAAAAAATGATGGATGCTGGGGACATGTTCCTGCCACTTTTTTAAATGGCTGATTTTGTCTCCATCATGTTTTAAAAGCATTGTGTCGCCCTGAGCACACACTGGAAGCATCAGGCTGCAGCTCAACCGACAGCCTGAAAGATCTGTACTTACACATCATCTTAAAATCATGTGTGGACGCCCACTAATTAAACTTGATTTCTCACAGGAAAAGCTGTGAAAATCTCTAGAGCTATGACCTGCCAGAAAAATCTTTTTGGCCATTGTCTTTATAATGACGGGATTGAGCGTCGTTTAGCTCGGGATATTTCTCAACATCAACGAGTCTCTCCTCATCCACTTTTCATCATCGTCACTCTTCATCTTCATCAGGAGACAGCAACAGCTACAAAGCTCTCTTTGTGCGTCCATGGTGAGGAGAGGAGTCGAGCTGCCATAGGAGCAGAGAAGAAGAGCTGGTTTGTACAAGCAGAGCGCAAGTGGGGTAAAAATGTATTGAATACTGGGGGCGGCATAGACTCACAAGTCAGTCTTTAGACGCTTTGCTTAACTAAAGACTGATGTCTTTCTCCCTGATTTTGTGTTTAGATGGGCGGATACAATTGCAGAGTTTAAAAAATCTCCCTGCGTTGCAGAACCAATAGTAAATCCGCAGGGCGGTCCTTCGGTGGCTCGCTGAACTCTTGTGCTCGTAAACATAGTCCGACTGCGTTAAAAGTTTTAAACAAAGTCGCTGTAAGTCCTTCATTTCCACAATCTTGTGGACTGAGCACACGTTTGATAAAACGGAGTTAAATC
The DNA here is from genome assembly GCF_006386435.1 of Epinephelus moara. NCBI lineage: Eukaryota > Metazoa > Chordata > Actinopteri > Perciformes > Serranidae > Epinephelus > Epinephelus moara. Next base: position 38,422,033 of record NC_065509.1, read on the forward strand.
TCTCGGCATCCATTTTCAAGCTCTCTGTGTGTTTGTGTCCTTGCAGACGAGAAAAGGGGGAGCGCACATTTCCGGGAGGGCGTGTCCTTTTCAAAAATGCAAGAGACGTTGCTTTGTTGCCGGCCGTTTTCTCCGATGTGTTAAGCACACTTTAGAAAGGAGTGTCCCCAGACTATCAGAAGGCGGAGATCTCTGATTGTCTGGTGGCGAGACTAGGGGCGGCAAGGCAGGAAATAGTAGTCACCACCGCGTATCCAGCCACCAGTGTGGCATTGTACATTGAAAATAAAAGGGGCATACTTTTTGATGTGCAGCATTTGCTGCTGGTGTGTTTTAGCCTTTAGAGGTGAGGTGGATGGGTAAAACAAACTCAAGACTTTCACCTGGGAGACAGCTGTTCATTTCCTGTGTGACACCAAAAGTAAATTGGGTCACCTTAATAACAGCGTAGTGTTCTAGTATGTGTTGTATGCTATGCTAGTGATGTATGTTACTTGATGTTACGTTATGTTAGTAACAAACTTTATTTTAAGCAAAACCATGATGTTTTTTTCTAAACCTAACCACATACTTTGTTGCCTAAATCTAAGGAAATACAAAGTATGAAGTACTTGGCCAGTATTTGAAGTTTATTTTGACAAGACTGCATGCATTTAAAGAGCAGAAACTGTACATTTCCTGTGAAACGGAAGTTTATTTTGAAAAGAGACTATACATTTAACAAACTTATATTGTCATGGCATCCCTAAACATCCAAAACCAATGTTAGAGCCCTCTATTTACACTCCCCAAACCCCTCAACACGACCCCCGCCTCCTGTTTTTTGATAAATATCTATAGAATACCAAGCACTCATGCTCGATGGCTTTCACGCACACGCTGCTACATTTCATGTGACTTCTACTCAACGTGTTTTTTCATTAGAGCTGTCTCGTGGGGGGTGTTTGTTGAAAATCAGGTGCAATCTCAGTTTTATAAGTTCAGTTGATGGTTTCTTTCTTTAATTAAATGTTAAAGCACATCATGGTGGGAATATGTTCTATTGTCTCCTCACCTTTTGTGAAATCCTTTCAGATTATAGTTTGACATTTTGGCCAAGCGTTGGTATTTGAAGAGTTTTGAGTGAGAATGTTGGGATGGATTGGTGAAAAAAACATAAAAAGTTGTTAGAAAAAGCACCAATATAATGGTTAATTATTTTCTCTGCAGTTCTATCATGTAATCTCGCCTTTCCACAGAGGTATCAGACTAATGTAAACCGTAACATGTGCCTGTGTCGTCCTAACGTATGCACACCCACTGCAGACTGTGCTCCTGCCGGCAGACAAAGACAAATAGGAACCAGGAGCTTCCTACAGCTCAGAGTGAAGCTGGCCACGCTCCCCCGCTGTGGCACCCCACCTTCCTGTCCGGAGCAAACTGACGCAGGGTGCTAACAAGTCAAGCCTCCTTTTCATCTGGGCCTTTGGGGGGCGGCTGAGTGCTGGTGGATTTGGGGAGAGGGCGTGTGTGTGTGTGTGTGTGGGTGGAAGGTGAGAGGTTTAGGGAGCCGGGCTCGCATCCGCTGACAGTCATGAAATATGTATAGACACTGTGCCTCAGTTGGGCCATAATTGATCAGAGGACGCCATTAACCACGGCACAGCCCCGTTTGGCTGCACCTGTGAACCCTACCCCCACCCTGATCCGCCGTCCCCACCCCCGTTTTTAACCAGCTATGACGATCAGACAGACAGAGAGGCAAAGAGGGGAGATTAATGAACGAGGCACGCCCAGCAGCTCAGTCACAGCCAAAGCAATCATTTTCTGTCAACGTTAGCATTCTGTCATTTGCATAATGTTGGACTGCTTTCACGCAGTCAAGCTCGACTTCAGCAAATATTTGCAGGAGAGTAAATATTAAGTACACTATCATGTTTATGACAACACAATCAATATTGCAAAAATGAAACTGTCAGTCTGCCTCTGCAGCCGCACTTTTTCTCTCTGGATGGATTGCAGTTCAAGCACCTTTTCAGCTGACCTGTGATCAGTAACCTCAGTCACACTCTGTGAGGAAGTGACACTGGAAAAGAGCCATGTGGAACACTTTCATTTTATTTACATCCAGGCGATTAGCTGACATTTGTCTTACTGTACAAACAGAGACATAGTGGTGCCTCAGTGTTTTTTGCTAAGAGCCTCTTCATCAGGTTATGTTGATATTTAGGGACATGTTGCCTGTTTTGAGGCTGGAGGGACGGTCAGAGACACGGTTTATAAAAGAGAATAGGAGAATTAAACAAAGTAGGGATGTGAACACTGTTAATCGGTTAACTGCTGAGTTTTTGACCGGTCACACATTTCAGTTTACTGCACTGTGAACCAGCTGGGTCTGGTTGGAGCTAGCTGCCTCCCCTTCAGTATATGTTATTACTGTAAGCTCTATTAACACCGATAGCAGTGTCAACACGGCTGACTTTCCACGTCCAAATATGACAAGCAAGGTACCCTGGGTGTGTTGGTTGTTGAAGCTCTGAGACGTCGTGTCAAATTCAGCCTGTTACATGCATTGCCTGTTTTCAAAATGCACTTCAATTTTCACAGGACATGTACAGATTGCATACAGTCTCTTTCAAAATAAACATACTATGTTGGTACAACACTGAGAATTGACTTTTTTATTTTTCTTCAACAACAAATGCACGTGGATACATTTTGCCAACGCACACATGTGGTTGGGTTTGGGGAAAAAAGAACAGAGTTTGGCTTTACAATCTTACAAGTGAACACCAGCCTCCCTGGTGAAAGTCAGTAGTTGTTGGACCCATCTCCCACCTCTCTCCTTCACCCTACTTGCTGCCTCAGCTTTCTTTGTTGTTCAGCCACGTTTCCCTGTAAAACATTAATGATGACCGGGAAATGCTGACGTGAAAGTTTTGGGTTTTTTCTGTCAGTGTCTGACGCACTAGCGGCGGTCCTGAATGTTGGAGTCTCCATAATCATGGCAACAATGACCCTGAGTGACAGACCTGTCATTCTGTGACATTCTCCTCCTCAAATTCTGATTAAAAATTTCGTTACTATGTCTCGTGAGACTCTTTTGGTTTAATATTTCTCATGTCATTCCAAATGTGTAAAAACATAGTCCCGTATTGAATCAGTAAGGGACAGTACAAGTTACTGCCTCAAGCGAGGGAGAGAATCTCAGGCTCTTGTTCACGAGTGAGGGTAGAATGGAGCGTGAGATGGATCAGGGGTTTGGAGGCACGTCTGCAGAGATGCACGCACTCTGCCGGACCGTCGTGGTGAAGAGGGAGCTGAGCCAGAAGTCAAAGCTTTCGATTTACTGGTCCATCTACATCCCAACCCTCACCTATGGTCATGAACTTTGGGTAGTGACCGAAAGAATGTGATCTTGGATACAAGTGGCCGGAATGAGTTTCCTCCGTGGGGTGGCTGGGCTCAGCCTTAGAGATAGGGGGAGGAGCTCGGAGTAGAGCCGCTGCTCCTTCGTGTCGAAAAGGGTCAGTTGAGGTGGTTCAGGCATCTGATCAGGATCCTCCTGGGCGCCTCCCATTAGAGGAGTTCCGGGCATGTCCAACTGGTAGGACGCCCCAGAACACACTGGAGGGATTTCACATCTCATCTGGCCTGGGAACTCCTTGGGGTCCCACATGAGGGGCTAGAAAGTGTTGCTGGGGAGAGGGACATCTGGAATACTTCGGTTGGTCTGCTGCCCCTGCACCCTGGCCTCGGATAAGTGGATGGAAATGGATGGATGGATGATCCTGTATTATACGAGATGGGTGGCAACCCTACTGCTAGCTAGTCTTCCACCCAACCTTGGTGGTGTGCATTAAAGAGCTTTAGCTAACCAGTGGAGAGTGTGAGCAACGCGCATTATGTTTCTGCATATTAATGAGGCTTGCTGGTTGTTTGCCATCAAAGCCAACAGAAAATAAGATAAAAGGCGACACATTTACATCACAAAACATTCAAATTTAACAACCTCTAAATGGGTGGCATTTTGAAATGCAGCGCTAAAGCTCATTGAGTCAGTGGAGTGCCAGACTAAAAGGAAAAGCCTCTTGTATTTCACCTCATTTTGCATTTTATTCTTAAAAAAATAACCAGTTAGTTACCAGTTAATAGGTGATGGGCTGTCAAAAACAAAATTAACTAAAACAGAAATTAACAGATAAAAACAGAGTCTTTGCAGCATCATAAAACTAGGCTACAGATGAAGCAGTAAAAAGCAATAAAAGCTGTAAAATCCTATAAAGAGCCCAAAATGTGTCTCTGTAAGTGATTCATCCACATTTTGATGTAATGACATACAGTATTGACATTTTAATGTTACGTTACAGATTATTTCACTGGCGACAATCCTCCAGCACAAAACACAAAAGTCCTGCTCTTCTCAGAAAAGACTCAGCAAAACAGAAATCAATGATCAGTGGTGCGCACAGATCAGTTCCTCCTTTCAGAGTCGCCTCATCAGATGCAAGATGCAATACCAGTTATTGTCCTGAGGGAAATTCAATTTGCAAGGCCAGTGGAGAAAATGGTTCCCATCAAGCACAACAGTGGACTACACTGGACAACAAATACACTTCCCCATTAACAGTGTTCAGGGTTGAAGTATTACTGCTGTCACTGCATTGCCAGTGATGTAGAGTGTGCAGCATCTTCATCAGCAGCCCCAATGACGCTGCACTAATCTGACACAAGAGTTTCACTCCAAATGTAAAGTTACTGTCGGTCTTTATTTTACAGACACAGGTTGTGCTATCAGAGGAGCTCCTGATGTAGTTTAGAGCTCAAGAGCTGGAAGCTGCTGCTTGTACTTAGACGTCTGTCTTTAATTTCATATCTCAGTTTGATGTGACATAAACTAAATAAAATTATTCGGAGGGAGATGGATGAGGCTGACTTTATACTGTTTTTCTTATTGTTTAAAAGACCAAAAATTACTATGAGTTTGTCAGTTTTTACTTTCTCACTTCATTATCCAGTCTATGGCACTCAGCCCCAATTCATTCATTCCTACTAAGGATGTAAATCTTAGAGGACCTATTACGCTTTTCCCTGTTTCCTGTGTTATGTATATTTTGGTGTTGGATGGTCATAATTAAGCATGGTCAAAGTTTTAAATAATGAGGTAAATGTATATAAAAGTAATCCCTCTGAGCAGAGACCTCAGACCTGTCTGAATTCTCTCTTTCAAACAGGTTTGTTAACTTTAAAGACAAGCTAACGTCAAGCATATAATTTTGTTAGGGATGCTATTGACAATTTTACAAAAAAAAAAAAAAGTAGAAACATGACGGAGATGGGTTTGCCGTTATTTAAGGGCAGTGCAACCACACCGCCTGCACTGTCAACCCAGTCTCACACCGAAGTCGTTGAAATCTGACGCTTGGGCAGTGACCTGCGCCATCAGACACTGATGCAAAAAGCCGTCCTTTAATGTTGGCATGATACGCGGTCGGTCACCGTTATAGTTTAACGGTGCTTGGTGGCATCAGGGGGACAAGAACGAAAGTTAAAGAGGCGAAAGTCCGGGTAGGGCGGGCGGGAGCGGTGGTGAATGGGTCCGACAACCAGTGACTTTCACTGGGGAGAGTGGTGTTCACGTCCTGTAAGATTATAAAGCCAGTTCTTTTTTCCTAAACCCAACCACGTGCATTAGTTGTTGAAATAAAACAAACTTCAATCCGCGTTGTTGTACAGATTCAGTGCATTTATTTTGAAAGAGACTGTATGTAAACGGTAACTTTCCTGTGAAAACAAAAGTGTATTTTAGAAGGAGACAATGCATGTAACAGGCCGAAGTTGACACATCAACGGAACGTCAACAACCAGCGCACCCAGAGTACCTTTCACATCGTATCTGGACGTGGAAAGTCCATGACCAAACGTGGATATGTGACAAGGTCGGAGTGAGAATGTGTTGGCACCGTCTGTATTTACACCCCTGATTGATGGGTTTTTTTGGCAGTGAGGTGCCATCACACACACACACACGCGTAGGGTATCAGGATGTTTTTACACCTCCAATACCTGTTAGTATAATAAACCCACTGTTGGTTTTGGTCTTGGGTTTGCTAGCAATGATGAAAAAATGACATATCGTCAGTTATCAAGACTCTTTAAACAACACAGAGTTTTACCTTTAGAACTGATGAACATATAAAATGTCTATTCTTCCAATCACCACCAAATCGGTCCCTTATACGTCAGGGATTTAAAAAGCTTCTCCGACTCTTTTTTACCCAAGAGTGCTGTTGATTCATCCAAATTGGTGAGCTTGATTTATTATTTCAAAATCCAAAAATAAGATCAAAACAAAGCACTCACAAGCCCTTAAGAAGAGGCTGCACTCACTAGTCTCACATGCACTGCGTTCCCTTTACCTTCAGTATCAATGGGACAACAAGGTGCTGTGTGCAGTCGGATGTCAGGATGCTGTGAGTATTGGATTTCAGTTTTAAAGAGGGAGTGTAAAAAATCACACTGAAACTGTCCTTTAACAGCGTGTTTTGGTGCGTCACCAGTAGAGTCAGTTTCAGATAAATCCCAAATCTTCCCGTCATGAAGACTGTTGACGGTCCGCACTGGACGCTGAACACAAGCAATGAATTATCCTCATTCACTTCAGTTTAGTGACGCCTTGTGTCTGTCCAGTGTGTATCATCCGTCTATAGCCTGTCAAATCAGCTGTTAGTGTGTGTGTGTTTGCAGGACTAGTGGGGGATGGTAACTAAGGAAACCTGTGCAACACGTTTGGACAGCTGCTGAGAGGTTATTGATTGGCTTGGAAATTATTAAACCCCCAGGAGTCCAAAGAGGCTGTTGCTGTGCTGCAGGACTCACTTTAAACTCCATCCATTTATAACCAGTGAAGTCACAACAAACATTAGTGTGTCACAATTATTAAAAATTGCATGGCGTACAAAGGGCTGGTACACATTTATTTAACAGTAGTGTAACAAACTCACCAAAGCACCTGTTTTCATTTATTAACACAACAAACAGTGAGGAAAAAAAATGTAAGAGTGATACTGTTGAGGGCTGGTTTTTCCCTAATGTCAGTTGACTGACAACTTTGCATCAGTCTCCATTTTTTGACGAATGTAGCTAGATAGCTGTGCAGGAAGAGGCCGTCCTTATTCTTATACCTGCCAACAACCGTAAATTAGTGAATAACCAATGTTATGATTTCAATCGTTTTTCCACACATGTATTTTAGTCATTTCTACCTTTCATCTGATCATATTTGTGCACTAAATAATAATAATAAGTGTTCAGTTATTGTAGCAGTAATCATTGTAGCAACTTTGGACCACCCAAAGACGCGAACCATGGCAGAAAAATGGCTACATCCCCGCAAGATCAAACACCGCAAAAGTTAGTAAAAGACGTGTTGAAAACGGTTGAAAACTGCTACACAACCGAAGGCTGTATATTTGTCTCTATTATTTGTGTATTTTGCTTTTCATGTAGTTTTGATGCTATTGTTGATGTTGATGTGACGACTATCAAACTGTTCTGTCTTTGGTGCTATTGGGTTTAGACCACACCAACTACTGACATAGTAGCCAATAAAGACAGAGAAAGTCTACATAGGGCGGGCGGACAGGAAGGGTGATGGAGGGGTCAAACAAACACAGGACTTTCCCCCAGTAGACCGCTGTGTCTTCATGTGGTTGTTTTGCCCCTTTTCTTACTATATAATGACAAAAACTCTGTCTGTGTGTCTGTTCCACGTTTTTCTCCTCACTGACTTGGTCAATCCAGGTGAAATTTGGCACAGTGGTAGAGGGTCATGGGAGGATGTGAATGAAGCAATATTACATCAATTGGCCAAAGGGGGGCGCTATAGCAACTGATTGAAATTGCAAACTTTGAATGGGCATAT
>NC_065509.1:38430390-38459062 GCF_006386435.1 Epinephelus moara
ATAATCACGGAAACTGTCAGTGTATCATTCTGTCAGTCAGTCATTCTGTCTGTCCCACGTTTTTCTACTCACTGACGTGGTCAATCTATGTGAAACTGCACATAGGCATTGAGGACTGGCATAGGTAGAAGGTGACAAAGCTACCAATGGGTATGGACTAGTTGTAGTAAATTTGTGTCTCTTGCCGTTCCCTTGCGTCTCTTTGTGTTTTTTTTTAGTCTCTTCCTGGTCTGTACATGTTAATTCAAGCAACATTGTGCAGGTGAAGGCCAGCAGGGCCCCTGACACTTTGGGCCCCTGTGCCTGTTTCCGGTAGACCAGTTCAGAAATCCATCTATGACTGCTGTCACATAGTTACGATACATCAAATTACATCAGTGTTAATCACATGTTAAACCCTGGAGACTGCTGTGCATCATGAACAGATGCTACAGGATGCCCTGTGCGTCAGTATGAGACCCTGAGGGGACATGAAAAAGCTTCGCATTAGACGACCTGGGAATGAGAAAAGATTGGAAGTGCGTTCATGCTGCTTTGTACATGACTACATTGTTTATGGTCTGCTGAATTGTGTGAAGGAATTATTAGTTTAACTCATCAGAAGGTACAAATATATAATTTGTGCATGTGAGTTACGTGTGATACCTGCTGGGCTCCACACCGCTCTCATATGACAATGCCAGCTATGATTGTAAGACAATTTGTGACTCAGCTGCCGATTTCCTATCCGATCAATCAATCACAGCATCAATCAATACATTAGTCTCAGTTCTAGCTCCAACTCCACATTGAACCGTCTGCTCTGTAACGCTGTTAGCAGTTGGTCGTATAGTGAGCAAAGTGATCCTCTGATTTTCTGACTGAGGCTTTCAGATTTTGTTGCACACTTCGTAGTCGTCCCGTCTAATTGCAAACTGATTACAGGCTTCAGATTGCTCTCTTTTTGTTTATTAGTATTCTGGAGATTAAAGGCCATCACCGAGTGCATCCGTTCCTCTCACTTCAATTCCTCAGCCGTGAAATAAAACGTATTTAAAGTATGATGCCTGCATACAAATTGTGATTGTTTCGTGACAAATGTTGAGAAATTATCAGAGATCGGTTCACCTCAAGTTTCACCCACTGGTAAATGTAGTATAATATTACATAACATAATTTCCACGATCTCAATGAAAATATCTTTTAACTCATTGTTTTCAAAGGTCCCTCTTCTGTTCTCGTTATGTGTGTAGCTGCTCAGCTATGCAGCAAGTTATATGCATTTCCAAGAAAGGTTTAAGACAGGAGACGACTAAAGCATTAGCACTGTGAGAGTAGGGAAAAGTCAGCTCAGATTCACTTTAGAAATGTTAATATGATTCATATGAAATGTACAAATGTAATGTATGGTTTGCAGAAACATACGTTGACAACATTTTCTTCTAGCGACTTCTCTAATAATAAGTAGACAAGAGAATTAAAGCACATACAGTAAAGCATTGCCCTGAAGAAAAAGCATTGTGAAGTGACCCCCAGTAATGAAAGAGCTTCCAACATCTCCACAAGCAGTTTGAAGCCCCAACAAGAGCTCCAATGAGAGCATTTAAAAACTGGATGTAAGATGTTTGTGGATATTTGCTCGATGTCATTCTGACAAGATGGTGGATGTAACACTTGAGCAGCGATGGAGCTGTGGGGTTGCCAATAGCAACAGAACATGAAACTGGAACTAACTGCTGGTGGCAGAATGTGGTTTAACTTGGGATTAGTGGCACAATACAACTGTGACAAATGACGTATGGCAGCAGAGTAGATTGTTAGTAAGTGACAGAGCTATTTTTAACCTTCTGGGGCGAGTGAAGTCCCAAGTCAAAGGTGGTTAGAGATCAGACAGAGATGTAGTAGCCTAGAATAAAGAATAGGGAGACCAAATATACTGAAGCAGTGGGTTAGGAGTTTGTACTGGAACTCAGGAGTGTAGGCTCAGACAGAGAAGGTCAAAGATGCTTGTCTATATTTGCTTGTGTTTTGTTGTATTTATCAAAGATTCCCTCTGAGATGGAGGACGGAACAATGTCAGTGAAACAGCTGTGGAAATGTGCCAGAAGGAGTTGCTCATAGCAACACAACTTGAAACTGAAGCTGGAGGCAGAATGTGGTCTAACTTTGGATCGGTGGCAAAAACAACAACTGTGATTTAGTTAAATCCTCATTTTGTAACTGAAGTTTAATTAGAGTCTAAAAAAGAGAGTCTTTCACACCTGTGGTTCAGTTAATTTAGTCCGCACTGAGGATAAAAAAATATACACTTACTTTTTGCAAGCGAACTAAGAGTAGTGAACATGAAGTTCTGCAGACTGACAAGCAACTCGTTGATTGAACAGTTTCGGCATTTGTCATCCTGCATCATCAGGGCCCACATGGGGAAATCAAAAGCCGGTGACTGACAGAAGTATATGCAGCAGCACAAAGTTAAAGTGATATACACATTAATGCATGAATAATTATAATCCAGTAATATGATATCCATCCATCAGTCCATTCATCCATTTTCGTCCACTTATCCGGGGCCAGTTGCGAGGCCAGCAAGCTGAGCAAAGTACCCCAAATGTCCCTCTCCCCAGCAATGCTCTTCAGCTCCTCTCGGGGGATCCTGAGGCGTTCCCAGGCCAGATGAGATATATAATCCCTCCAGTATGTTGTGGGTCTGCCGGGGGCCTCCTACCAGTGGGACATGCCCCGAACACCTCTAACGGGAGGCAAAGAGGCACACTGAAATGACCTCTTTCAGTCTGAAGGAGCAACTGATCTACTGTCTGGATGTCCGAGCTCCTCACCCTATCTCCGAGGCTGAGCCCAGCCACCCCACGGAGGAAACTCATATCGGCCGCTTGTATCTGCGATCTCATTCTTTCGATCACTACCCATGAAGTGATGGTTGGGACGTAGATGGACCAGTAAATCGAAAGCTTCGCCCTCTGGCTCAGCTCCCTCTTCACCACGATGGTCTGGCACAGTGCCCCCATTACTGCAGACGCCACGTCAAACCACCAATCCATCTCACGCTCCATTTTACCCTCACTAGTGAACAAGACGCCGAAATGCTTGAACTCCTTCACTTGAGGTAATAACTCTCTCCCAAACCAGAAGGGCCAACCCACCGTTTTCCAGCAGAGAACCATGGCCTCAGACTTGGAGGTGCTGACTCTCACCCTGACGGCTTCACACTTGGGTGCAAACCGCTCCAGTGCCTGCTGGAGGTCACAGCATCATAAAGCCAACAGAACCACATCATCTGCAAAAAGCTGAGATGCAATACTAAGGTCCTCGTACAAGACCCCTTCCTCCCCCGGGCTGCACCTTGAGATCGTGTCCATGAATATCACATACAGAATCACTGACAACCCTGGCAATATAATATATATGATTCTGAAATGGGGCCATCTGCTTCATGAGTACTTTCACTTTTGGTACTTGGAACGTTTGACTTGTACTTGTAACACATAATTTCGACACTGTGGTATTGCTACTTTTACACCTTCTGAATACTTTTTCCACCTCTGTCAACATGCCAATAAAAGTCCCGCCCCTCTTCACAGGGAAACATAACTTTTGGAAACTGCAAAATACAGGTCAACGACCCTCCAATGGACCTTAACTGTATTCAGTATTATCACACAACAGGAAGAGGATGCAGGCACAGCATTGTTAATAGACAGTTGTGTCCTTTAATGACTTCCTGTGGTAGTACAAGGCCAGTTGGATGTCATTGTTATCTCAAAGGATGCAGCGCGTAACCTACTCATCTCGTTGTACCGTGTGACCTACATTCTCCAGTACCCGCTACTGCCAAGTTCCCTCATGCCAGGAAACACAATGGCAAAGGTGTAATGAATCAAACAAGGACACACTGAGTGACAGACATGAAGCTCCTGCACAGGTCATTGAGTTGAGTAAAGTGAGTGAGCAATCGTGGTCCAGTGGGTTTTCTATGCACAGCACGGTCACTCCAAACAGACACTATAGGCATGGATGAGTGAATGGCTCTCTCTATCCATAAGTTACTCAGTATTGTAATAAAAAACCCAATAAAGTGGATATTTTTGCAGAAAAAAAAGACAAAATGTTAATCAAAATGTCCTCAAAAAATAAAATAGACACCTCAATACGAGCAGATCTCTTTAGAGCCACAGATAAATGCAGTTTTAAACAAGAGCTGAACAGAGCAGAGAATATGTCAGATTCATTTTGTTCACATGTTCCCTCTAAAGGTGTAAAGACTGGAATTGCATCTGAAATTCAGGGCATTTTTTTCTCTATTCATTGTCTAGTTTTGACATTTCATTGACCCATGTCTCATTAAGAATTCCCCGTCTTTCAGCATTCATTCGCCCTCCATGCAGGCTGAACAGTAAATTGCTGCAGGGGCGTTGATGTGCAAGAAGAGCCGGCCATCTTAATGGGGGACATGAGTGGGTGGTCTGCTCTCTGAGGGCCTTCTGCAGCCCCTTACCTTGCTGTAATGACTCATTCAGTTCAGCTTAGTCACCCTGCTCTTTTCAGGCCTTTGCATGGTGTTGAAACATGTTGCAAAATTGGCAAAATAGGCTTTTAGTCTCTGTTTGGTGCCTTTTATCTGAGCTGAAAAGTCATTAATAACTATCAGCCACAAGATAACGGCTGTCCGGTAATGTTCTTGTAGCCTTTTGGTAAAATTACACCTGATTTGTGAAGAGGACAGATATGATTTTCTTTATGGTCACTGGCCTTTAATCTGAGAGCTGGTGCAGTCTGAAACCAGGGGCCCTTCTCTCTGAAGGGGCCATGGGACTTTTCATCTTGTCTCACCATGCCCTCAGTTATTTCTTCCTGTTTTCAACTCGTCCTTTGGCTTTGTTGCTTGGTTGGATTTGTTTTCATATGCACAAGAACTGTCCACCTGTAACATCTGTTTCCATGTGCGTATATGCATTCTACTCAGCAAGTGCGTGATTGAACAAGAGAAGCAGAGGTTGATTTTGTTTTTTGCACTAACGCTACCAATGCAACACCACCATAAAACAATGATTAGCCTACTGCACACATTTCAAACACCATCCAACAGGCCAGTGCTTAGCTGTCTTCTGTTCATAGTAGGCAAGGAGGATAAAGAGGATATAGACAAAAAGCTGCAAGCTGCAAACTGCTGATTTTAATGGAGAATCATTCATAAGTTCAAAAAGTATTTAGTATTATAGATGACTGAGAAGGTAAAACCTTTTGTTTGGCATCTAACATTTGAACTTTCAAGACATTTTAATGCCCTTTGTATTGTGTACTAAGGGCTTCATTCTGCATGGCTTTCTCACTCTGAAAAAACCCTTAAACCTAAAAGTATATCTCCTACATAGGATCATGTACAAGATAAACTAGGGTTTTGACCGACACTGTCTATTGTTCATGTTGGGATGAGGTTTTTTTTTTTTGGTGTCTTCCGAGATGACCCATATGGCTGTTCCAAAAACAACTCTCACAGTACGAGCACCTGTGGTTAAAGGAGTTAAAGTGTGGCCTTATTCTGTGTTTCTCATTGTCAACAGATCATAAAAAGACCAAAACCAACAATGTGCTGTTCCATCTCTTCATACTTTCCCTACTCTGTCCGTGCCAAGTCACTTCCCTCAGACAGAAATCTTTAAAAATGGGTCATAAATATATAACTTTACTTTTTTTTTAAAAAAGGGGCTAAGGCAATGCATAATTGTCTTTATGAGGAATACTTTACAGCTTTCATTTGTTTTGTTTTTAATAACAGATGTCTGGCACAGAGGGAGAAAATATTTTGGACTTCGATTTACAGAAAATACTTGTTAGTAGGATACCTTCAAGAAAAAAATGGCGTATCACCCTCTTAAAACGACTTGATAAGGTTAGTGAAGCAAACAGGTCATGTTAAGTGTTAGGGAAACCTTTGTGGTTAGACAAAAATCCAAGTTGATGGGGCGTAAACTGTGGTCTTCAGTGTCAAAGTGACACACTTTGTAGGTCCATTCATCTATCCTAAACTCCTTAGGACTTTTTTTTGTCAGGAAACGTGAACATAAGGGAGGAAGGGAGGTGCAAAAAAAGGGGAGGCATGTCAAATCATTTCTTAAGCACTGGGGAGGAACTTCTGTTTTTTATTGTGGCTTAGGGGAGGGGCATACGCATTTACGTGACTGTAATTTGTATTTTTTGAACAGCCAATTTTAAAAAAAAAAAAATGCCTTCCAAAATCTCCCAGTCTGCAAAAATACACCATTTATCATAGCTAGAAACTGTGAAAACAGATTATACTGTTGGATTTTAAAATTTCCAACCGTCTTGGACATATCATGTGAGATGAATGCTTCCGTTATAATGGGGGGAAAAAAATTTGAGCCAAAAATAGTGATATTTCATCAAAATTACCACTCCTACATTTCATGTCAAATTTGGCCAAAAATAAGTAATTTGCATCCAGGGCTGCCCCCGACCAATAGTCGTCATTTAGGTCCATTAGTCGACTAGTCGCCTGCGTGTTTACGATATGAATGTAATGATTAAATGATATATTTTGGTGGTTTGAGTTGAAGGTGTGAGAAAGAATAGTATCAGTAACATTGTTAACACTGTGCTACATTACAGAGAAATACAAAACCGTACTAATGAACCTTCATTAATATAGGCCTATATTTTATCTACAAGTGCACGTCACACACTGAGCGAGCCGCCTGTTAATGACGCTGTGGGCTAATGGGCATGTAGCTACTTCCATGTTTCAGATGATACGTCATGTTTGTAGTCGACCAATGAAGATGAGTTTACATATCACCTTGGGTTCGTCCTTCACCTTCTCAGAATGATCCCACACTTTAGATTTCCTGCCCGACGTGTTATTAACTAGCCTGTGGAATAACCGCGGGTACCAGCCCTGGAAATTAACCTGACTCTGAGGTTGGCGTACCAGCCCTGGAAATTAACCTGACTCTGAGGTTGGCTTAACCTAACCTGAGATTAAGTTTTAAAAATCTAATAACTAATTCATGGTGGTGGGAAGGTCGTGCATTTCTCACCAGTCACAATTTTTGTAGCTTCCGGGAGGTTCAAAAAGAGGAAGTCAAAGTCAAAATTAAGTCACGCCCCAGCCACCCCCTCCTCTGATAAATAAACCAGTAAAAATTAATTGCTGCTGAAGTGTTTACTTATCAACTGACATTTCAACTGCTTTCATGGCTCAGACATCAAATAAGATTTCACAGTTAACTGTCAGTTCAGCTACTTCCAGAACTTGCACGTAAACTGACAACTGTCTGCAAGGCTTCAACTTTACTTTACTTAACATTTCAAATATTTTCAGTGATTATCTGCTTTCTCCTTGTACACATTTAGAGACACTTAAAACCCTTTCAGTGTTCCAGTGTCAGCTCTGACTTCCAACATCTCTCACACAAACATTTAACATTTTAACTGTTTGCAGCCTTCGCACCTGCAATTTTCAGCACGCCTCAATTTTCTTTAGGAAATGAAGCCTTTTCTGGTTTCATAAAGTCCATTGTTTGTCATGTGTGTTTCACTTTACAGAGTCTTTGGACGCTCACATTTCCTTCAGCTCTGTCAGGTGCTTATTTGGCTCCTACATTACATGCTGGTGTGTCTGCAACTCAGCAACCAGGACAGACAGATGTATATTTATATATTTGAGAGTTGGAAAATAAGGTGTTCCTCATTTTGAATTAAGTTACAATCAGTCAAACACCCTCTATTTTACTAAACACACAACATAACTGTTGTTCCAGATAAACATTGTTTACTTACACAAGTGTGCTGATGAAAATAGCAACGGCTCTTTTAGTGTAACGTGCAATTATACAGCGATTTTGCTGGATACGCTGGTTGTTTACTGCGCTGCATGTTTGAAGGCTACAACAAACACAGGGTTTAGAAAGGCTTTGCTGAGCACCAGTGACGGATTCGACTTTGGTTGAGGAGTTAAAGTTTGTGAGTTTAGAAAATGCTGTTGAGGCAAACTAATTAGGGTTAATTTGCACTATAAAAAGTGTCCATCTCATGTTTATAAAATCTGTGTTACATTAATACTCCATTACAATAATATGCAGCCATAAGGTGAAGTCATTTCTCTTTGCCCAAAGAAAATCCATTTGGAAAGCAGACTGTTTTTTCCATAAAGAAGAGATATAGATTTTAATATTTAACAACTGATTAAATTACTTTATACACAGGAGGCTTTTTTGGAGACAGTGTGCATACGTCTTCCTAACTGGTATAATATCTCCAACGCCAAAACTCAGTTTAATAAAATGAACCCAGCCAACAACTTCAGCTTGCAAAGTTTATTGAGGAATGAATCCTCAAGCTATTTGATAAAGCCATGCGGCGTATTAATTATAGGTTTGTTTTTCCCTCACGAAAAGCTCAGAGGTATTTTTAGTAACTCGGTAATATCAACTAAATATACTCCTGACTTGGGGAAAGAAGTAAGAAACACATTCATTCCTGTTTCTGATTTGCATCGCAGTTTAAAACACAGGTAGAAACATTCTCAGACTTTTCATTTGGAGCATACTTCAGTTTTAGGGATGCCGAGACTTGACACCCATTCCACGAGACACCTCGCTGTCTTCTCCTCCAAACCTCTCTGACTGCACATCATTGGCATAAACAGATAGGAAATGAAGGGCAGGATCTTGCCTGTAGTTTCATTTATATGTTAATCTATCTGCGGTCCTTGGTTAGGATTTGAGTGATTCCAGCATAAGGTTTGGTAATGCATTCAGCCGGACATATTCTGACGGCGGTGGAAAGCCTATACATCCTTGTAGCGTGGAAGCAATCTATCACTTGCTGGGTTTGGCAGCATGTCGGCCCTCCAGACTCCATAACTGTTCCATTTATATCGAAGACTACCTGTAAAATATCTGTTGAATATAGAGCAGCCGGCCGCGCAGCTGAGGTGAACTTCTGCCATAAATCCAGGAGACAAAGTAGGAATTTGCCTGTGTATGATTGACTGTGCCGTGCTTCCAAATTGTAAGTGGCAAATGCGGGAAGAAAAGAGGAAACAAGAGATTTTTCACAGGCCGCTAATGCGAACGCATGTCTGTTGAGAGCCACGGAGAGAGTGGCGTGATGGATGGAAGCGACTGTCGGACAGGGAAGGAGAATTAATGCTTCGGTTTGTGCTGCTGTGAAAATTTAGCATATTTTAAAAAGGTTTCATGGTTAAATAACGAGAGGCTTTTTTAAAATAATCATCCACCCTTTTTAGAAAACACATACAGTTTAATAATCGATCATTTAACACTTACCTGTCAAGTCAAGTGAATTGTATTTATAGAACACCAGATCACCAGTTTTTTTCATGACACTCTTTAGACAAGTGGTTCCCAACTGGTGGGTCTCAGGTCCATTCTGAATGCACCGCAAGTGACTCAAACGTGTCAAGTTTGTAAAAAATGCACTTTAGTTTCAAGTACATTGGATTTCAGGCACAGAGTTTATATTTCGAAGTGCTGTATCTTGCTATATAGTGAGTAAATAACCAACAGCTACTTGACAGAGACAGCAAACAAACTCGACGACATGGCCTAATGCAAGTATGACGCTGAATGTATTACCTTGACCTTGAACTAATGACAAAGGAGAAATCTGGACCCCGTTGCTGGACCAGTTGGAAACCAGTGGTGTAGACCATATTCTGTCTTTTTTTTTTACTATGTTTTTTGTGACTTTTGATAACGGGAACAATACTGTATGATATATTCAGTGACATATCGTGTATACAAAATAGACATGAAAAACTATGAAACATACTGATAATAAATGAATAAATAAGAATTTAAAAAAAAACCTACAGTGATGAAAAAACAAACTTCCAATAATCCAAAATAAAAAAATAACAAGACAAGATATTTTTTTTTATTTTTATTTTTTTAAAAGGACATATATTTGGATTAAAAAAATTTAAAAATTAAATTGAGGGGGAGTTTTATTAACCCTTTGAAACCTGAGCAAAATGACTTAGTTTCTTTTAAAAACATGGAAAGACTAGCCTGGAAATCCAGACTCAAATCTAGACAGATTTTGAGTCTGGCCCTCACCGATACACCCTTCCTACCCAAGGGGCGGCACTAACTGAGGCATTTCAAATGCCGCCGAACGCAATTGGATAGCACGATGGCCAATCAGAGCAAAAAACAAGGTAACGTATTCATTGCACTAAGCCCCATTTGTTTGCCAAACAGTGGGGTTAACTGATATATTATGCTTTTGCCGTATCCCGTCAGCAAAACAGCAAAAACGTCCTTCCTGGAAACGAAGGCTCCCGGGGCAGTCTTCTGTTCCTCTCTCAAGGAAAAAGATAAGTGTAGTTGGCTTAGCGTTTCTTCCAAAGCTAAATTGAATGGACACGTTCCTTCGGCAGCTGCCATCTTGGCTGTTTACTTGTTAACTCCTATGGCGCAGCGCTGTCTTCATCATGTTACGCCCGCCCAGAGCCCGCCTCTGTCAGATAGACTGATCTGATTGGTCCGATTGGCAATTCAGCAGCATTCTGCTTGTCGGGGCCAGATCCCCGTGCAGTGCAAATTAGAATTTGCTAGGGACGGGGCATTTGGATTTCCAGGTTATGGAAAGATGGCAATGAGCACTGAAAGAAAAAATGACCCCCAAACTTAGCAAGACATCAAAGAGAAAATTAAAAACAAGATTTTTTTTTTAAAGTGATGAGCTGGAAAGAGTGCAAAAAAATTATAATAATTCTGTAACATAATTTTAAAATGTAATAAAAAACAATAATTATCATAAATGTTGTTTTCCCTAGCTTTTTTCTTTTTATCCACAATTAAAAAATTCTAAATCTATTATATTTTTGTAATTTGTGGGGCATTTCTTACCAAGTTGCTTTTGCCCCATGTTTTTAAAAGAAATCAGCTCAGAGTTCTAGGGTTTACAGACTTGTGAAAAGCTTCTGAAAGCAGCACAAGAAAAGTGATGTCGCTCCGGGTTTCAAAGGGTTAAACGAGCATGGCTAATTCTGACTTTTCTTTTTTAAGGAACAGCAGATAATTAGATTTTCTCTTTAACATAAATGGGATTCCATAAAAGGTCTGTGTGGAGCCCCTTCATGAGTGTTTTATTGTCTCTAACTTCACATAGCACAGTTTGTCTTAAATCCACTGAGGTGGTGGGTGTGCGTCTTTCCATTTAAATAAAATTATGTGTCTGGCGAATAAGGTATAGACCATACTCCTTAATGTCTGTTTAATGTCAGCACTTTATGTGTCATGATGTCGGTACATTTATATGAGTCATTTCAGAGTTATAGTTTGCATTAGCTTTTTATCAGTCTTTATAGCTTTTATTCCTTTTTTATTGCTTTATCTATATTTTTCATGTTGGTTTTTCATTTTTCATGGCTGCTCATAACATCAGCTGATGATGTAATTTGCAAATGGCAAGCTAGTTAGTGTCATGGAGCCAGTGGTCCAAATAAAATGTAGGAACACTGCAGATAGTAACATTATTAAAAATATGATTGTAATTTATTTCCCAGCACTCTATCAACACGATGACGGTCAATCAGGTCAGCCTTGTGTTTGTTGTTTGTTTGTCGATGCTCAGGTGCTCGCTTACAGCTCAGAGTGCGAGCCAGGCCCCAAGGAAGTGCACCAGTGGCCAGACAGTGTAATTACACCATCACGTGATGCCCTGTGACCCAAAAAGACTTTTTCCCATTGACTTAAATACTGAAAAAGATGCCTGTAAATCAGTGGATACATTTTTTTGAGTGTCCCATTGTGAAATGACTTATTTAAGAGGATTTGATACAATTGGTTCAAAAACATTTTGAAAGTTTAGAAGAGCCACAAAATTAAATAATTTTATCCACGTTCAAGGTAACGGAGCATTAAACCAGAAGTTAGCCGCTCTGATGTTGTGTTTACACCAAACACAGGGGAATTTTCAGTTTTATCACTACTAGAATAGTTTGTGTTGACTCGCATCATACGTACATGAAATCGTTGAATTGATTAATGAACTTCTGCCGTTACATCGTCCGTGTCATACATCGCCGGAGGATCTAAATGCTGATTGGCTATCACAGCGCAAGGTGGTCGCTGAAGTTCAGATTTTCAACTATGACGTGAAATCGTGCTATTGCTTCATTCACACCACTCGATTCATGTATTCCATGTTGCTTCTAATCACGTCTTTGCATTGACTTTACATGTACTTCACCCCTGCTAATTGTTTAATCCGTGCTTGGTGTGAACACAGCATAAGTTTCAAGTGCACTTGCTCTACGGGCTGCACAGTGCGGAAGTAGTGCCCATTATCCAGGGCCCCACGTTCAACGCTGTATCCAGTTCGCTTAATACATCCACGATGTCGGCACCAAAGCACGAGGAGCACGATGCTACTGCAGTTCACTTAACGGCCACAAAGAGAGGTGTCACTTATAACAAGTGTTTTCTGAAAGTTGCATTCAGAATATTTAACTGCCTGGTAATGGGTCATAAAACAAAGTATTAGAATAAATAAGATTTCAACCTGATGATGGTGCAGAAAGAAATGTGAGAATCAAATTTCATGGCAATCCATGTTGTAGTTGCTGAGATATACTGGTTATGGCCAAAGTGGTGGACTGACTGACAGAGCGACGTCGCCATCCCCAGAGCAAAGCTGCTAGCATGGCTAAAAGGAAATTAAACGCCTAAGGACCAAATATAATTTGATAAATTAATTCATACTGTTCACGGCCACATATTTAGTACTATTTATAAAATCTATCCTGTGTATGAAAGCATCCAACAGGGGGGGGACTGTTAGGTCTCCTCCTGGTGCTCTGCAGATCAGCCCGTCCTGCTCCCTCAACACTTCGTCTTGGTCATTCATCGACAGCAGACCCCCCCGGCTGATTGCCATGGCTCCTAATGAGGTCAGACTCCTGCCTGCTCGGCTGCCCTGATCAGCAATATGTGTGTCAGTGTGTGTGTGTGTGTGTGTGTGAGAGAGAGAGAGTGAGAGAGACTGGAGCAAAGCAAGCAGGACAAAGAGAGACCTGCAGAAAGACAGAGTGAATGTGGGACTCTGAGGGAGAGGAGGGGATAACGAAAATGTGTAAGAGTGTGTGTGTGTGTGTGTGTGTGTGTGTGTGTGTGTGTGTGTGTGTGCCATAGGTATTGACCTGGAATAGGGTTAGTACTAATGAGGAGAAGGCGAGAGGGTGACAGAGAGATGTGAGGGAAAGTGTGAGGTTGCCAGGTCAGGCCTAATTCACACTGAGGGGAGTCCAGATTTGAAAAGTCATGCACTGGTTGTGCTGAATAGCAGCCACTTTCAGGGTTTGGTGTCACACATAAAGGCCGGTGACTTGAATAGTGGTGTGCTAAGTGAATGTCTACAGCGAGAGCAGACACCCCGGCCAGCAGCCATTACTAACACTGTAGCAACTGTGTAGCAACTTAGAGTTTCAGTTATGCAAATGTGTCTCTGAGGTAAACACAAGACCCAAAGTCTGTAACCATGTTAGCAAAGCTGTGATGCTCATTACACACCAGAGAATAAAACCATGGAAAATAGAGAAAAAAATACTGACATGGTCACTGTGGCAATGCTAACATGCTGATGTATAGCAGGTGTACTGTTTACCATGTTGTGGTAGCGTGTTAGCATGCTAATTAGCAGTAAACAGAAAATACAGCTGAGGCTGATAGGGATGTAGTCATAAAGTAATAGACAAATTAAAAATTTGACCTGATGATGGCGAGGATGATGATGAAGATGAAGATGATGAATTAGAGATTATCAGATTTGCTACAATCAATCCTGAGAGCATATTGATAAGTGTACCAAATTTAATAGCAATTGCTAGAAGTCAGTAGGATTCATTATCTGATGACTGCAAAATTTTATCAGAATCCACTTTTTGTGAGTCTAAAGCAGGATTTAAACTTCTGCATCGAATTGACGCTGTACCCTACGCCGTAGCCTGACGTGAACCTCCCCAGAAATGTAACTACACATCACGGCAAGGCAGCCCTCCTGCCTGTTTTCGTAAGCTGAAACAAAACTTTTATTCACTTTAATTTCACAGATAAGAAACAATAAATTGTGAAGACAATAAAGCCTCCACAAAAATAGCAATTTAAGTCTTATGTGTGATTTATCCTGGCTTCATATGAGCAGAGGAAATCTCTGCTAGTCACCAGACTAATTTATACAATGTAAAATGCCCCATGTGCTAATAACATTAGCATGATGTATTTGTTTGGAAAACGTGTTTAGTATAAGACAGTTGTTTTGTCAGTGAACCTTGTGAGTTGTAATGGAGCCGAATTTTGTAATGTTACCTTTGCTAAATGTTGCTGTTGTCCCTGGATTCATATGAGTAGAAGAAAAGTCCACCAGTTGCTAGGCTAATTTGTACAATGTAAAATGCCATAGGCTTGTGCTAAAAACGTTAGCATGTTGTATTTGTGGCGAAAACGTGTCCAGATAAAGACAAGTGTTTGTCTGTGAATGCTGTGAGTTATAGTGAAGCTGATTTGTGTACTTGTGTTTGGAATTGTCTCTATTAAGCCATGTTCAATGTGTGTTTAATGTGTGTTTTCAATCAACTAAACTTTCACAGAAACCCCACTGCTGACCAGTGTTTTGGAGGTGTAACTGCAGAGTGACACAGACACACCACCGCACAAGTATAAATACTCACAACAGCGTAGGCCACGTGCGTAGGGTACGTTGAAGGCTCTACATAGAGCTGACACACAAGTATAAATCCGCATTAAGCTGTTGTCAGCCTCTTTAAACGCTCTGTGTTCTCCAGTTAGTTTCTAGATTTGTCTGCCTTTAAGTGCAACGCCAGACAAGTAGTTCTTCATCTTCTTATGGTATTTAACTGCAGACTAGAACAGACTACAGGGCTTGACGCTAACTTTTTTCCCAAGGAGCACATGTGCTCCGTCACATTTGGGGCTGTTTTTCCATCATGGGTAACTACCCAGCTTGACGCATTTGCTCGCGGCTCGCGCAGAAAATAGACCAGACGCCAAAATGATCGCTGCAGGGCCGGCGGCGGAGCTGCGCAGCGCGGCCGGTGTGGATGACACAATTGGTTAACATGGGCGCCGAAAGGAAACTGGCTTCACTTCTCGGCGCTTCGAGGCTATTCGCGGCGCTTCCGCGGGCGGTGTGGCTCTTAACCGTGTCACACGGGGAAGAGGGAAGGCGGCTGGATTTCCTCCAACATTTGCGGTTAGATTATCATATTTTTTCGGCTGATTTTTTTATGCGCACATGTGCCCCTAAATATTTTTTACAGTTCGCACACAACTATTTTTAGTCGCAAATGCGAGTGAAACGCTCGCACTGTCGAGCCCTGGACTAGACTTGTATGCTGCCCCATCAGGTCTAGAAGAAATGTATGTAGCCTACCATGGTACTGGAGAAACCAACCCTGTCTCACTGCAAGGTCACCAAATACTTGGTGGGTGACTTCCAGCATCAGACACCAACAAGAAAAGCTGTCCTTTCATGTTGGCATGATTTGCGGAAGTCTGGGCAGGGCAGGTGGGAGGGTGGTAGATGGGTCCAACAACCACTGACTTTCACGTGGGAGGCCGCTGATTTGTTCCTGTAAGATTCTAAAGCCAAACCCACTTCTTTGTGCCTAAATGTAACCATGTGCATTTGTTGTTGAAGGAAAACAAACATCAACTTGCGGTGTTGTCCTGTTGTAGTGCTTTTATTTTGAAAGAGACTGTATGCAAACTGACATATTTCCTTTAAAAACGGAAGTGTATTTTGAAAACTGATGATGCATGTAACAGGCAGAACTTGACACGGTGTCCAAGAACTTTAACAACCAACGCACCCAGGGCACCTTGCATGTCATATCTCAACGTGGAAAGTCCATGACCAAACATCGATATGTGACGAGGTTGGAGTGAGAATGTGTTGGAGAAAAACAAGTACCGTCACGTTATCAGAATTTTGGCATTGGCGCAGCACTTCTCATGACATCCCCACAGTGAACACCAGGGATCATCCTTTGGGTACCATAATATCGGTACCATATTTCATGTAAATATATTCAATATGTGTTGAGATATTTCACACTTAAGGTTTGGAAAGATGACGGGCTGGCCGGCATTACCTTCCCCAGAGAAACTCTGCTAGCGTGGCTAATCTCACTGGTTAAGTTCAGTTTCAACATTCAGAGCCAAAGAACAGCAGTCTGTCTGGCAACTAAACGCTCAAGACTTTTCTTCACAGTGTGATCCTTCTTTTATCTTATTGCATCATTTCAGTGTTAGATAAATAAAACTGATATATTTGTCCCAAAGCTGCCACCGAGAAACTGATCCCTCCATTTTCAACTCTGTTGTGTAGTATCAATGTGAAAACTAATATCCTGTAAGGTCTTGAGACTGCTGATTAACATCTGCTGCAAAAGTTAAATCAGGTCAAATCTGTTAAGCACTCTTGACAAAACAAATTTAAATACTGGCAGGAAAGACAGAGCAAAGAGATCGCAAAATTGAAGCCAAGAGGGCAGAGTCTGTGCCAGTTTTTTTTTTTGATGGGCTCATGTGCAAAACACTGTTGAACAGCATCCATTTGAGATATCATGTGGCATCCCAGTCTTAGCCTGCCATGTCATTTTAATATTTCTCCCCTGCTCTGTGCGTCAGTGAAACTCGGAGAACGTCTTTGTTTCGTCTTCACGGTTCTCCATCTGTCCCCGGGCCCCGTTACACCCAAGACTTAGATTCGGTCGACAAACGGTGTGTGTGCAACAACAACAGCAGCAGCAGCAGCAGCAGCGATGGCAGTGCGGGGTTTTGTCCTGAGATGAACTAACAGCCGTGGTGAGGGCTGCTTGCTGCTGACAGAGGGAAGAAACAGAGGGAGCGGGAGCAAGAGGCAGGGGAGGGCGAGAACAGACAAAGAGAGAAAAGGGCGACAGAGAAGGCGGACATGACAAATAAGAGTAAGGAGAAAAGTCTGAAAGAGACAGAGAGAGAAAAATCTCACAATAACAGAATAAACAGCAGATGAGTGAGTGAGAGGATGAGCCACGAAGAAGCAGAGCAACAGGAAAACAGCAAGCAGACAAAGAGACAGACAGGAAGATGAGCAAAATATGGGAAAAGGGGGTCAAAGAGGGGACGACAACAAAGCCAAGAAAATAGATGGGGGACGGGAAAAGGCAAAAAATGAGGAATCACAGAGGACGGGGACATGGGAAAGGAAAAAAGGGGGAATGCCAGAGACTAGGAAAGACAGATAAATCAAATAGATATAGACAATGAGAGACAAAAACAAAGGGGAGAAAGAGAGTGACAGGAAGAAACACAAATAGAGTGAAAGCAAGTAAAAAAGAAAAGACGTGAAAGAAGAAAAATAAAGGAGACGGAGCCAAGAGGAGAGACGGAGCCAGGTAGCGGTGGAGAGGGAGTGAGAGCGAGAGCAGACCTTTGCCAACGCTGTGAAATTTCCTCAACTCCCAGCGATAATAGCTCTGCATAATAAGCCGATTTAGCAGCTCAGTACCAATAAAACACCCAGGTGGTGCTCACTTTTCTCAGCTTGATGAGCAAACGCTGTGTTTCAAGCGAATCTGCTTCTCATTGTTCTGTTTGTGCTGCACTCGTAATGCTCAGCGAGGAAGGCAGGAAGGAGCTGTGGGGGGGTGGGGGTGTCCGAGGGTGTCAATGAGCATTCCCGCTTAGATAAAAATTAACATGCTGGTGCTGTGTTTATTGATCTGTCTGGGGGTTTGACACTGTGGGATACCACAAGGTGTTGACATGCTTCACAGACACTGGCTTTGGTATCTTCTCAACATCTGTATACCTGTGCAGATGTCACTACAGACTGTATAGAATAATGGATGTAGCTATTGTGATATCACTAAATTGTTTATAGACTCCCAATCTGAAGCCTCAGATTCGGTATTTTGACCGTTGTCATCTTGGATTTTTGGAGCCAGACGTGACCATATTTGGACGAGAGGGTGACGCCTCACTTACAGCCTGTCAGTCAAATCCTTAATTAATCCTTAATTCTGTGTAACTTGAAGCTTAGTAAATGTCAACAGGGGAGTTACCCTATATAAAAACTCCAACACCCACCTTGTCAAAAAAACAACGCTTGGTCAGTGGTCCTTGGCGTCAGATACCAACGCACAGCAGCGGCATTTTTTGACGCTTCGAGCAACTGCCATAGCATAAAGAGGGAGATAGTCCATATACAGTAAAACTTCAATGAAAAGCCTAGTCCCAATTAAACGCCCAGTCCCATTGACGAGCCTGGTGCAGCTACACATTTTGACCAACAAAGGCCTGTCTCAATTAGAGACCTGAGCTGTGTCTCAAATCGCGTACTTCTGTACTTACACTTAATATTTTGAGTGCATAAGTGCGTTCACACTGAGAAGTATGGAAAAATGCAGTGCACTATGAGTACCCGGATGGTGCACTCAAAACAGTCAAGAAGTTGAGTGTGGAACTATGGACACTTCTCACCCTCAATGGTCGCCATCTTGGCTACGTAGCAGAAGGGGAGGGACCAGTTTTCAAACTGCGAGGACTGTGCAACCGTGAATGTCGCTGCATTGTACAAATACATGTGTTTTTTCCACTAAGAACCACTATACTGTTGTCGGGTATAAGCCAGCAGTATGTTTATTGGGTTAATTTAGCAGTCTGTAATGATTTGGTACCGCGAACGATAACGTGAATGCTAATGCTAGTTTGCTAGCTAACTAATTTGCAGTCGTCATTTCCGGTGAGTGCACAGCAGCCGTGTTTGGTTTGAGACAACACTACCCTGTCGAAATTTGCACACTACGCCAATGAGTACATAGTGCACATAGTGTACTAACGGAAGTGTGTGATTTGAGACACACCATTGGTCTGGTTACCAAGCAGTTCATTTCTACAGAGGTTCTTTAGATATATATTTTGACTACCCACTTGAGCTTACGTTAGTTAGCTGTTTAGATCACAACAATATAAATGTTGAAGCTTTTGTTAATACAGAGATGCTACACATCGTTAGCTTGGTTGATTTGATTTCACTGAAACTATGAACACCAGAGAAGACTGTAATTCATTCAGATTTGCCAGCATGATGTCAAAACAAGTGGTGACCCCTTCTCTTTTGTAGCTGTCATTAAGTCAGAATATGTGTCCATTCCTCGATTACCCGGTAAGTTATTTATATTGCTCTATTCTGTAGGGGTCCACTGATCAAAAGAATCAAAAGTGTTTTTCATCAAAATTAATCCAAGATATGAGTATTGTTTAACAGTTGTTTAACAGTGGTGTTGTGTCACTATGCTGGGTGCCATTATCCTTGGGTGCCGTAGAAGAAGTGTCATAGCATAGCACATAATGGATTTGTTATTCAAAACCTCATTTTTCATACTGGTTCAGATAAACAATTGATCGTATTTCCTTTCTTTGCTGAGCAACAGTTTTGTTTGAAAGGATTCAAAAGTCTGTCCCATATCTAAGCCTGATGAGTTCTGTGATCTAAGCAAATAATAGCCTGGGCTACTAATTGAAGTTTTATGGTAGGTCGCGCATACGGGCAGGAGGTGAATGAGTCCAACAAACTCTAGTATTTCACACAAGAGAGCACTGTTTGTTTTGCGCATGAAACCAAAAGTCAATCAAGTTATTTTAATTATAACTTAGTAAGTGTAGCGTGCTACTGTAGTGACATGATGCTACATTACGTAGGTAAGAAACGTACTTATTTTAACTCAAGACATGTTTTTCTTGAAACCTAACCTTGTGCTTTTGTTGCCTAAACTCTAGGAAGATAACCCTTAAAGCAAAGGTTTTTTGAGTTTATTTTGAAAAGAGACTGTATGCATTTAACAAGTCCTTATGAAAACTGACATGTATTTTGAAAAGACACAATGTATGTAACAAATGTAAATTGACAGGCTGTCCCTGAACCTAGAGCGTCATAGTTTGACATGTAGGGCCATCGTTCCAGCAGTGAATACTTCTTTAAGGACCCAGAGAAGTAAAATTAAAAAAAAACATTTTAAAGTTGGTGTTATCTCTTGGTGTATGCCAGATATACAGTATGTTCATTTCTCTCTGCTCTCACTACTTGATCTCAGAATGGAGGTGTGGGTGGAGGCGAACACTCGTCTGTACCTCTGTAGTGCCTCTGTGGTGCTGTAAGTCTTAAGCGACTCATGTTCTCTGAGCTACGCCTACTTTTGAATGATACAATCAACCAATCTCTAGCCCACATATTCTGTTTCACTCAGAAATACGTCACACTATGGAAGCTAAGGATGCACTCACTGTCTCTTGAAGCAGCTCCTGTATCATGGTGCCATTTCTTTCATTGCTGCTACTCAGTGTACACAAGACACACAATACAAAATGGACATGTCTTGCTTTTTATTTACAGTATAATACTTTCAAAGAAAAACACAAGTTGGCAGATTCTTCCAGCTCCAGAGTTCATTGTAGGATTAAGACAAACCTTGGAAATCAACCTTTAGTAACTTTATACTTCAGAGATGGAACAACAACCAGTAGACTACTGGAGTCGGCACACTTGGTTGCTTTATTTTTAGATTTCTCCTTCACTTGAACTTTTCATCTTCATCTTTGTCTACAATATTTGGTTTGTTTTTATCTTGTAGCTGCATCTTTATTTACCATGATTATTATTTTATACAACCTAGTAAACAGGACACTCCTTAGACAGAGAGCCTGCTCCCCTGTATGTATTTAAAGCTTGCAATTCCCAGCTGCTCCTTACAGCAAACCTTGTAACTCCAGTCGGGGTGAATGGGAGGATTATATGCTCCATGGGTTGGGAAAATTCCCTGACCCCTTGGGATTATAAAACCTTTACAAAAACAAACTGAGTGCCTTCAAAACTGGGTTGTCCGCAAGCTGTTTTTCTAAAGTTTCTAAAAAGCTAGCATGTTGGAGATACAAGATTTGCATCTGAAAGTGACTGTGATGGAAAGAAAGCACGGAGCTATGAAATACCGAGCCCTCTGGTTTTACAGGCAGCTGCTTTTGTCTGACACCAGAATATCTCGGTCTGTGGAGCTACAGCCGTTTCATTGTGTGGAGCTCTGGTCCATTTATTGTCCTTGGCTTCAGCCGTAATGATTAATGATGCAGAGTATGACGGTGCACTTTAGCCAAGTCACCCACACTCAAAAGACCTTTTTTTCCAGTGTTTGGTCTCCCCAGAAGCAGACATTTTGATTTTACTGTCAGGTGTTTTACTTATGCTGTTGAGTGTTTAGTGAAAGTGGAACACCTGTGTGCATGTTGGGCCACTGTGTTGAGCTTCAAAGAAGAAAACGGGTTTTCCACAGAGAGGCGATGAAAGCTTTTCATCCACGCTCCTTGATGAGAGACTGTGGGGATTATGTAAACAGGCAACAAAGAGGAATACAGTATGTTTAATCTCTCATTCTCCAGCTTTGTTGGCTGTGAGTTACTTCATTGTTGTCGAGCGGAGACTGCTTTCATAGCTGCCTGTTTTTAAAGCACAGGCTTTTTTTTTTTTTAACCCTAATTTTAAATCCAACTTTTGAGCTGATGCCACACCGCAACAGATATAAGAGTATAGTTTCTTTTAAAAACTCCCTTTTGTCAAAATGTGGATAAATAAAAGTGCATTCAGGCCTTTTGATGGATCTAAGCGCTGCTTATGAAAGCAGATGAGCAGGTCAGTTAAGCCATGTTTTATATGCTTGGTTGGTGAAGGCCCTCATGAATACCCACCTGCTGTACTACACAGACACAAATCCAGATGAGACTAGCTTTGTTCAACTCAAATGCTCTTTGTTTGAACTGTGGCCAGTAAAGAGTATAAAAGTCGGCAGGCTGGCTGTCACAGCAGCATCTGAAACCAACTTTGTGATTACTGCTTGTTGGCATTGTGGGAGTCCAAAAGTTTATAGGAGCTATAACTAAGATTTACACTGCCCCATAGCACAAAGTGATCATAATGTATCAGCAGGGGGATGATGGGCTTTCTGATCAATACCAATGACTCAATGACTACTTCAGGAGGTTCAGAGATCTCTGGCTTTAAAACTGGACTTTGGAGGTTGTTGGAACTGAGTTAAAGGTTATAAATGTAACTGCAGTTCTATGAACTATGGCTGATGCCGAGAACATCGTTGATTGTTTAGGAGGGAGGGGTAAAAAACTGGTTTAGACAGAGTAAAGAGGCTCCAGAGGTTACAAGGCCACCGGCAACTACACATTAATGGATCTGTTTGGACTTTTCAAGTCTTAGGGTGCTTGGTCTTAGGGTATGAATAAAATTGATTGATTGATTGATTGATTGATTGATTGATTGATTTCAAAACCTAGAGTTGTCTTGCTTTGGTCTGAATCAGGGACTAATTTTGTTAC
This sequence comes from Epinephelus moara, assembly GCF_006386435.1. NCBI lineage: Eukaryota > Metazoa > Chordata > Actinopteri > Perciformes > Serranidae > Epinephelus > Epinephelus moara. The sequence continues at coordinate 38,452,815 of NC_065509.1, forward strand.
AAAGCTGTATAATTGCCTGGAGCTGGTTCATGTTCTCACGGCAGCATTTACAAGCGGACCAGATCAAATACCTTGTGTGAGAAAGCTGCTCTTGATTGGTCAGAATTTCCATGTGGGAAAAATCCAGGAAGTAAAGCAAACGTTGAAGAAGAGTACACTTGCAAGATAAATGTGACACTTTCTAATGTCACAATGGAGGGACAACTACGCAGGTTGATTTTAGCGCTGCTCATCGTGGACTATATTGCTGTCATTGTTCATTTTAGTCAAACCATACAGTTTGAAAACGAGGCGCGGCTCCAACTAGAAAACAATGTTTTGATGCATTGGATGTGCTGAATGTGCATATTAAGGCAGTACAGGAGGAGGTGCACATTAATAATCCTCCAGGACTGTAACATGCTCATGTTTAACCCAAACAATGTGTCATGTGACTGCAGTTGGTTCACATCCAGGTCGGAACACGTTCTCACCACAAACCAACCGCACCAGAGTTCGTTTGTACACGGACCGAGACCACTTCTTCATGACCCAAGTGAGATTGCTGTGTTCACACCAGCCCAACATCCGCACTTAGGGGGCAAACGAACTTGAGTTTGATTGAACCGAACCAAACAGGGCAGGTGTGAACGCACCCTTAATGACATAGACCATAAAACAATAAACGTGGTCCCTCTGACGTCACCCATGGGTTTGTGGGCTCCCATTTTTAAGCCTTGAATTTGGCATTTTGGTTATCACCATCTTGGTTTTTAGGAGCCAGAAGTGACCATATTTGGAGGAGATGGTGGAGATAACCCAAAGGTTAGCTGCTAGCTTAGTTAGCACTGTGCATTTACAGCGATGGTTGGCTGTGATAATGCAAATGCTACTTTTTTCTAGTGAAAAACAGGATTAAAATTAAAAAAAAAAAAAATGTTCTTACCGGAAAAACTGAATATCTGACTCTGTTTTACACAACCAAAATGTTAAAATTAACTTTCATGAGCTGAAAACATACTATAATAGTGACAGCTATGGCTACACCTATATTCTGTGAGGCCACGCCCTTTGCATAACTAAGCCTTAATAACATTTAAACAGGTTAGTTATATAAACATTACACCCCTGTACAGTTGTCATGAATAGAGAAATTAGCAATAGAGACTTGCTGTAAAGTTGGGCATTTTGACATGGGGGTCTGTGGGAATTTACTTGCTTTTGGAGTCAGCCTCAAGTGGCCATTCGAGGAACTGCAGTTTGTTGGCTTAATTTTTCAGCCCCAGAGGTTGTTGGTTGCCCATTTATCATATGTATTTTGCTAGCATATGTTGCTGTAATCATTTCTACTTACCATACACTACCTTTATAGAGTAACATCACAGTTAGAAATGGGGGACAAAATCCACAGTCCCCTTCCATGCAAAAATAAAATTCATCGGAGGCATATAATAGGCTTATTAGGCAGTCTGTCTTAGCCGAAGCAAGTGATTATGTTTTTTTTAACAATAAGAAAATTCTAACCGTGTATGTCTCTGCAGTGTGTTTCCTCCCTGAGCTCTGCAATGGAGGATATGTCATGGTAGTCACATATAGGTTTATTGCTGGGACAAAATGTCGGCAATCAACCAACATCGATTGCCAGAACGAAGACGCCCACTTGATTTGGCTAACTCAGAATCCTGCATTAGATTTAAACATTCATATTAGCATCACAGGACATTTTAGCCCTGAAGGCTCAAAACATAACACTAATAACAACACAGTTTTATTATTCCAGCACTATGCATGCAAATATGAATGATAAAAAGAAACTGTATCTCTCTCATTTGAGGTCACGGAGGCCATGCCAGAGAGCTTTTGGTGTTGCAATTCCCCCATCATTAAAAGAGGTTAGTAATGATTTATTCGACCTGAATAATCTGGATTGGGAATCCACTCTGCTTTGGCACACAAGCCTACCCTCTGTGATCTTCTGTAACTGTTACTGAACAGAGCCACTGTGGCCACAAGTGGTTATTGATAGTGGTAAAGACTGAAACATACTGTAGAGACAAGTCATAAAGTGAGCGATTAGACTCAGTAATGTTAGTTAAACAACTATGTATAACTTCAGTTTGCCAACATCAGCTCAAATTAGCCATCATTGGTTTATGGTCATACCAAGTATAGGCTGAGTGTATTGAATTGACATCGGGTAGCTTTATGCTCTAAAACCAGGCATCGGTGATTTGACAAGCTGAGTTGCAGGTGACACCATCAGCTGGCGTGAGTCGAGCTCAGACCACCAGTTCACACCACTGCAACTTTTCTCTACAATGTTCTAAGGCAGTTTCGTCTGATCGCAAATCTCTGATCTGAACAGGGCTTAAGAACAGCTGCTTGTTCAGCCAGAGTCTGTCCTGGATAAATTAGGATTAGTATGTCAGAAAAATATCATGAAGTCACAGTATAGTACATCATAAAACATGCTATTGTATAGGGAGGTTTGTTGTCTCTGCCTCAGGCTATCCTCATTTGCGCGTGGCAGGGCAGAGAGGTGTGCTCTCTCCACCTGAGGCGTTCCTGGTTTGCACATGGAAGGGCAGAGAGGTGTGCTCTCTCCACCTTAGGCTTTCCTGGTTTGCACATGGAAGGGCAGAAAGGTGTGCTCTCTCCGCCTTAGGCATTCCTGGTTTGCACATGGAAGGGCAGAGAGGTGTGCTCTCTCCACCTTAGGCTTTCCTCATTTGCACATGGAAGGGCAGAGAGGGGTGCTCTCTCTCCAAGGAAAGGCAAAGAGGCCCCAGAATAGAGACATACCTCCAAATATAATACTGCAAATGGCAAAAGTGGTCCTAAATGAAACATGAAAATTCAACATTTTTTTTTTTCATATTAAGTTTTAAAGTTGTAATGGGGCTTTTTTTGTCAACACTAATTACAAACAAAAACCAGAGACTGTTGTATTAAGTACCTGTGAGCTGTCAATTCACCACTTTCAAGCAGAAGAGAGGCAGGTAAGGTAAGGTAACGTTATCTTGGAGCCTTACAGTGAAAAGTTTGTCCTCTGTGCTGTGGCATCATGTCTGCAGCTGACTGAAGAGTAGCATGGAAGTCAAGAGTGCTCACTCTGCAGCAAAAACTGGGGAGCAAAATGCCCCCAGAAGTACATTGCACAGCACACTGACGAGCAAAAAAGAGAGCATCTCATTCAGCTGAGGAGTCTCTGACTGACGACTCAAATCTCTGACTTCAGCTGTGGATAAAATGCTAGAGTATATGTTTGCAAAACTGACCCATTCTGCTACAACTCTCACAGTATACGGTAAGTGCCTGAGTGAAACTGTTTAAGAGTACATCTTGTCAAACCATTTTTTTTCTCCAAATGTTAATTGCTGTTCTGGGAAACTGGCATTGACACACACATAAATAGTCAACTTCTGCAGATCAATGCCAGCAGTGATTTGGTGAGGAGGCAGCCAAGTGGCAGACTCGTGGAAAATTTTTACAAAAGGGTATTTAAATCTGTCCATCCATTTTTATAATGACACAAGTGCAGCCATGCAGAGCCCTTCATCATACCAGGTTTCAAATTAGATTGACTGCAGCTGCCAGTGTAGGAGCATTGTTCAGACTGGGTGCTGAAAAAGGTGATTTTTTTTTTTTTAAACTTATAGCAATTACATGACAATTCAGTGAGGAGACGACTGCAAATAAGAGCTTTGAATGGAAATTCATGTTGTAGTTGGAGGTCCACTGAGCGGGAGAAAAGCTTGAAATACACTCATAGCTACAGTTATATTACAGTTGCATATTTGTTGTTGTTTCCTGTCCTTTATAAATGAGATTCTGTTTCTAGACCATTTCTTTTTGGTGAAATTTTTGATGGCATACTATGCTATGATGTTTTGATGATAATTTGAACATCATACTATACTATGACTTTTTTATGAAATGTTTGATGGCATACTATACTATGATGTTTTTTGATAAATTAAAAGTCATACTATACTATGACATTTTTATCAGTTTTTTATCAAATTTTTGATGACACTATACTATGATGTTTTTATGATAAATTGGACATCATACTATACTATGACTTTTTTGTGAAATTTTATACTATACTATGATGTTTTTTGGTGAATTTAATGTCATTCTACACTATGATGTTTTTATGATATATAAAAGTCATACTATACTATGCCATTTTTTATAAAATTTTTAATGGCATACTATACTATGAACTTTTTTTGATAAATTATTATCAAATTTAAGATGGATGATGTTTTTAGATTTTTTTTTTCCCTAAGATATTTTTTGGGGCAATTTTGCCTTTAATTGATAGGAAGGTCAGGTGGGAGGGGTAGAGAGAGGGAGGGAATGACATGCAGCAGAAGGCCACAGGCTGGAGTTGAACCTGGGCCTCTGAGGCAACAGCCTTGTGCATGAGGTGCCTACTCTATCCACTAAGCCACGGATGCCCCTTTATGATAATTTGAACGTCACACTATACTGTGTCATTTTTATCAAATTTTAGATGGCATACTATACTATGAACTTTTTTTGATAAATTTAACATCATACTATACTATGACATTTTTATCAGATTTTAGATGGCATACTATACTATGAACTTTTTTTGATAAATTTAACATCATACTATACTCTGACATTTTTATCAAATTTTTTATGGCATACTATACTATGACATTTTTATGATAATTTCAACATCATACTATACTATGACTTTTTTGTTAAATTTGTGATGGCATACAATACTATGACGTTTTTATGATAATTTCAACATCATACTATACTATGACTTTTTTTGTGAAATGTTTGATGGCATACTATACTATGATGTTTTTATGATAATTTCAACATCATACTATACTATGACTTTTTTTGTGAAATTTTTGATGGCATACTTTACTATGACATTTTTATCAAATTTTAGATGGCAGGAGTGTCAGTGGCTTAGTGGTAGAGCAGGCGCCCCATGTGCAAGGCTGTTGCCACAGCGGCCCAGGTTCGAGTCCAGCTTGTGGCCGTTTGCTGCATGTCATTCTCTGTCCCCCCTTCACACTTACCTGTCCTGTCCAATAAAGGCAAAATGGCCCAGAAAATATCTTTAAGAAAAGAAAAAAAAAATTAGATGGCATACTATACTATGACGTTTTTTTGATAAATTAAATGTCATACTATACTATGACAGTTTTATCAAATTTTTAATGTCATACTATACTATTATGATTTTATGATAATTTCAACATCATACTATACTATGACTTTTTTGTGAAATTTTTGATGGCATACTATACTATGACATTTTAATCAAATTTTAGATGGCATACTATACTATGATGGTTTTTTGATAAATTAAACGTCATACTATACTATGATATTTTTATCAAATTTTGGATGGCATACTATACTATGACGTTTTTATGATAATTTCAACATCATACTATACCATGACATTTTTATCAAATTTTAGATGGCATACTATACTATGACGTTTTTATGATAAATTAAACGTCATACTATACTATGACTTTTTTGTGAAATTTTTGATGGCATACTATACTGTGACCTTTTTATCAAATTTTAGATGGCATACTATACTATGACGTTTGACCTTTTTATCAAATTTTAGATGGCATACTATACTATGACGTTTTTATGATAAATTAAACGTCATTCTATACTATGACATTTTTATCAAATTTTAGATGGCATACTATACTATGACGTTTTTATGATAAATTAAACGTCATACTATACTATGACATTTTTATCAAATTTTAGATGGCATACTATACTATGACGTTTTTATGATAATTTGAACATCATACTATAATATGACGTTTTTATCAAATTTTTGATGGCATACCATACTATGACGTTTTTATGATAATTTGAACATCATACTATACTATGACGCTTCTATCAAATTTTTGATGGCATACTATACTATTACGTGTTCATGATAAATTAAACGTCATACTTTACTATGACTTTTTTATCAAATTTTTGATGGCATACTATACTATGACATGTTTATGATAATTTCAACATCATAGTATACTATGACGTTTTTATCAAATTTTGGATGGCATATCATACTATGACGTTTTTATGATAATTTGAACATTATGATATACTAAGACTTTTTTGTGAAAGTTTTGATGGCATACTATACTATGACCTTTTTTTGATAAATTTAACGTCATAGTATACTATGATGTTTTTATCAAATTTTGGATGGGATACTATACTATGAC
>NC_065509.1:38461510-38528850 GCF_006386435.1 Epinephelus moara
TCAAATTTTGGATGGCATATCATACTATGACGTTTTTATGATAATTTGAACATTATGATATACTAAGACTTTTTTGTGAAAGTTTTGATGGCATACTATACTATGACCTTTTTTTGATAAATTTAACGTCATAGTATACTATGATGTTTTTATCAAATTTTGGATGGGATACTATACTATGACGTTTTTATAATAATTTCAACGTCATAGTGTACTATGACTTTTTATCAAATTTTTGATGGCATAGTATACTATGACATGTTTATGATAATTTCAACATCATAGTATACTATGACATTTTTGTCAAATTTTGGATGGCGTACCATACTATGACGTTTTTATGATAATTTGAACATAATGATATACTATGACTTTTTTGTGAAAGTTTTGATGGCAGACTATACTATGACCTTTTTTTGATAAATTTAACGTCATACTATACTATGATGTTTTTATCAAATTTTGGATGGGATACTATACTATGACATTTTTAAGCTAAATTAAATGTCATACTATACTATGACTTTTTCTTGTAAATTTAATGTCATACTATACTATGACGTTTTTATGAAATTTTGATGGCATGACTTTTTCATCAAATTTTTGATTGCATACAATACTATGACGTTTTTATCATAATTTCAACATCATTCTGCACTATTTGTTTTTTAATCAAATTTTTGATGGCATATTATACTATGACGTTTTTATCATAATTTCAACATCATGCTGTACTATGACTTTTTTTTCAGCAAATTTTTGATGGCATACTATTCTATGACGTTTTTATGATAATTTGAACATCATAATATACTATGACTTTTTTGTGAAAGTTTTGATGCCATACTAAGACTTTTTATTTTTGATGGCATACTATAGTATGGTATATGTGGATAATCAATGGGGCACATTATACTATGAGTATTTCTGCATTCTATACTATGATTTTTTTGTGGTATTTTTAATGATGTTTTTAACTATGAAGTTTTTTTGATACTTTTAATGGCATACTATACAAGAGCTTTTATCTTTATACTTTTTTTAAGACTTACTATCCTGTCATATGTATTCGACATACCACTCTGTGTTTTTACATAACATTGTTCATGACATACATGACACTAAGCCTAGGTAGTGTTTCCACTGCAATTGCCGTGTATCACATGGAATTTGTTGGAAATATAAAAATGAGCATGAAACAGTATTGTCTCTACAGAAACAATATATGTGGAGCACATATGCTTTTTTTCCAGTAATGCTGAGCTCTGTGCTCTTTCAGTCTCGTGTTGTAAATGCACCTTTTATCTAGTCAGTTTTGGCTGACTACACTTGCATTTTCCATCAACTGAAAACACAGCTTCTAAAAACCTCTTACAGTAACCACACACTGTAGCTGCAGTGTAGCTCCTCAACAAGGCCAATGTTTCACTGTCTTGTGATCTGTACTCTGTGATGAGCTATACTGACACACAACGTGATCACAGAGAGACTTGGGAGTCAGACAGCAGGCACGCAGCCTTGCCAAACTGCAAATATTTTTTTTTTTTCAATGTTTGCATTCTTGTAAAGGTTCTTCTTCCTCAGGCAAGCTGGGAAAATGTTCCACACAAGGACACAACAATCAACTTTTTTTTTTTTTTTCTGTGATTTGATAATTACCGTGAGCCAGTTTAGAGCCATATGTCCTCCGGTTTCCAGTACAACCAAACGACGAGGCAGCTGTTTTCACTCAGAGTTTCCTGCTAGCTACAGCTCAAAAGTGCTAATCAGAGAAATCTTTAGTTAAAGTGTTTTTCTGGAATGAAAACCTGCACGCACATGGCCCCTGATGGCACATACATGAAGGCCATTGGGTTTAAAGTTGTGTCTGGAACAATCGGCCACAACTGTCGCCATGTTGTGTATATTGCGTGGGAGCTTGTTAGCACTGTATCCAAAACAAGGGCATGGGTGGAGAAGAACCAGATGTGGCCATTGGCAGATGGTTCTCGAGGAGATCCTCCAAGCTTGGACAGTACATACTACATGACATCAGCACCAGATGGTTTACTCATTAACATCCACCCTCTGAAAACACAACGAAAATGGCTGTGCTCAAAGTCCAAAAATCCAAATACCACTTTAGCTGCTCTGCACATTTTTTCATGAGATGTGGGGTTGTGGCGATTAACACCAATTAGTCATTGTAACAACTTTGCCCAGTCCTCACTATTTGGGCCAACAGCTAAACTGCTGCTCAGTTAAATGCATTTGAAGCACAGCTGAGATCAGTTCCTAAAATGCTGCTGGGCTAGTTTAAATGTGAGGGGAGACAATATAAGTAAAAACTGTTTGGGCTTTTTTGTTTCCATGACATGTCTTCTTTCAGACTACTGGAAAAAAGCATCCAAAATACACATTTAGGTGTTTATTTTAGTTCAGGTTTCTGTTGCATATTTAATTTAATGATATTATGCATCATTTGAACATTTAAAAAAAAATCAGAAAACCTGTAATACAAAAAAATAGTCTTCATGTAAGTAGTCAGCTGGCAATAAAAATGTTTACCCTATTCACTTGCAGTGTCTCCCCTTTAATGTGATACATAAGTACGTATACAGTACATAACAGTATCGACTATGTAGTTGTAATTTTGTAAGATTTGATGAAATGTGTGTTAAGACTAAAATCCTCAAACATCTCTGAACTTGATCTCTCTTGCAGTTCCTGTTTGGCTGAGATGAACTGAGTGAACTCGGAAGGGGGGGGGTGATAGCACTTGGCACACTTGTCTGTTCCACTTCAGCTTGATCCATGTGTTGTGATGCCTGCAGTGTCCTGGTTTGGCCCTCCACCACCAAATGACCAACAGAGAGGTAGGTATTAACAGCACAGCCTGTGGTTGCGCAGTCCCAGTGCAGGGGGAAAACACTTCAGTGGATAAAATATGGGCCTTCGCATTCAAAGAACTCAGGAGGTAACTGAGCTGGGAATCAGTCACTGCAGATTTTGGCAGTTTCTGGTGGTTGTCATTCCCCCTCTCGGTCCCTTCCTATCTGATTATCAATCTTAAGAAAATTCAGAATTCTTTAAGGTCAATGGAACATTGTGCTAATACGAGCTTCAAGGCTCATTTATACTCCCTTTAAGTATATTTCAAATGTTGTGACTGTCAACATCCACATTCTTCCATGCCTCCTTTGTATTGGAGGGCATAAAGGACAACAAATCAACACATGGCAATGGGATGAGGTTGTATTAGTGTAACCTTTTACAAGATAAAGTGTTGTAGATGGCGGTGGTCTGGAGAGAGAATTCTTTTCACTACACACATTTGTTTCATTCCAATTTTAAAATGTTTGTCGTGTCCTATAGTTGAATCTCACTCGGATTGCCTTCACTGCCCCCGCGATCTCTGGTGGTGCTGCTCAATTTTGTTTGTATCAGAAAGATTTCAGAAAATGTGCACAAATTTGGGCAATACAAATGCTGAGTGCAGACACAAGGCTCCGTCCACATACATATTTAACATTAAGAAATTACTGTTCCAGACATATCAATTAATCAACCTTAAATTAATATATATATTAATATTTGGTACTTCAACTGGAAAGACGAAGATAAAAGAATTGCCTTCAACTTCAGATACCAGACTTATTAATTTAAATACCCACTTTCCTCCATAACCAGATGATCTTAGGGCTCATTTATGCTTAATGTTGGTTATGTATACGAACATGGACAGAGCCTTCTGTCTACATCTTACAGATACAGACAAAACAGAGCAGTACGACCAGAGATCGAGGGGGTATCGGAGTGTAGCTCAAGCAAGAAACGACTGCAAGAGATGACCAAGACATTTAAAAAAAAGTGGCAGAGCGGATCGAATCAGTAATAGAGTTAAAATAATTCTCTGTCCACATGTTGCAATGTATTCAATGGCCTTGCAAGTCCATCGCCATCTACAACACTGCCTCCATTGCAAGGTAGGCCTACATTATTGCCAACTCCTCCACCATCACCTCGTTTGTTGTCTGAAACCTTGGACTCTGCCCTCTAGTGCCGTCTATTGGCTATATCTGTGCCAACATAAAGGACACACGGAAGTAGACTGTCATTCATTTATTACATTCCTCAGGTCTGAGTATCTTCAGACTTACTGACACGTGAATAAATTAGCAAGAGATGTCTTTTTTCAGCAGTAAAGCAAATATGTTTATTAAGCACTTTAATATACATCAGAAAATTCCACTTCATATAATACAGGAATTCTTTTTAAATGAAAGTTGAATGTACATGTTAAGCTATTTACAATCCAATCACTGACAGTCAAATCAAAGATGACAGACAAAACACAGTCAAGACAAACGAGATAACTGCTTAATAAGACTATACAGTATGTTTTCCAACACTGTTTCTAGACCCGATCCTGCCTTGAATCCTTCTATTGACCCTTCATGGCATACGTTTGAGCTACTGTAGTACTGAAGAGCTGAGAGCTTTCACTAGGGCTTATAAGAGTTTGTGCATGCGATAGGTTTCTACTCCCCCCTGATCCTAGTTCTTGGCAAAAAATAGCTCACTGTTGACAATATGAAAAGCCTGCAAAAATATGACACAGCCTGTAAACGCTAACGCAGCTCCGCTCAGTTCACGAGAAACAGATGTTTCAGTTCCCTCAGCGTCACAGTCGAGCACCTCCTCCCCTCCATCTCCATCGCCATCTCCCGCGGGGTTAAGCCCCGTTGAACTGCTATTTAGCTTCTCCCAGGGAGGAGGTGGGACAGAGTTATGTTGTTTCAAACTTTGGCTTTACAACTCTGCATTTCAAACAAAATCATTCACAGCTATGAGTTGTCTTAAATGGCTGAACCCTTTAGAGCCATGCCCCTGAAAAATCCAGCAGGAATTACTGGAAATTAACCACATGACAAGAAGGAAACAAAGCTTGGATTTTGTTTCTTGCATTGCAGTAGGTTATACATGTAACTCTGCGGACAGATGCATTTTTTTTAAAGTTTTTTTTTGAATCACTGCTTTCACTTGAAATCGCTGCATTTAGCACCAAACTGTTGCTGACGGTACACAATGGGTTATTTAAATAGTTTTTATGCACACACAAAATAATAAACACACAAGCAACTGAGAAATCCCATAGGGACAAAATGAACTTTTTTTTTTTTACATTTTCAGTGAACCTCCCTCTTTCTTAGATATTTGTAATAATACACAAACGCACGAAACCAACAAAATCGGGAGTCCAAAATAACTGCAGGCAACTTCTGAACACAGCACCATGGTAGAGCGTAATGCAACACAAAATGCAGCAAAAGTGGCTTTTTTCCAAAAATAAATATGCTTGTATATACTCGTGAAGTAAACTGCCATAGCTATTAACATATTACACACAACGTAGGTTTAGCACACTGATCAAGGTTAACACAGATTATTTGGGGTCTCTAGAAAGGCAGACTATCAATGCGCTTAAATTCATACCATGGCATCAGTTACTGTTATGTCCTCTGGTCTTGTGACAACGTACTCAGTGGTACGTTGCTGTCATTGTGAAAAAGTAGACAGAACAAACATAATATAAAATAATAATAATAAAAAAAAAAGCATTGGTATGTTTTTCTCAAACAGTTACTTTGATAAAACATGGATGGGATACAAAGTGAATAGAACAAATGCATGTCTGTCATTTTACTCTTTTAAAAAGTGCATACACTGTTTATTAAATAGCATTACATTAAATTAAAATGATAGTTTGCATGAGTACATGAAGAAGGCTGTAACAGATGTAGGCACATCGATGTATCAGTTCACATAAGCCTTAGGCAGCAATCAACAATCGTCCCTAGGTTTTATTTTGAGGTCTCCCACTGATGGAAAAAAAAATCTAGTGTTTTTTTAATGCAGATGAAAACAGTTGCTTTGGCACATTCCCTCCAATGTCTGCATGACGAATGGCATTCAAGACATCTGAAACGGTACAGGAATGACTTGGGTTAATGTTTTGTTTGGGAGGAAAAGAGGTCTGTTTATCCAGATTGAGGCATTCTTCATGCAAGTTTGATTAAATCCAACTAATAATGGTTGTGTTGAGTGCAATCCAGTATCAACTAAAAGTCAGTTATGAGCGTCATTATTAGCCACTGTAAATGAAAAGAGACAAGCCAAAGTCAAGAGCACATACTGGAGGACTATTTTGAAAAGTATCTCTTACCAGCTATAATGGAGTCTCCTTTTTGTAGTTAAACCCAGGGTCTGATCCTTCAATCTGCAGTTTCAGGGCTTGTTTAAGGCTTAACTCGGTTTCCCCTATGGGGTAGTTCTCTAGAACATCCTGGTGGCCTCTGTTCTGTACAGTTCGAGGAACTGATACCCTACTCAGGAAAACCTGATTACCCTGTAGATGATAGTTGGGGTTGGTCATGATGCCGTTCCTCTTCTTCTCAGCGCAGCTCTGCTGCTGGATAAAGAATTGATCTTGGCTCTGCCCCCTTTCCTGCCGTATCGAACCACCGATCATGATCTTGCAATGGGGATCCTTCACTGAAATGTTGGCGACCGATTTGTTGAGGGCGATCCTCTTGTCGAACTGTGTCATCTCGTACTCCAAAACCTGACCTTGACTTGATCCACTGTTCTTGTGTTTTTTCTTGTCTCCCAGTGCTCCTTTACTGTTTGATGTCCCATTTCCGGTCTTACTTCCCTTTGTTGACTTGAGACCAGATTTTAACTGGGACCAGTCGAAGTCGTTGGATGGAGATGATGGCTGCTGACCAATGGACTTGGTGGTAGAGGAAGGGGACACGATAGACTGTCTGCTGCGGCTGCGGGGCAGTGAGTGCTGTTGAATTTGTTCTGTGAATGTCAGTCCGTGAAAACTGTCAATCGGCACTGTCTGTGCTGTGGCTGTGGATGATGTTGTTCTCAAGGACGAGTTCTTTGAACTCTTGAGGGAATTATTTGAAAGGGAGGACTTCTGTCTATCCACTGTGGAATCAGGAGACTCTGATGGCGAACTGAAAGCATGGACAGGTCCGTTGGGTAGACCACGTCCAGACGACTGCATATCTCCTGCCCCCGTGCTGCCAGAGCTGCTTGATTTGATGGTGAGGGACTGCATTTTACCAGTCACAGACAATGGTGTTTTTTCTTCCATGGTGTGCACTGGCGAGGGATTGCAGCCATTTAGAGTTGTTCCTCCATACTTTTCCAGAAGTTTTATGATCATTGAATGGCCACCTTTTGCTGCCACTCTCATTGCTGTGCGTCCAAACTGATCAGCGTGGTTGGGGTCAGCACCATTTTCGAGAAGTATTTGCACAACATCAATGTGACCCTCTTGTGCAGCGATGCCTAGTGCTGTTGCTCCCTGGTTGCAAGTATGATCCACATGTGTGTTGTTCTCTATCAAAAACTGCACAACTTTCGTGTGTCCTTGCCATGCAGCAGACTGGAGGGCGGATCGCTTCTCATTGTCACAGGCGTTCACATCAGCGTGATAGTTAATCAGCAGCCTCACCATTTCAACATGCCCTTGCCAGCAGGACACGTGGAGGGCCGTTCTGCCCTCAGTGTCACAAGCTTCCACATTTGCTCCATTTTCAAGGAAATACTCTGTCATGGCCAGCTGATTTTCAAGTGCCAATATGTAGAGTGTTGGGCGTCCGTCTGCATCTTTGTAATCTATATCAGCACCGTGGCTCAGCAGCAGTTCAACAATGTCCCTGTGGCCTTCCAGTGCAGCCACCCTGAGAGCATTCCTCCCATCATATCCTCTCTCATCAATGCATGACTTGTTTTCCAGAAGAATTTGCACACAGTCATAATGTCCCTCTTGTGCAGCTAGTATCAGCGGTATTCTACCATCATTATCAACCTCTGTGCAACGAGCACCTTGCTCAATAAGGGCATCACACACTTGGCGGTGGCCCTCGAATGCAGCCATGTGTAGCGGGGTCCAGCCTGCGTCATCCCTGTGATTCTCATCCAGACCTCTGTCCAGCAGAGTTCTGACCACCTCCACGTTACCCTGAGCAGATGCAATGCTCAGCACAGTCCTTCCTTCGCTGTCGATGCTATCAACAGCAGCCCCCCAGAAAAGTAATGTGTTGACAACAGAGGCGTGGCCCATTGATGCAGCAGCAAGAAGAGGCGTGCGACCATTATTGTCTGTGTGATCCACATCAGCCCCGCCTTCCAAAAGCAGATCAACTACATCGACGTGTCCTTCATAGCCAGCCACGAGGAGAGGAGTCATGCAGTCTTTATCACAGTGGTCAACCTCTGCTCCCCTTTCAATCAGAAGGCTAACAACGGAAGCATGGCCTTTACTCGCAGGAACACAGAGAGCAGCGACTGAGAGCGCAGTCCTTCCATCCACGTCTTCGTGATTAACTTCTGCCCCGTGGTCCAAAAGGTGCTCAACAATCTCTCTGTGTCCCATGTACGCTGCAGCAATGAGAGCTGTTCTTCCTTCATTGTCTGCCTTGTTGACCTCAGCCCCGTGCTGAAGAAGGTTCAATACAATGTCTTCATGACCTCCCCAAGCAGCAGCTCTCAAAGCAGTTCTGCCATCAGCATCGGCACAGTCCACTTTGGCACCAGCATAGAGCAGAGCAGATACAACCTCTGAGTGTCCACCCCAAGCTGCTGAGCGCAGGGCTGTCCATCCATCATGATCTGTGTGGTTTATGTTGGCCTCACAACCAATTAAGCAGTTGACCACTTTGGTATGGCCCTGCCTCGCGGCAAGAGTAAGTGCCGTTTGTCCATGGTTGTCTTCTAGCTCCATGTTTGCCCCTCTAGATATGAGCAAGTTGACCACATCAAGGTTTCCACTGTATGCAGCGTTGGCAAGAAGAGTTCTCCCACTGGAGTCACACTGGTTCACAGATGCCCCGTTGTCAAGTAATGTCCGTATTGAGTCCTCTCTTTCCAGGGCCTGTTGTACAATACATGACGCATGGTCATCCTCATTGCTTACATGAGCTCCAGCTTTGACCAGAAGTTGCAGGACCTCCTGTTCTCTGGGTATGGAGGTGGTCAGAGAGTCTTTAGCAGGAGTTCCATTCCAAACCATCCAAAGAGCCAGATTAAATGGCTCAATCTGCAGATTGGAGTTGACAAGGTGCAGTGCAAATTCCTGCACTTCGAGTGGCTTGAGATGCTTTGCCCGACAAGTGTAACTCATCGCCAACATCCTGTGTCCCTCAGCTGCATTGCACAAGTACTTCTGGGTGCAATGCTTAACATCCAGTAACCACTCAGCAAAACTGTAGTGAAAAAGGATTTTAGTACTCCCAAGGCCATCGACCAACAACTTGGAGAGAATGTCCATCTTTTTCTGAAACTCTTCCATTGTCAGTGTCATGTTTTTGGTCCAGACTGCGTGGTACAGTTCCTTGACTGTAAGCGGCCTGCACGTTGCCAGGATTACATTAAGGATGGGCTGGACTTTGGCAAACTGTTTTCTGACAAATAGTCTCTGGCAGAGCCACAGGTAGAGGCCATTGAGGGTGCCTGGGATGTCGCGGATCTCGCGAAGCATGATAAAGTTCTCCACCACGCCATCCAGCACACGCTCTAGGTAGAGGAAGCAGCCGCTGCTTTTGATGTGGAGTTGGTTGAGCATCTCGGCGGTCTCCTTGGTCAGGTGCTGCCTCAGGGCCTCTTCCTGGTCCAGCCTGTGGAGGATGTACTGCTGCACATCCTTGACGATGTAGGCCTTGCGCAGATCATCAAGGCTGATTTTGCGGAATCCTGTAAAGAGAATAAATGGACATTAGAGGAGTCTGATGACAAATGGCTGATATGTGGAGGACATTTAGAGGATTAAAAAAAAGGCATATCAAAATAACTTGGGCAGTATATAACTAGAATTACTGCCTCGTGGTAGTATGCTTCCTTGAACCAGTCAAGTTGCAGTTATAGTTTACATCCGTGTCTGTCCAGACACACATGACAGTAAACAATGCTTAAAATATGGATGTTGCTGCAAAGAATCTACAAATTCTAAAATGTTGATGGTTAACACACAACACAACCCGACAGCAGAGACGATATACACAATCAGCACAGTCTCAAGATGGACACCCAAGATTAAGGTCACCAAATCAGTATCCGACCAAATGTGTCCCCTTATTCTCCTGAGATATGACGCTAAGTAATTACCAGAATTTTTTTTTTTTTTGCAGAACATTATGATGGCACACTAAGTTTACCTTTGGGATATAAATATCATCACTTCATCATTTTATCCTGTTAGACATTTGTGTGAAATCTTGTCATAATTAACGTCTGAATTCTTGTTATGGCCACAGACATTTTTCTTGTGAGGTCACAGTGATCTTGAACCTTGACCACTAAATTCCTAGTTCATTTTTGAGTCCAAGTGGACGTTAGTGCCAAATCTGAACGAATTCCCTCATTGTGTTTACGAGAATCGAGACCGACACCTGGAGACAGTGACCTTTGACCACTAAATCTTAATCATTTCATTGAGTCCAAGTGGACGTTTGTGCCAAATTTAAAGAAAATCCGTCGAGGCGTTCTTGACATATCACATTCACGAGAACGGTATAGAAAACATAGTGCCTCCACTCACGGCTGTAACCAGCGCAGAGGCATAAACATATGAAAAGATGTCTTGGCAGTGGTTGTAGAAATCAGTTGATGACGAGTAGTATTACCCTGAGTAGTGCCCCTGGAGTCATTAACCTATGTATGACCTTGAGATCACACCCAGTATTTATCCACTGATCTTGTACCTCTGGATAATTAGGTTAAGCCAACCTTTAATTTCCTCAGGCATAGGATAATTAACAGTAAAGCCATGTTGTTAAAGGAAAACCTTTCACAGGAATTGGGTGCATAACCCTTCTGGCTGCTGGAGGCATACATGATCAGCGGGAGTTCAGAATCAGTTTAGGCCATAAAGAACTGAGGAAAACAAATTCATGGCAATTAGTGCACTATATTGTGTCTGATGCAGAAGCAATTTAAGCTGGATAGGAACAGCAATAATTTCAGTACAAACAAGACTGAAATGACAAATACATATAATAAAATATACTTGAGTACAACATCCAAATGTATTAATATTCCAGTCTTAGCAGAAAGACTCAAAGCAATAAGACACATAACTATGTCTAAAAAAACCCAGATACCCTAGTAATGATTTAATTTCTTTCTACACTCAAGTTAGTTGATTGCTCATTCAACACATCCACTGACTGTGGAAGTTGTTAGCGCTTAATCAGCAGGAGCAAATCTGAGGCAGGGGCTGAAGATGTACAAGAATCAAAATGGAGGAGAGCAAGGGAGACATCGTTTCCATGCCTGTAGCACATCCGTGCCCTGTAAAATATCTCTCCAGTGCCTCGCTTATTATCCGACTACATGCCCCCAGCACAGACCTTTAGAAATCCTTCTGACAAAAAAAGAAAAAGAAATTATCACAGTGGGTCTTAATGAATGATCTTTAATGGGAATTCCTCTCTGAGACGTGGAAAAATGGCTCCATAATGGCCTCGACTAATGGGCATAAAGTGAACTTCCCTCCATGTTAAAACAATCTGTTCATGGTCTGTGCCGCCATCAGCCAGAGGGCAACCAGAGCATTTTTGCATACTTATATTTACAGTTCCCATGGTTCTCGGGGTTACTGGGACAGGAATAAAATGTCACCAGAGGCTCTCTCACCATTACTGGCATACTGTACAACAGGCCTCCTACTATGGGAAAAGCAGTAGCATTTTTCTCTCAAACAAAGGTGCACTTAGATGCCAGGCGGAACACGGACTCATTAACCTTTTCAAAGTAAGGTAATTAAACCTTATTATTGCATCTCATTACTGACTGAATGTTTCACGCACTGACAGGAAACTACTCTGAGAGAGTTTGTTGAAAAGAAACTATAAAATCCAGCACCAGCACTTTTATCTTCAACAGTTAACTGTGATTGCTTTGATTATATAACACAACTTTTCCCTGTACATAATATGAATCAGATGCTGTCACCAAGCCCGAGGCAGTGCTCTGTTCATCTGACTGCTATTGTGTGGGTAGAAAAGGCTGTGAGAGCTTACTCCACGCAGGGCCGACGCTAACCGCACCTGGTCGCCAGATAACAGACCTGATGAGTTTAACGAGAGTTCCCAAGCAGGTACTGACAGTTTGGACAACAGACTCTGGTAAACACGAGCAGTGATGGGTTTTCTTTATCACCTGCTTCTGAGTTTGTTTAAGATAAGCACGCCTGCGCTAACTGTGCTTCACAATAATCTTCTTTTACTTTGTCCTTGAGGCATTCGTTATATTTCAAACTGTGATAAAGAGGATGAAATTACGGCCTTCGCACCTCAGATACTAATTACATCTTGTGACACATGGCAGAAAAAAAAAGAGCCAGACAAGCACTGATTTTGATTCTAATAAAAATACACTCTTAGGTCGGACTTAAAGGGACAGTTCATCCCAAAATCAAAAACATATTTTTCCTCTAACCTGTAGTGCTATTTATCAAGCTTGATTGTTTTGGTGTGAGCTCCTGAGTGTCAGAGATATCAGCTGTAGAGATGTCTGCTTTCTCTCCAATGTAATGGAACTACACTGCACTCAGCTTGTGGTGCTCAAAGCGCTAAAATACATTTGAAAAACCCAACAGCAATGTCTCTTTGCAGAAATCATGACCTGGTTACTCAAGGTAATCCACAGACCTTGTTGTGAGCAGTTTCATGTAGGAACTATTTTCTTTTCTTCTAAACTACACTTGCCAACCGAATAACTGTGCAGAAGGAAGCGTGCATCTACTCATTGGATGAATGTTGTGTTTGTGACAGCGCAAGATATGAACATAAATAGCGTCCTCCTCGGCTGAGCTGTAATGTCAATTGGCTCGGTGATGTCAGGTGAGCTAGCATTGCTTCCTTATGCACGGTAATACCCACACAGTTAGTGAGTGTAGTTTGATAGAAAGAAAATAGTTCCTACATAAAACTGCTTTGAGCACCACAAGCCCAAAATTCTTTCATGGAGGTGGTTAGATGGGGCCACTTAAAATCTTGGGGTGCCACATCAAAACCAAAAGCCGTACCTGAATGTCAAGAATTTGCCTATGCTGTTGTAGTATATAGACTAGTTGAAAACTATGTTACTATAAAGCTCAGTTCAGAACAAAGATTTGCGATGAGACGAGTTGAAACAAACTACTTGCAACACGCCATTCTGCAACATCCTAAAAACCTGCTGGTTCACAACAATGCAACAACATGATGAGGTGTATCATCTCTAGTCAACAACTCTGTACTTCCGTTCTGATTTGCAGCTTTTCAGGATTATTTTGTGGCTGAATATAATTTGTAAAAAGAAGTGTCTACAAAAAACGTGCGTCTAAAAAGACGCCAGAAAAACGCCCGTTTGAAAAGACCCTTGAACACCGGTCAGACGCGCCATATCATAGGAAAATAATGGTTTTACTGGCGTCCCGTTTCTTGCGTTTCATCTCGGTGTGATCGCTCCCTAAGAGACACTCGTGGGTACTCATAGAACCATTCATCATTCAGATAGCTTGAGGTGAGAGTTCAAAGGACCTCTTTGAAAAAGGCCGTGTCAGTTGCTGTCTCGACAACATTTAGCCTAAATATGGAGCGCATTTTAGCCCGCTTCCTGACAACCAGTGCTGACATGGTTGGTTCCAATGGATGCCCAAGATTGTCTAGTTTTACAAGATACCACTTCCTTAGCGCTACAGCCTCTTAAATACAGTAATATCAGCCTCCAAATATTTCCACCAGGGGGTGCCAATGGGGCGCCAGCAAGGCATAAAGCTGAGTGCCATCTAGTTCCATTATATTTGAAAGAAGGCAGATATTGCTACGGTCGATATCTCCAATAGACGACAACTTACAACTTGATAAATAGCACTACAGGTAAGAGGAAACATGTATTTTTTATTCTAGGGTGAACTGTCACTTTAATAATTCACTAATCTTTTATGGTAGGTAATTTGTGCTGATTAGAGAGTTGACAATCACAGACATGCAGGGGTTAGGTTTCTGTGATTTCAGCAATCTAAACAAACCTGAGATATGTGTAAAAACAAACCTCCCTATTAAAAAAGATCTGTATTCTGCCTGTTAGGAATATTCATGTCTATAAATGTAATTAAATCTATGACAAGAGGGCAGCTGTGCAAACCTTTTAAATTAATAAAGCTGTAAAGTATCATTCTCCAGCATTATACCATATAATTGCTCACTCATTACTAAAACTCAATGGTCCTAACCCACTTTCAGTCTGTCTTTGTTTTCAGTGACTGAGGGTATTATCCTCCCTCCCCTTAACCCTCTTTTCACCGGCTCCATGACCCCCTGTACCAGACACATGAACAGTAAGCATGCAGAGCAGCTATAGGTAAGTAAAAACACTCAGGCACTTGGACCTTTCAGACCTAAAAAACATTAACAGTGTTGTGTATACGCTCCTAAAAGCTGACTGATTCTTCATTCTGACAGCGCCATGAGCCGAACTGTAACAGGTCATTAAGAGTCAGGCGATGAACTCTTTCAGGTTTGTATCAAAAGATACAGAAACACTTGAAGGCACCACATGTTCTTAAGGTGCATTCCTGTTTTTAGTGTACTCCTCCGGCTCAGACTTCAAGCACTGAAGATCACATTTCAGCCTATCATGCAACCATCAGAGGATTTCCCACTCTTCCTCTTCTCATTTTCTCGAACCTTTTGTTTCATGTCAGGTTCTTGGTGCTCTTTTGTTTAGCTTAAAGGCCAAACCTGCTGATGCTTCCTTCCCCTGCTTTTCAGGTTAACGCACAATCATAAGTGCCTCAGTTGACACTGGTATCACATTTACATTTACAATGTACGTTTAAAGATCCAATGCCTGGTATGATCCCATGCCCTTGTGTGTGACTCGCTGTCACTGGCCAGTCCTTCTACTCCATCTGGACCCAATCCTTCTTTGGATATTCTGGGTCTGTTCCAGCTGGGACAGGAAACCCACTGGCTGAGAGCGGGGAAGAGGCCATTAACGGGGGAAAACAAGGACAAAAAAAAAGAAACACTATTTTATAACCAGCCAGTGACTGAAGCAAAGTGTGACATTTAGTATTTTGTCTCGATGTTGATTTGTTCTATTCACAGAGGGACTAAGAAAAACATTGCGTGTGCATTACAGCCCAAATCTGGAGATATTGCTCTATCATGAATATTTTCTCAGGGGAACAAAAGAAAAAAGGCTTCTGTGCTGTAGTTTATGATAAACAGTTTCTCCAACATTCCAGGGTTGCTGACACACCAATTATGAAGATACTGTGACTAGGAACGCTGGAGGAGGGAGGAGACAGACATTTCACTGCAGTCACCATCAAAACAAGACCTTTGCTGGATAAAAACATATAAACAATGAATTTCTACAGTGGGGCTGGACGAGATTAAAATTCCCCTACTGAAGACATTACTTTAAGAAAAACAACGACATACAAAATTAAGAGATGCCCATAGTTATAAATATCTATGGACTGGAGGTGCATGTGCTGCAATACCAGTAAGTGGTCACAATAAATGTATAGATAGTAGGAATGTCGACAGTTAACCAGTAATCAGTTAACCACAGAGATTACATTTTTGACCAGGTATGCATGTCAGTTTGTAGGTTAATATGGCTGCTCTTCATATTACATCACTGTACACCTCCTGGGTCTCGTGGAAGCTAGTGGCGCCGCTCATTCAGCAATTACTGCCAGTAACACCTCCACGACCCAACAGCATTGCTGAAGAAACACTGTGCCCTGGTCTCCTACCAGGTCACCCTGATGAGTAAGCGGCTTAATTTTGAGCTGCAAACCTTCTTTAGCATTACCTATGTTAGCTCTGTTAGCACCGTTAGCAGTGTCAGCACAGCTAGTGGTGCTAACATAGTTAACAATGCTAAAGGTTTGTGTGGATTGAAATGAAACTGCTTACTCACCATGGTGACCTATGGGGAGTCAGGAACGTGGCCACCATGTTTCCACAGCAGCGCTGTTGGTAGGTCTTGCCATCTGGACAGTGTTACCAGCGGTAATTGGCAAATGACCAGCATTGCTAGCTAACATTGGCTTCCACCTGACCTGGGTGGTGCACAGTGCAGAGCAAGGCCAATGTTAGCTACCGTAAATCTTCAATTAAAAGCCTATTCTCAATTATACGCCGGGTCTCTTTTACTAGCCTGATGTGGCTCCACATTTTGACAAATAAAGGCCTGTCTCAATTAGAGGCCTGGTCTGGTTGCCAAGCAGTTTATTTTATGGATGTTATTTGGATATATAAAACCGGATTGTTAAGGTCCACTGATCAAAAGAATCAAAAGTGTCTTTGATAAAAATGAATCCAAGTCATAAAGTGGTGTTGTGTCAGTATGCCGGGTATACCTACAAAGCAGTCCTCGGATCCCTTCACAGACAATTTAACACCCATTCACACCTGGACCCATCTAACCCTAATGACACACATGATGGCTGGGTGGGTCATCGGCTCACACATGACCTCAATAACTCTGTAAGAGTTCACATCCACACAGAGTTTAAAGCCTGCGACTCCGCACCAGTCCGTTAGAACTGAAGAAGCTTCTTGGATGAGAGGTGAAACATCTTCAAGAAACTCAAGCAAGTCCAGATGCCTATGATATAGCACTTACGATTCTGCATGTTAATGAGGCTAGCTGGCTCTCTGTCAGCAAAGCCATCACAAAATAAAAGGCAAGACATTTACATCAGGGAACGTTAGAATTTCACCACCTCTAAGTGGATAAAGCTCTGAAATGCACTGCCAAAAATATTCTTTTCATTTGGTCTAAAACCAAAGAATGACCAAACAGGCGCATTTGCATTCTTTGGAGTGGACATCTTTCCTGCTGGAGTTAGGGCTTTATGGGTAATTAATTAAGCACCGTGTCAGACATTAGCTAGCAAGTAACTGTTTCTGATGCACTACAACAATGTGGTACGGCATATTTAACGCAAGAGAAAAAGACCATGCCAACCAATATTGTAATGAGGGATAATATTGTGCATAGTAGAGCTGTAACAATAACTGGATTAGTTGTTAACTAGTAAATTAATCGCCAACTAATTTGACAGTTGATGAATTGGCTTCATTTTTTAAGAGAACATAATTCTCTAAATCCAGACCTTTAATATTTTGAATATTTTCTAGTTTCTTTACTCCTCAGTAAACTGAATATCTTTGGGTTAGTGGACAAAACAAGAC
This sequence comes from Epinephelus moara, assembly GCF_006386435.1. Taxonomy (NCBI): domain Eukaryota; kingdom Metazoa; phylum Chordata; class Actinopteri; order Perciformes; family Serranidae; genus Epinephelus; species Epinephelus moara. The sequence goes on from NC_065509.1 coordinate 38,478,769, forward strand.
ATTTGAGGACGTTATCTTGGACTTCGGGAGACATTGACATTTTATAGACCAAACAACTAATTGGTTAATCGAGAAAAGACCGATTTGACACTGATGATAATCGTTAGCCGCAGCCCTGTTCTATAGGCAGAAATTCCAGCACAGAACTCGAAGTGTCCTCCTGTCAGAGCGCACAAAGAGACCTCTTCTTTCAGTTGCACACATGCTAGAAGATGACCTATAATTTCCACTTTAGTCATCAGCAGACATCACTTCATACGGCTTGGATGTCAAGTCATGGCATTATTACTGCCCCACTCCTGCAGATAAAGCACTAAAACAACCACAGGGGGAAAGACGTCCAACCTGCATTTGATGACTGTGGTGTAACAGGAACTACTATTAAGTACTACACAAGAATGCAAGAACTTGCATTGGCTACAAACGTTCAGACGCCTTCCAAGAACCATTTTCTTTCTTTCCAAAACCAAACAGTCATGAGGGTCTCAGTTTTGCACCATTATAAGTGGCAAACTGTAGCTGAGTATTGTGTGTGTTCAGGCTATTTATGTGTGTGTGACTGAGAGAGGATGGTTCAGAGTCTGAACAAAAGCGACTGCTAAACAAGCAACAAATGACACATTCATCGGGGTGAGGGATGCAGCTCCCGAGTACAGGCCTCTGAGCCAGCTGCTGCTCGTTACAGAACTGGATACCAGCCACGAGAGACAGAGCCCCGCACACAAAAGAGGGACTGTTTGCCTTCTAGATTAATTTTTCAGATGACAAACGAGGCGGCGTGTGTGCATGCGTGTTGAGAAATTAGAGGTCCGAGCTCATCAGCCAAGATTTTCAGAATGGCAGCGTCTCTGATTCGGCACGTTCTTTGCGAGACACCATCTTAGGTCATCTGATCCATAAAGAAAACAGAAACCCAAACCTCGCTGCCCCTCTCCTCAGGCTCTCCAGTAAACCCGCGCTCGACAAACGTCTGTTCAACAGCTGCAGCGTTCCCGGCTCCAAAAAACATGAGAGCGCCAACCTCCTAAACACAAGTATGTGGATGAGAGTCGGCTCCAACGGTCTGCAAACAACAGGCCTTTGAAAAGAGTGCTGCTAGTTAATCTTTAAAAAATACAGCTCCTCGTTTGATTACATACACTCTCTAATTTCTACTCTAACAGACAAATGGAGATAACACTTTCTATTTTATCTTGGATAAATGTGGCTTATTCACAAGTGAGAAAAGACAAAGCTTTGACTCTAATGGGGCCCTAACTCAACTGTGCAAAGATAACTGTTGCAGGAGAAAATCATTTGAGATTAGCAGCTACATTTTATGTGTACTGTATATTTCCTGCGTTCCTAAACCACCACCAGGTGAGACGCTGAAATGATTACACTTTAACAATTAATTTATGTGAGGCAAGAGGCAGAGCACATGAAAACACTCCTGCCCTAACACGCCTCTTGGTGAATTTCAAACAGGATGTAAAAAGGGTTTCCAGTTAAACCTGTTGTGGTGCAACTGAATGGAGCGGCCGGGGTGCAGGGTGGGGCAAACAGGAATACGTTTAACAAACTGAAGCCTTTTTCAAACAGTGAATAGAACGCAACATTGCTGGCTTCATCTGTCTGTTGAAGTGACAGCGTTCTGTCATTCAGACATTGGTGACTTTTACGTTGATGTTCCTCAAGGCTTATTTCAGACATGACGGGACAATAACAGAATGAGCTGCATGCTCGTGTAATATTTGTCACCTAATGAGACAGAGAGGGAGGGAGGGAGAACAGCGGTGAGTCAAGAGTTATGATAGGAGTCTTTTCTGTTTTCTCTCCATCACTGATGGATTTTAAAACTTATTTTGCCACTGAAGCCTTAATGACCAATGTAAGCACGAGGGATGCTCGGCATGGCTTCTGACAGTAAAGCTTCCAAAACATTTTCACATCACTTTGATCATATAATGTTATTAATTGGGTTGGGCCGGTGTAAAAAAAACAAAATTGGGCTCTCCCTTCAGCCAGCTGCCACCTTATTTGGTTTTTGTAGTGAAATAATTAGGTATCCTCGAGATAATTTCTCATTCTAACTTCATTAATCAGCCATTCCTCATCCACTGCAGGGCATTCAAAGTGAGCAACAGAAATTACTAGAGACACCTCTTTTGTCTGCCTCAGATCCAAAGTGTTGCCATACTGTCTGACTTTTAGTTTTCTTGAAGATTAAGGTGGATTTATACTCCGTATATACTGCGTCAGCTCTTTGCAGAGCCTACGCTGTAGCCTACACTGTTGTGAGCATTTATATTTGTGCGGTGGTGTGTCTGTGTCACTCTGCAGTTACACCTCCAAAACACTAGTGGGCAGAGTGTGAAATGCTGTAAGGTTTAGTTGATTCAAAACACACATTAAACACACATTAAACACACATTAAACATGGCTTAATAGAGACAGTTTCAAACACAAGTACACAAATCAGCTTCACTATAACTCGCAGCATTCACAGACAAACACTTGTCTTTATCTGGACACATTTTCCCCACAAATACAACATGCTAATGTTATTAGCACAAGCCTATGGCATTTTACATTGTATAAATTAGCCTAGCAGCTAGCTGACTTTTCCTCTACTCAAATGAAGCCAAGGACAACATCAACATTTAACAAAGGTAATGCTACAAAATTCGGCTCCATTACAACTCACAAGGTTCACTGACAAAACAACTGTCTTATACTAAACACGTTTTCACTCCCTACTTTTTAATTTGCCAGAATGTGTCATAATGAGAAATGTCAGTTCAGCCGTTGTGCATAAAATCAAACCAGTTTAAGCTCGGACACTGGAAGAGTAAAACAGAAGAACTTCCTAGTAAACAAACACATTGCTATCAGCTCTTCCACCCACCTCTACTGAAATCTGATTTCTGCTGCCTGTTTTACAATATTATGCACAAGCATGAATGACAGGGCGATAATTTAAGACTCTCAAAGAAGTAAAGAGTTTTGCTGGATATTAATTCATTCACTGAACATTACAAATGCATATGAGAGACTGCTGGTCAGACTATTACAAAAGAGTTTTTTTAATCTCTTCCCTGGTGACTCTGGGACAGGAAAACATTTTTAACGGACTGATCAGATATGAGGAGACTGATCTCTGAAACGCCTGAAAATTGGCTTTTTCAGTGTTTCCTAGTTAAGTAAACTGATTTTGTGCACAAGAAAAAGGAAAGGGGGCTTTCCAGGACAGCTCAAGTAAAACATCAATATCAATCGTGTGCAAAACACATCCAAAATTATGAAAAAAGCTGCTGTCTATGTGATTTTGAATGACAGGAGCTCATTAAGATGGTGACAAGAGACTGAGTCATGAGGCTGCACACCTGGTCACATGTGTATGGCTTCACTCACTGTATCCAATAATGGATGTCTCTCTAAGAGAGTTGTAACTATATATCATGAAGCTTCTTGCAGCTGCACAGATGACTGGAAATTTCATCCATGTGAAGAAATTCCAAAAGAGAAGTGAAATAACAGATTGTTAAACCACAAAAACGCACCCATCAGATGGTGCCCAAAGGACATAAACAGTGTCCACTAGTTATGGGCAGTTTAAGGGACTTCCATCATCGATTACCTGCAAAAATCTAACCTAAGAATAGGAGTATAAATTGGACAACAACAGAAAACAAGTACAATTTGTAATTTGTTAACTTAACAACCAGACCCCAGTTAGCCTGTCCTTCCAGGATGCTGCGACAATCAACACAACTTCAGGCAGTCCGTATGAATTCTGCGCAACCTTGCAATTTTGTCAAAGCTGTTTTACCATTGGTGGGAGATGAACAGCTCAGTGTCGCTGCTGCGGGGCTTCTGCCTAGGTGGCAAAATATGACAACTAGGGATGAGATCATGTTGTGCTGTATTAGCTTGTGCTAACTGGCAGAGAGAGAAGGAGAGTGGCTTGTGGAGATGGTTCTTCGGTGTTGCGTTGAACGGCTGTGGCCTATGACAGCATTTAAAGCTAACATAAGAAACCTCAGCGAACTTTCTGTTGCTGCCATTACATAGGTTTGATACAGCACTGAGGGATCGTCTCTGAGCTGCTCTCCTCCAGGTCAGTTTAACGTCTGCCAGGTTAGCACAAGCTAACAGCAGACACCTAGGTATTACCCCTCAGTATTGTTAGTCATGTGATGCTAACGGTTAGCCATGTCACTGTGTGTGTGTGTCTGTGTGTGTGTGGACTTAAACCAGCTGTCGTAATAACATGATAAACAGAAAGAGAGCAACAGCAGCACAAGCTCTTCATTGATTTTACCCATTCAAAATAGTAAATAAATATGTCATGCTCACATGTGGTAGGTTGGGGGCAATTAGTCTATATGTTGAACAAATACTGATGCCCGAAGTAAGTACTCGAGTACTCAAACCCATCCGATGTGTGAACTTCATTCAAACATTTACCAAATTCTGTAACTGAAGAAAAAGTAGAGCTTGCACAGTCATTAGTCCCTTTTTCATGTTAGTTTAAAAAGTAATACGTGTGCTAAATATATCCCATGATCCTCAGCACCATAAAGCCTATTTTATTTAAAACCTGCATTAAAAAACCTCCTCCTTGACAACCTAAAATAATTTGTCACTGCAGAAACAGCTCCTGAGTCTACATGTTGGCAGTAAGCTCTTGTAGTGCTGGGAGTTTCCTGCCCCACACAGGATCACATTTCCTCAAACCCTGCCCGTGTTTTGTTCATCATTACACTGGCTGACCTCGCGGCGACCTCGTTTAGCCCTACCAGCACATGTTTCCATTCACCTGCACAAGAAACTACTAAGTCAAGCATGTCAGTCAAACAAGCCATTATCTGCTACCAACGTACGGAGCCAGGAAGGTCTGGAACCATTTTAAAGGATTTCAACAAAATGTCCAGGCAACAGTTTTAGCGTAAGGAGAGGTGCGGCGGCGTGCTGTAAAATCAGGCACTTGCAAAGTCATCCTTGGCATGTCGGTCAAGAGGCAGTGTGGTATTAAAAAAAAAAAAAAAACTCTTAACTTTAAAGGCTTCTACCCCTGCAGCGAAACCAGCCAGGAATTCCATTGCATTTATTGCAACTACAGTTAAATTAAGACTAAATTAAAATACCCTTCAATTAAAGCAAAATCTGACATGTCTCACTCTGTATTGCAGCCAAGAAATAAAAAAAATCTGAAGCCTATAAAAATGTGGCAGGGGCATGCCACATACCAAAGGGCATCACCTCAGGAAGAAAGAGGCCAGCCGGTTCGTCCGCCATGTTTGGAGTCGTGTTACTGCAGTGGAGCACCCAAGGTGTTACAGATACAGACACGGTAGACCTGTAATTTGCCCGGCTGTCAGACTGCATGGTGGTAAATTACAGTATTCAGCAAGGATTATGGTCTTCAGCTCATCCAAAGTGAGGCTCGACATGCAGCCTCACAGACGACAACTTGTACATGAATATGGACATAAATCAGCTTGTCTGTGTAAGCCAATTTCAAGAAAGGGGGAGTTAAGCTAATTAAATATGTTGTCCTTGCTCTCGTTACCCAGGCATCGAAGCACAGAGACGATCAATACGGAAAACTCTAAGAAGAGAGGACAGAGAGGGCTTTTTATTATGTTTTGGTGGCAGGATTGTGCTCTTTTGGTTTAGTGTTGTGCAGTTTAGTCTCTCTGATGACCGCCGCAGCCCAGAACGTATTAGAATTGGTTTTAAAGCATTAAATAAAGACTTTTTAATTTTCAGCCCTGAGCTCTTTCCCCTTTCAGATCAAAAGCTGTTCTTGGCATCTCCTCTCTCATAAAACTTACAATTTTATGCCATAGTTAAGTTTGAATTCATCTGTGTTCGTACAGCTCTATATCCAATCGTCTAAATTATGCCGCAAAATGTCATTTACTGGGGAGTCGGTAAGCAGAGCCATCTTTGTCTCTCTTCAGGGAGCATTCCACAGCCCAGAAGAAATAAACCGTCCTCGCTGCTTTATGACTGTGTTTGTGTTGTCAGTCAGCCAGATGATCTCGTTGTCCCTCCAGCGAGGTCTCACATCGGACCAAAAAGAAAAGTATACAAAAAAAACAACATACATCCAGGGAGATGTTAAGAGTTTTGTTGACCTTTTTGCAGAGGAACGACTGTGCCCTGTGTTGGATTCACCCGCAGGCCTTGGGACAAAGGGCTGCTCAGAGAGGTGGAGGAGGGCGCATACTTTAAACAGGGCTGCTCTTTTCATTTGTGATCATTGGTGGTAAATCAGGTCTGTCTCTTGGCGGGTTGGGTAAAGAAAGCTCCATTCACGGTGGGCAGAGCGGAGGTGGAAGATGTGGTTCAAGTGCTGGGGTGGGCTACCCTCCCTCCAAAAGAGAGGCAAATACAGGAAACAAAAACACAGACCCACCCCACAGTCTCATAATGTCCTCAAAGTGCAGCTTTTATTGTACAATAGATGTGGAATTTGTAACGACTTATCTACATACTGTGGGGTACACTCTCAGAAATAAGGGTTCTTTCTAAAGGGCTGAGGTTGTACCCAGAACCATTAGCTTCTTTGAGGGTTCTTTATAAGACCAAAGGCTCTCAAATGTTAAAATAATGACCCATGTTTCAAATGGTATTGTAAATTTAGATGTATTGGAAAACCCCTTAATGAATTCATTGTAATTGGTTAATATGGTCTTTTTTTACAGGTACCTAGTACCTGCCATTTTACATTCAATCCTACTGCACCACTGAATAGTAATGAAACCGCAGAACCAAGCGCTGTTCATATATATACCTACAAAAAGTAATGCACAAGAATTCATACATGACTAATGTAATCACAGGCTAGTAATTCATGTATAACTTGCTCCATTCACTTGACCAATGCGCTGACAGGAGTAAAAATGCAAGTAGTACAAAGGGTGAAAGTTTGTATAAGAAGGCAAGTTGGGAGGGTGGATGGGTCAAACCATCACAGGACTTTACCCCAGGAGACCGGTGTTTGGGTCTCTTAGGAAACCAAGTGAACTTTGACTTAGTTTAAGGTATGTCATCATCATGTTTCTTTTCCTAAAACTAACCTACGCAAGTTGGACAATGCATTTTCATGAAATAACATATAAACAGTTGTATGAAGATATTTTGCCAGTAGCAGTGATTTTGTAAAAATTCCACCCCCTAAAAATGTGACTGTGAAATACACGTTTTGTGGGTTACACTTGACCACATCAGCCTCTGGCCTTTAGGAACCTCATGAAGCCTAAAGGCCCGAACATACTCGGGCGTACTATAAGTGGAGCGGACTCCGCGAGGAATGTCGGGCGTACTATAAGTGGAGCGGACTCCGCGAGGAATGTCCGCAGTCATTCGGGCTTTCATAGTCAAGTGCACTTCCGCGTTGTAGTTTCCTGTAAAGATGTCCATGAAAAATCCCCGCGATGTGAAAAATACATGCCGAGCAGTCACTGGTGCGTGAAGCGGAGTCCGTGCGGTCGTAAAATCTGAGCTTTGCGCGCACAGGGCTTGCGGACGTCCACTTTGAGTTAGGGCTGTCAACGAATATTCTAAATTCGAATTTAAATTCGAATTTGAAAAAAAATGGACCTTCGAATGAGAAAACTGATATTCGATTGTGGAGGAAAAAAACACCGCCGCAGCTGTCCTCTTTGCGAGTCGGAGGTGGGAGCGGCCACGGAGCTGCGCGTTGGGTGCAGCCGGTGTGGATGACACAATCGGTTAACATGGGCACCGAAAGGCTTCGCTTCTCGGCGCTTCGAGGCTATTCACAGCACTTCCGCGGGCGGTGTGGCCTGACGGGTCAGGGGGGGGAGGGGGGCGAGCGAGAGGTCTGCGGTTGTTTATAACGTAATGTTATAGATAATTGTTTTATGTGTTTTAATGTGTAGTTATGTAAATGTTTTCAAAGACATTTATGTTGAAATAAAAATACCTACAAGTTGTTATGTTTCCTTGTATTAATACATATACAAGTATGTTTCCTTGTATTAGTTTGCCCTCTTGTGGACATAATGCGAAAAAAAAATAATAATTTGAATGGTTCGAACCTATGAGTTATTTTTAGAAGGAATATTCGAACGTCATTTTTGAGCAATTTTGACAGCCCTACTTTGAGTCTGCGCGGACCTCCGCAGAGTCCGCTCCTTGTACGTTCCGCCCGAGTATGTTCGGGCCTTAAAGCTGCTGGATGTGGTTCCCTGTTAAACCTGTTAAACTAAGACCATGATTAGTGGGAGAGGTCTATGGGTAATGTAGTCAATTACTATTTGTAGAATCCCCGCTGGTTGGGTTTTAGATGAAACCCTTGGCGTATGAGAGGGTTCCTGGTAGAAACGCTTGGGTGGGTTCTTGTTTGCACCCTCAGAAGGTGGAAAGGTTCTGGATATCACTAGGACTGACCCAAAAAATTTGAAGCTTCGAAGCTTTGTTCGATGGCACGGGATTCGATTGTGAAAAAAAAAATAAAATCCAATATTCACCCTTTTTTCTCCCATTTTTTGGGGGGACCTTGAACGCAACACCATCTCCAAGAAGGAAATAGAAAGCCCGACGTGCAATGAATGGAGACCTATTACCCTGCTTGAACACAGACAACTACATTCTTTCAACAATGTGACTCAAAATAATGATAAAATAGATTTTGAGTCTGGTGTCAGTGACACATGCTGCTCTGACTGCATCTGTCTGCTTGCGCTGCAGTGCGCGCCGAGGGTTTTAATTTTTAGTGTTAAATCAAAAGTTAAACACTACTTATCAGCAACCAGAAGTGTTTTTTTCATTTGTGAATATTTTAATCTCAATTCTAGGGTTGCAAGAAACTACATTTTCATTATAATTTGTAAGTTATTAACTTTTTTGGACTTTCGTCGAAGGCTTCGATTTAAAATCGATCTGAGCTGCGAAGCTTCGATTTTCAAAAATGAAATTGAAGGTCAGCCCTAGATATCACACACAGAGAGGATCTGAGGTGGAAACAATTAAATCGCAGAAGGGTTCTCTGTACAACCTCTAATAAAGGGTACTAGGTGGAACCTTTGATAGATGGTTCTGGGTTAGGGATGTCAATGAATACATTTTTGACCGCTTACACATGTTGATCTATAGGTGAATTTTGCTGCTTTCAAGTTAACCACACTGCACACCACTCGGGTCTGGTGGGAATCAGCTAGTAGCACTGCTCATTCTGCAATTACCGCTAGTAACGCCGTCCAGCATTGCTGAGGAAACATTGTACTCCTGTTCACCTTGGTTCACTCACCAGGCTACCTGGATGGAGACCGGAGGATGGCCACCATGTTTTTCAGAGCAACGCATTACCAGCACTATTTGAAGAATAAGCTGCACCACCGAATGGTGCACAGTTTAGAGCATCCAAGCCTAATGTTAGCTAACTAGTAAAAACCTGAGGGTGGACAGTGGGCATTGTGTTTCTGCACGTTAAAGAAGCTAGTCAGCAGACACTGACATTACAAACCATCAAAATTTCACCACCTCTAAACAGATAGCGCTTTGAAATGCAGCGCTGAAGTTCACTGACTCAGTGGATCACCAGACAAAAAGGAAAGGCCTCTTGTATTTCGTGTCTTTTAGCTTTTTTTCTTGAAAAAATTTACCGCTTAGTTAGTGGTTAATGCATATTGGGCTATCAAAAGTAAAATGAACTGAAACTGACATCCCTATTCCAGATATAACCCTTCATGTTGAGTTCTAAGTAGAACCCTCTGGAAGAAACCCTTAAGCACCTTTATTTCCAAGAGTGTACGGAAGAAGACCTGCTGATTACTTTTGGGTAAAAAACTCATGTGTCATCTGAGGAAGGAAATGAGTAAACCCCGCATCAAAATGCCTCACAGGATGAGTGTCTTCCTAAAGTGGCCACATGCTCCTGTAACATTCCTCAGACGGAGCCAGAAATAAACCGTCTTAATTACAGCTGTGATTCATAACTAAGAGGAGCTTTTATGTGTGGTTTTCTGTGTATATGAGTGGCTATTTTCCAGGTTTCTTGCTGGTACACCCCCCGACGCCTGCCAAGTGCCCCCTGCGACCAACTGGAAGAACCTTTGAGTCAAATTGAAAAAGAATGAAAATAATAATGTATTTTATGATAGTGGAAATCAATCTAATTGAAGCTGCTGTAACAGGAATGTGGTTGTTTAAGGGGAGCTATTATCTTTCACGGCTCCACACACTGATACTATATTATTATAACTACTGGCACTGCAGTTGACAAATCCATGCCTTCTCCATCCTTCCTCATCCCTCGCTCATGTTGGCTTTTCTCTCAAAATCCTAAGTACAGCTTGCACAAGGTTTTGTTTTGTGTTTCCCTTAAACTGCTCTGTATCATTGTCATCTACCTCCTCCCGTATTCGCGGATTAGTCACGACATGCTTCCACGCGGGAGGAGAGATTTGAGTGGCAATACTCTGCTCGCGCTGATTATCTCAGATCTTAACACACGCTTTTTTACCTCCATAGGGCTGCGTTCTGATTGTCTGTAAAATAGCCAGGTTGGATGAGACAAAGAATCTGATCGAGTCTTTTATCTCCTCTTTAGGTAGTCTATATATCTAATTATTTTTTTTCTGGGCATTTCACACCTTTATTTGAAAGCCAACAGTGAAGAAATGACAGGAAATGAGAGGAGAGAGCTGGGGAGTGACATCCTCTGCCAGAGTTTTGGTTCTTTGAATGTCTTTGAGGTTTAGTTCTTAAATATAAAGTAATCTGCAACTTTTCTACTTAATTAAAAGTTAATGAGTTCATCCAGGGATCTGATAAGCAAATTCAATACTGAATTCAGATTCAATAAAACGGTGTCAATCCCAAACCCTACCTCTCAATTTCTAAAAGGATTAATTAAGATTATTTGAAGTAGGGTTGTATGTTATCCATAGTCACTGCATTACATACAGTAGATGTCAGTCAGCATGGCCCCAGTTTAGAGAAGCAGACAGGAGGATTGACACTTAAAGGGATAGTGCACCCACAAATGAAAATTCAGCCATTATCTACTCACCCATATGCCGAGGGAGGCTCAGGTGAAGTTTTAGAGTCCTCACATCACTTGTTGAGATCCAAGGGGAGAGGAGGTAGCAACACAACTCCACCTAATGGAGGCTGACGACGCCCCAGATTCAAACATCCAAAAACACATAATTGAAACCACAAAATATCTCCATACTGCTCGTCCGTAGTGATCCAAGTGTCCTGAAGCCCCGACATAAAAAAGTTGTTTGGAAAAACGTCATTTGAACTTTTTATATCTGGGCTTCAGGACACTTGGATCACTACGGACGAGCAGTATGGAGATATTCTGTTGTTTCAGTTATGTGTTTTTGGACGTTTGAATCTGGGGCAGCCTCCATTAGGTGGAGTTGTGTTGCTACCCCCTCCCCCCTTGGATCTCCGCAAGTGATGTGAGGACTCTAAAACTTCACCTGAGCCTCCCTCGGCATATGGGTGAGTAGATAATGGCTGAATTTTTATTTTTGGGTGCACTATCCCTTTAAGCTAAGCAATCTACTGCTGTGGATGGGGACCACCTCAAAAGTCAATATCAGTTTAAGTGCACGCTATATTTAGAATATTTTCACTGCTTTACATTACTGTCAGACAGCAATATCCGACGATGAACTGAAGCTGTTGTGTCTGTTTTTTTAAAGCCAGACTCCAATGGAAAAACAGTGATTTAACATCCCTTAACGCAGAAGCTTTAAGACTGCTGCTGCCTCCATCAGTTAGTTCACTGCAGTACATTGCTTAGCTTCTGTGTTGTTGCTCCTGTCTGCTTCTCCAAACTGGGAACATGCCGACTGACATCTACTGTGTCCCTACTTTAAAAATTCACTATTCCTTTAATCTATTTCTGAATAAATTTGACACTTCTGTCACAGTAATGTCGTCAGTGCGCTGTGGCTGTGACCTTACATGACATGGAGGAAGCAGATTATTGCTGCTTCTAGGACAGAAATATAAAGGTTAATGTAAATAAACTCACAGAAGCACAGGGAATAGACAGGTATTTGAGGGTAAGGACTTTCTGGGCAGTGATGTGCTTCACTCAGAGCGCCAACTGAAGTTAATTTTCTCTCTTATTAAAGAATTATTTGTGAATATATGTTAAAACTCAGCAGCACTTTTTTAGATATACTCTCATGTCCTCCACGCAGTGCTCCCTACTTCCCCCAGGACAGCGCCCACACATACTTAACTACTTGAGAAACAGTGACTTTGACAAGCATGCACCATCAACAATATTGGGCAGATGGTAGCCATTACAGTTCAGTGATGCCTCCGCACGATAAAAAGATCACACACAAGGCTGGATCAAATGCCATGAGGGGGTTATGATTAAAATTAGTCTGTAATTATTTTAATGAGCAAAGTTTCTGAAAAACAATGCAAAGACTAAAAGCAAACCCCAAATAAAATGTCTGCTTTGTGATATACTGAATAGGAGGCATTTCTAAATCAGCTCAATATGAGTCTAAATCTAAAATATCATCACCTTTTTCAGTCTGGTAAGAAAACGATGAGAGGTATGAGCTGTTGAGAAAAAAAAATACATGTCTGAGAGACTGTTTCTATTTAAGCACCCAACCCCCCCTGTCTCCCACCTCCACCCCGCCCTCTCTTTCCCCTTTCCCTCGCTCTCCCTTCTGCCGGAGGCCTTGTTAAATTGGCACAGATTCTACCCCGGCTCCCAACCAAAATCGCTGCCTAAGTGTTTCCACTCCGCTACCCCTATCATGGCCTTACAGTAGCACAGCGCACAGAGGGAGTATGCACAGGAAAAGCAAGCTTCCCTCCATAGGTCTGCTGTCACTTGGGACATAAAGAAGCAGCTACACATCGACTCCAGTTTTTTAACACGACACTGTTTTTATTTCCACCTCAACACTGGATTTTTTTAGTCCAGTTCAAAGACAACACTCGAAGACTGAGTCGTAATCAAAACTGTGTGATCACATAATGTGAGTCAGCCAGCAGCATACTCTGCAAAATTCTTGTACTCCTCCTCACAAACAGAACAGTCTTTGTTTGTGGGGCTTTAGCCGAGCGGATGCGAGCGAGGCATTCTGCTGCAGAAAGTCAGAATGCCTCCTTCTTCCTGCTCGGTCTCAGAGGTGTTGAAAACTTCCCAGAGCACATTCCAGTCTGAGACACAAGGAATAACAGTTGAGCAAGGAAAGAAGAATTCAGAGCTTTGCTCCTGGGGAAAAAGGCATCTCTTTCAACTGATGCAGATAGTATGTGTCAGACTCGAGTGAATTAAACACAAATCAACTGAGGCGCTTCAGTTTCTCTCTTCAAAAGGGATCCCAAATTCTTTCAGAACTCTTAAAGGGATAGTTCAGATTTTCTGAAGTGGGGTTGTGCAGGGTCTTGTTCATTGACAGCATGGTACATACAGTAGATGTCAGTCAGCACGCCTCCAATTTGGAGCAAGCAGGCTGGCGCCCAACACACAAGCTAAGCAATCTACTGCTGAGGATGGAGGCTGCAACAAAACATATTTTAGTCTCCTAGAAAAAGTCCCACCTAAAAAAAAATCTACGTAAGTTTCAGTGTACGCTATACTAAGAGTATTTTTACTGCAATACCTTTCCGTCAGACACCCCTTCTCAATGGGAAACCCGTTACCGATTTAAGTTTCCCAACTACGCTCTCGTCAAAGCCACCAGACTCCATTAACTTTAAAAACTCTGAACTATCCCTTTAAGGGTTCTGACTGAATTTAGGATTCTCCTGAAAAGAGAAACTGAAGAGTTTCAGTTGATTTGTGTTTCCTTCACTTGAGTCTGACCCCACTTAAAAAAAATCCAAACTATCCCTTCTATCCCTTAGACTTCTGGTCCTGCAACGTTTCTGCACAGCGACCTTCTGGTTAAAGGTCATTCCTCAAGCTTTATCGACACTATATTCACACAGCCACAGAGTTCCCATCACCGCAGACCAGAGTATACTGGGAAACCCACACAACCTCCACCCCAGACAAAGTAGGCCGCTCACATAAAATAGGAGTTGGCTTTGCACTGAGCATGAAAGTGGAGTCTTTTGGCAGGTCACTGCCATCTCTGACTTGTAAACAATATGGAGGGTATTTTTAGGGGACACTTGGCCTCAATTTCATACTCTGAAGTCCTTTGGTCTATTTTAGGTCCAGTGCTGCATGAATAAGGAGTATTACTGTATTCATAATAAAGCGCACAAGCTAATGGAGGACACAGTATGTGGGTGAATGTGCATGTCTACATTCGTCTGTGTGTGAGGGAAAAAAACACTCAGTCTAGCAGAAGAATTTCCAGTGTTGAACTAAAAGCGGAAGACTGAATGTAGACAAAACAAAGACGCCGCTAAAAGCATCAGCCAAGGACAAAGGCCAAGGCTTATTGTAGGTCTGTCGGAGCATCTCAATGCACAAACTCAACAGGATCCAATAAAACGCTGCAATAATAAAAGCATTACATCTAGAACGGCGTGTTCACATAAACACAGCGACATCACATATGTCCTTCACTCCTTTCAAACGGGGGCTTCGCATCAGATGTGCGAGTCTGGCTCTGTTCTTCTGTTCAAACACAAACTCGTTTTTTAAAAAACGATTGCTGGGCGATTGGAATAAGACAGAGCTCGACAAAAGCTTGGCCATCATCAAAGAGGCAGTAAAAAGGGAACGAGATGAGAGCCGGTCCAAAAAGAAAGAAAGAAAAGAAAGAAGATAACTGCTGTTTATCAGATTGTTCCAAGATGAAATTCCCTTCAAACCATATCAAAAACAAAAAGAACAGACAGCTCATCAGCCAGCAACATAAGAGGAGAAACGCCAAATAGGCAATCACAGAACTCCCTGAGATACCGCCAAGCAAGTTACAGATAAAAATTTCCCATTAGCATTTACATCTGTGGCATATACAGCTATATATATTCCCCCGGTGACTCCACTGTCAACTTTATGTGCAACTGCAAATAAAATCTGACGATTTAAATCTACGGCTAGGGCCAGACGCAGCAGACAGCACACACACACACACACACACACGCACAGGATAAAGCAGAAAATACGATTTAATGCAAATTGCTGCTGAAAGGAAATCAAATATAAAACTTCTCCTCCATCTGTGTTGTCTGTGGGCTCAAAGTTTTGGAAAATGCTGTGAGGATGCTTTATACTACACTCTGATACCAATCCAGAATCTAATCTACCACGGGCACCTACACGGAGGCTTTGATGTTAGAGGAAAGCGTGGGTGGGCATGTCTCTGCAATTATGAAGTGGGCAGCTTGCATCACAGTTGGTTTGTTGAATTAGATGCATAACACCCACAAAGAACTCTGAGAGAGTTCTGGTGTCCTAAAACTCGACCCCCCTTCACCCCCCTCTCGTTGCCACTGTCGACACCGATCAGATCTAAACCGCACTTCCACCAGTCTGACGCCTACACTTAAGATTTCACTTAATCCCAAACACTGCACCCGATCATTTGCAACCTACTTTCAAACTACGTCGCTGAGTTGCGGTGTAAACACACCACAATCCTTCTAATGAGAGACAGGTGCTCTGATAATGGTGACACTGCAAATTATACCCGATCAATACACTAATGACACCCACTTTAAAAGAGAACTTAAGTCTGAAAAGCCCTGCTCTTTACTCCACGTGGCTCTTTACACTCAACTGGACAGAAGCAGTTTGAACTGACTGACCCAGCCTTCTGTAGAGCTGCGTTCAGTCTCTCTGAGCTATAAATACATAAAGTTAAGTGTCTAACTATTGAACACAGAAGCAGGATGTAGTAAATGTAGATTAAACCCAGTAAAACACATGTTTTGGAATAATTGTTTGCCATTCTGTAGCGTTGAACAACAGGTCCACAAGAGATGTCATGGTGCTTTGGTAAGTCAATGCCAAAAATTTTGAAAACATAAAGTAACGTGGTTTTATCCAGTACCATCGGTATCTGGGATGCAACTTTTTCTGACCAGAAGAAGCAGCATAAACGTCTAAAATGTTCCAGTCTGTCATTAAATGCCAAAGGAAGAAGAATGTCAAACAGCATGGAAGATCGTCAACACGTGGAAGATAGCGATGTTAGCTGTGGCAACAGCTTCACCTCGACTCGTCGAAAATGGAAGTATATTCATCTGAGGCCAGCCTTGTTTTATTTTAATTCTTTGCAATGAAAGTGCCAAACAACAGCAGTGTGACGAGGCCCTGAGGTCCACAAGAGACGTTACGAGAACAGAAACTTTGGTACCAAGTCAATGCCAAAAATTTTGATAACGTAAAGTAACTTGTTTTTATCCAGTACCATAGGTATCAGGGATGCAATTCTTCTGGACCTGTGGGGCAGCATAAACGCCTACCAGTGTTCTACTCCGAGCTAGCCCAGCCTCTGATGCTAGCGCTAGCAGCCGGCCTGCTCAAGTCACACTCAACCAGGCATTCAGACACAAACTGTCTAGCTGGGACCAACTTAGTAACTGCCTTGCAAGATGGACCGCAGACCAGTTTTGGTGGTAGAGGATAGTACGACACATCTGCATGCGATTAATTTAGAGGAATTAATCACAGAGCATGTAATTAATTAGATGAATTGTTTTAATGGCTTGACAGCCCTAATTTAAGGACACAGGTTTTGGTATTTAACATCCAAGTATGAATCAGTGATCGTATATTGTTTTGCATACCTTTAATGTTTTAAGGCTGCAACAATAATTGTCTTGATTGATTGTTTTGTCAACAGAAAGCCTGAAATAAGTTCCCAGAATCCAAAATGGTGCCTTCAAATTCTTTTTACAACCAACAGTCTCAAACATCATTCAGCTTACACTGATAGAAAACAAAAAAAATCAGCAAATCCTTTTTTCTTTGAGACTATTTCTTGGCTTTTTGCCTTTAGTGGATTCAATAGGATAGTCTAGGTGCAAAGGAGGGATGACATGCAGTAAAGGGCCACAGGCTTGAGTCGAACATATTTTGAGAGAGTCCCACGGACAAACCTTACAGAGTCACCTACTCATGTAAACCCATATTAACAGTAAACTGACGCTGCTTTCAACGTGTCCAGTACATTATCGACATTGTTTTCCTTTAACTAACACTTGTTAACAGCCAGCTGGTCTCAAACATGCCTTCTCACGTTTCCATCTGACTTCCAGCATACCTGCGAAACATCACGACGTTCTTCTGAACATATGCCAGAGACTGAACTCGCTGCCCACTGAACGCTAAACGCTGGGCAAACTTAGTGGCTGTGCTCTAATATCAGCAGGGTTTACCTGTCACAGAGTCCACTAACGTTTAAGATGATTTGTGAACATTTTATTTTTATACTGTAATAAAATGCGAAAGCGAGATCACACCTTTATCATGACACAGCGGCTTCAACACTTCTAGAAATATATGTTACATGTAGAAGAAATGAAAACATCCTGCCTCTGTGCTAGAGTCTCAAAGTGCCCCATGACTACATGAAACAACACTGACAATGTGCAAATTTCAATCCAGAACTTTACTATATATTAATACTGGGACCTTGTATGACACCGTGAAGGCAATAAAGGAAGGAAAACACGAAGCTCACTCAGCCTTGAACCTGACCTGATGCATCTCCTGAGTGGGGAGCAGCACAGAAACGACCGCTGAGACTGCTGGGACATTACGTAATGCTATAAGAAGCGAGCCGAGGGCACGAGAAGCTCCCACATTCTGTGGTTTTGGAAAGGTAGAGAGGGTGCACACAGCAGTGAGAGTCTGCGGAGGAGACTTCCTCCCACACAGTCAGGTTCTTGATTAATGTTATGCCAGCTCATCACCACAGAGGAGGCTGCTGGCCTGACAGGGAGATAATAGCAGCTGGTACGGTGCAGTGTCACAGGACATCAAGGAAGCGCTGCGGCTCTAACAGAGGTCTGTGATGCTGACCCTAATCTCTTTAGGCATGTCGTGATATTAGAAAGCCTTTTGCATCTGTGCTTTTCAAACAGCCGGACAGAAAAAGAACAACGCCGCGGGCTTTGTTTGAAACCGCGTTTTCAGGTGAAATGTATCACATTTACACAGACGAAACAGCCGCCGCTGAGCGGAAACAAGCGTGCAGCGGTACTGACAGGTGCAAATATTGTCTCATCTATCAAACAGTCTCTTTACATCAGCTCAATTGAGTCGTGATTAATGGCACCGCAGTTATTTTGACAATGATATATCGACGCCACGTGACACCTTGAATCAATTATTTAGGGATCACCTACAGAATAATGACCTTAATTGACCGACGGGGTAATTAGCTGAAGAGAAAACCCTGGACTGTTCACCTGTGAAGAGTTTGGTGATGGCCTTATTCTGTCGGCGTGCGGAGCAGATGAGGAGCAGCCAGGGAGGCAGGAACTCGTGATGGCTGGCCAGGAGCTCAGCGATGGTCCTGGGGGAGCCGAGGGAGGACCTCTGCTCCCCCTCGCCCAGCTGGCAGCCTTCGTCGATGGAGTCCACCAGCAGGAAGAGAGACTGCTGAGGAGGCTTAACGCTCAGGAGAGGCAACAGGACACATCTGAGGACAAAGAAGAAGAGAGGGAGAGTCATTATTGTTGTGTTTGAGATTTTAGTTTCTGAGACACAGCAGTATAATCACACGGGTTAAGATAACTCCCATATGGACTACAATTTTTTTTTTCTGAGTAAAACTGACTGCAGTTTACTGCTTGTCATTAAAGGACAGCAGTAATGTTAATGTTAATAGGTTTTTAATGGAGAGAGTCCCGACAACCCACAGGTGGTCATCTGAGTGGGTCCCCAATAAAACAGTTTTTGACGAGATTGAAATTATTGATGGTTACAGTTAGGGCTGCTCCTTAACAGTCGACCAAATGTTAGTCAACCAGAAAGGTCATTAGTTGGCAAGATTTCATTGGCCGCTTAGTTGCAGAAAAATCATATGTGAAACTCTATTAGGAGCTGTTCCTTGTCAAATTAAATCCAAACCTAAATGACAGGACCATGTGGGAATTTAATTTGAAAGGACAGACACAGGAAGTGTCCACGTTCAGCAGTCAGACAGGAGTCAGGTTAATTTCCAGGGCTGGTACCTGCGGTTATTCCACAGGCTAGTGGAATAACATGTCGGGCAGGAAATCCAAAGTGTGGGATCATTTTGAGAAGGTGAAGGACGAACCCAAGGTGATATGTAAACTCATCTTCATTGGTCGACTACAAACATGACGTATCATCTGAAACATGGAAGTAGCTACATGCCCATTAGCCCACAGCGTCATTAACAGGCGGCTCCCTCAGTGTGTGACGTGCACTTGTAGATAAAATATAGGCCTATATTAATGAAGGTTCATTAGTACGGTTTTGTATTTCTCTGTAATGTAGCACAGTGTTAACAATGTTACTGATACTATTCTTTCTCACACCTTCAACTCAAACCACCAAAATATATCATTTAATATTAAATTAATATCGTAAACATGCGGGCGACTAGTTGACTAATGGTCCTATCATCTGAAACGTGGCAGTAGCTACATGCCCATTAGCCACTTAGCACAATCATTACCCCTTTGCCAATACAAAAATGTCACAAAGCGGCGTCATCGACATGAGTGAATATGAGAGATGCTGTTACAGCAGACTTTGCAATGTAATATCCTACATATTTGTGAATTCAGGTACATTTTATGAACCTAAAATTTTAGGTTACTGTCTACCAGTGGTCCCAGGGGACATCCGTGTGGAGCTCCAGAGAACTGCGGATGCCTGTGGGCAGGCCAACAGTATGATAATAACATCCAGAACATGAGAGATTTGACATGAGAGATCATTTCAAAATAAGTCACATGACGCCACACAGATTTGTTGTTCACAATGTAGTAATATTGGGGAAAATAAGAGGTCACCTCCCCTGGACACATCAAAATTGTGTTCATGACATCCTTTCAGATTTTTATGTGTCAAGATGCTCACCTGGCAACATCACTGGTTCAGTATTATTTCTGAACAAACATGGCAGATGATGATTTCTTCCCATGTAGTTAACAAATGAAAGAAGAGGCTGTCTGATGTTTTAAATGAGTCAACTACTGTAGTGTAATCGTATTTCCTGTTAAAAAGGCTGCTTCTGTTCAGCATTAGCATGTCTGGTGTTGGACTAGAATCTCATTTTCACTCTCTGTGGCGCCAGCAAACACCAGGCTTCTGCTTAAATTACACCGAGTGAAGTGAGGTTCAATACAGCCTCTTTCAGGCTGAGTGATTTGTAACGACAGATATGTCTGTGAGGTTATCAGCAAACTTCATTTTCAAAACTTACTGCAGTTATCTGAACTATAAAATGTAAACTTTGCTATTACAATAATGTGTTTTCACAGTGATGAGTCATCCTCAGGTCAGTAACACACCTCATGCTGCCCTACAACCTGCAGAAAGTGTTGACGATTAGGCTCCACGTTACCCTTATTCAAGTTCTGGCTGCACTCAGGCGATCCTCGGAGTGGAAGCACTAATTTGTCAGAATAATTTTGTCAAGATCGGCCCTGTGGTCGTGTTTGTTGAGTCTGAATGGGACTGAATCACACTGTGAGTTGTTATTTTGTCCACAGGCTGTAAAATACTGTACATTCAAATTCAGTCCAGCACAACAACGGTTTCATCTGGTGTTGGATTTGTTGACAGGACGAACATTATTCAAACTGTTGTACTGAATTATTTATCACTGCAACAGAAAAAGATGTATCAGCTGACGTTCAGTGATTTAGAGAGGAAGAGGATGAAAGAGAGGCTGAGACAAAGAGGACACGAGGAAGAACAGAACAACTTTAAAATGAAATATAACTTCCACAAATGTGAAATCATGAGGTGACTTCACTTTCTGTTGAATGTGCAGAACATGGACTTCCACTTGTGTCGCGCCTTTCTAGTTTTCTGACCACTCTAAGCACTTTTTACATCATGTCACATTCACCCATTCACACACATTCACACTACCATACAAGGTGCCACCTGCTACTCAGAAACCATTCACACACACTCACACACTGATGGAACAGCCAGCAGGAGCAATCTGGGGTTCAGTATCTTGCCCAAGGATACTCTGTCATGCTGACCGGAGGAGCCGGGAGTCGAACCACTTATCTTCTGATTAATGGACGACCTCTGAGCCACAGCTGCCCCAGTATATGATGTGATACAATACCACATGCTGTCATATTAAATCTCACTTTATATTAATAATATTCCATGACACATTTCATTATTTTGCTTGCAAATATTACATGTATACAAATTGTCATTTACCTTTTGGAGATGTGTCTGAGTTTTGTTTTCGTGTTTTTCAAATGAAAGTAAAAGTTTGATTGAACTTTATTAGCCTGTTGAGAACAATGTCATGTTGTACAAATGTATAAATAAAGAAAATGTTGTGAAAGGTCTGGTTTCTCAACACAGCATTGCAATATTCTATCGAAACACAGGCGCCATGTGTCATTTTTCTATTCTTAAAATTACTAAGATTGGAAATACAAATAGGTAGCCTATGAGAATAATTAAATCAATTGCTTTTTTTATTCTGCTAGATGCAATTTGCTGCAATAAAAATGACGTGAGATAAAGTACTACTTTCTGACACACCCGCATCCAAGACAGTTCGATGTATTGAAAGAGAAGCATGAAAATCAAGAGCGCTTACTCCGTAGAAAAATCTAGGAACCAATATATAAAGCAAAAAACAACAAAAAACTAGCGAAAACTCTGACTTTCAAGGGGCATCCCATGCAAAACATTTAAAAATCATAATAATCATATTGTATTGGGACTAATGTATCACGATATAAAGCAAGTGATGCCTCGTGACTATTACACAAGCTTAGTGAAGCTCTGGGAATACCCCAGTTACCCTCACAATCCTGCCGGTGTGCCACAGTCGTCTCCAGGGAATGGACGGCCTGGGAGCTGTGCAGTTTGCTGCTGGATTTACGGAGTGGAGGATGAAGATTTTGGAAGGAAAAACAACAAACGACAAACTTTTTGGCTCGCTGTCAGGGGTTGCCACGCTAACGACTATCAGGAATGTGCCTCTTCCACTCCAGCTGCAAGTGTAGCTGCAGGCTACCAGAAAGCTTCTCTGCATCGTCTTTGGAGTGTTGTTTATTTTTCTTGTGACTCATGCAAGTAGGCCGGGGTGGAGGATACACGCAACGTCTCCTGCATGGAGAGGGATCCCTCCTCAGTTGCTCTTCTGAGGTTTCTACCTTTTGTTTTCCCTGTTTATGGGGGGAGTTTTTCCTAATCCGCTGTGAGGGTCCAAGGACAGACGGATGTTGTATGCTATAAAAACCTCTGATTTATGATATTAGCCTTTATAAATAAAATTGAACTGAACTGTTTATTGTACAGAAACATGCATGTTAACCCAACAGGCAATATCAATGTCAGCAAAATGATCAATCATAAAGGTCATTTTTTGTATTTGGGAGCTGTTTAAATGTGTAATTTGTGGCAGATTTTATTTAGTTGAACGATTAATATTGTAACTGAATCTGAATCTCACTCTGAGTTACTGCTGTTGTTCACAAACTAAAGAAATAAGAGATCATTTTTGTTCAGTTTTTACTGAATATTTGAAGCAAACTGTAAAACGATATCACTAGGGGTGTAACGGTACACAAAAATCACGGTTCGGTACGTACCTCGGTACACAAGTCATGGTTCGGGTTTTTTCGGTAGAGTAATGAAAAAAATAGACAACTATTAAATATCTTTTACTTATCGGTAACCTTATTAAAACATACCACCACAGCAGTTAACTCTTTTTACACAATTTTTGAATGAAACAAATATATATAAAATCCTGCTTTTTCACATTGTTTGAATGAAAATAGAAATATAAAAGTGAAAAATAAAATCCTGCTGTTTTTTTAACACATTTTTTGAATGAAAAATATAAATATACATTTCTGCTTTAACAGTTTTACTCAATTAAAATAAAAAGTATAGTGCAGCTGGTCAGCTTTAAAGCCTGCTCAGATTCAGTTTTACTAGGAACTTACTTAGCTTTCCCACTTTGTTAAAGTGCAGTAAACAAAACATGCTTATATCTAAAGTGCAGCTTAAACAATTTTACTCAACTCCAATGGCGTTGGTTATTTCTTTAGCGCGATGGTCAGGGAAACGCTCTTTCTTTTTAAACGACGACGATATCGTAGTTTGCACCAGATTGCTTTTTCTAGTCGTGCCGGTTAACGTTCAAACTCGGGTGGTGTCGCTTTAGATGCGTTAGCATGTTAGACGTGTTTCCAAGTACATACCCGACCGCTGTTCTGCAGTGTCGGCACACTGCTTTTGTCTTGTCAACTTGTTTATTTCCATCTTCGTATTTTACCCTGAAACCAAAGTGTTCCCAAACAGAGGTTTGCAGGTGGGTCTTCAGGTTCGTCAGGCTCACTTGCCATGTTGTCAAAATGCGAGAATGCGCTGCACAAAGTGAAAGCAGAGATTTACGGTTGGACTCGGTCCGTCACTCAATTATGTCCGTCAGGGGACTAGATATTTTAAATGGTTCGGCTCGCAAAAATGGAATTAAAATAAAATAAAATAAAATAAAATAAAATAATATCCTGCGCCAAATAATTCGGTACAGGGTCGTGCCGAACCGAAAGTCGCGTACCGAACGGTTCGACACAAATTCATGTACCGTTACGGCCCTATATATCACGTATCTTGTTGCAATTCTATGTTATCAAATTAATAATAACATTTTTATTTACTAATTTGTCATACTGTCAAGAACATCGTTACCGCAAAAATATCCTGAAACACTGTGATATTATTTTAGGGCCATATTGCCCACCCCTCATTAACATTATTTCAGTAAATCAAAATACCCATGTTTACCCAGGCACCCGTTTAGATAACTTTATGACAGTCAGACATTTATTCAACATTAAACACACAAACTCTTTCAATGTAGTTTTAACGACAGGCCTTAATATTTCACCATGGATCATGTTTTGCTATCTGAGGCGCAACTCCGCCACGACATCGACACACACACACAGTCACGCTGAGCGAGAAAGTGATTTTCTTGAGGCGTTTCATTCTCAGTTCATCAGTCTCAATTGGTAGAGAGTGTAGGCGTTTAAATATGTCTCCATCCAACTCAAATTGCATCCATTAATGGGCCCACTGAGGATGATTTGAGCTCACAGAAACATCCAGAGCAGATACAGTCATTTATAATTCAGCTGGCTTTCTTTTTGTGTGTGTGCGTGTGTGTGAGCGAGCTAAATGTTCAGTTATGAGATTATATCAAAGACGCAGAGAGAAATGTGTTCAGCAACTATCATGACAACTAAACATGCAAGATTTTGTCCTCCGTTTGTTTTCAAGTCGAACCCCAACAAATCTCCCTGCAGCATAAATATTGATGTTTGAATATATGTAGTAAGAAGCGGCCCCGCGGCCTCCGGCGATAAAGCAAACATGATGTGAAACATTTTGTATCAAGCATCACATCAATACTCAGCTGAGCACAAAAAACATCAAACAGTTTAAATGCTACATTAGTCTTTTATCAACGGCAAACTGCAAGCTCGACATGGAAAGTACTTGCTCCAGTGCTAATGTGCAACTTCACATATAAACGCTCAGTGAAGCTGCAGAGCCAGCTGATGTTTGTGCTGGAAACAAAGTTCCACTGTGACTGCCACCAACAGTTTGAAGCCGACCATAAGACGTCCGTTTGGGGAAATATCACTTCCCAAGACTCGTAAAATTACTTCCAGTTCAACTGGCCGTGATAAAAAATCAAAAGATCTCATATTAGTGACATTTTAATCTGGGTCTAGGTTAATTAAACGTTTAAAAACAGGCCGAGCAAATCAATTAATCGAAGTGGAAACTTGATTCAGGAGCGGGCAGATGGCTGCGGGGCATCTGAGGCTTCTTCACGGGGAGCTGTTGTGCAGATAAAAATCGGTCACCTTCCAGATGACGGGACTCTTCAGCTACCACTCTTCTTTAATGGAACTGACATTGGTTGTAAAGCTTCGTCATAAAACACTAAAATACTGTTTTAATGAGACTTCCTCTGGATGCTCAACAGCCTGTCACTAAGCCTGTGGCTCCAGAGCCATTCCCTCTAAGCATCTACCATTTTAGGCTTACATTTTACCCGTAGCTCATTATCCTCCGGCACATGGGAGCAGAATGGCTGGGGTGAAGGTCTGTGTGCTTTCAGTCCAAAGTACAGAAGAGGCCATTTTTACAATGGCTTCCCCTCAGTTACTGAGGAGCGTGAGTCCTGACACAGTGTTCAAATTTTCCACGATGAAGTCAAATATCTGAGGACATTTAATGCTGTGTAGAAGGGCTGCCCTTGCCGAAGAATTTTCCTAGTCGACCAAAAGTCGTCATTTAGGCCCATTAGTCGACTAGTCGCCCGCATGTTTACGATATTACTTCATTATTAAATGATATATTTTGGTGGTTTGAGTTGAAGGTGTGAGAAAGAATAGTATCAGTAACATTGTTAACACTGTGCTACATTACAGAGAAATACAAAACCGTACTAATGAACCTTCATTAATATAGGCCTATATTTTATCTACAAGTGCACGTCACACACTGAGCGAGCCGCCTGTTAATGACGCTGTGGGCTAATGGGCATGTAGCTACTTCCATGTTTCAGATGATACGTCATGTTTGTAGTCGACCAATGAAGATGAGTTTACATATCACCTTGGGTTCGTCCTTCACCTTCTCAAAATGATCCCACACTTTGGATTTCCTGCCCGACATGTTATTAACTAGCCTGTGGAATAACCGCAGGTACCAGCCCTGGAAATTAACCTGACGAGGACACTTCCTGTGTCTGTCCTTTCAAATTAAATTCCCTCATGGTCCAGTCATATAGGTTTTGATTTATTTTGACAAAGTGCAGCTCCTGATAGAGTTTAACGTTTTGTTTTTTCTACGACTAAGCGACCAATGAAATCTTGCCGACTAATGACCTCTCTGGTCGACTAATGTTCGGACGACCAATAGGGAGCAGCCCTTAAAACAAGACAATCAAATAAAAACAAATGTCATGCCACATTCGATTACAAAATGATGCTCTAGTTTTGTCTTGTGTTATAAATCTCTCTGCTCAAGTTCAATAAATATATGTTTCCAAACTCAATGAGTAATGTAAAATAACAGTGATCTCAATGTTCACTAAAATAATAGTGAGTATGACTTCTGCCATAACCAACCAGCCCTACCTCCCATCATGCCAACAACAAATAAAAACTCTTAATCAACCATCTGAAACACATTTTCCAAACTGGTTGCCATTCTGGGAGAAAATCAGAGCTGCAACCAAAGATTATTTTCGTTTATTCGGCTGGCAAATATTGTTTGTATTAGCTGATTTTTGTTAGCGTGCAAAATGGTCTGAAAATAAAAATATACTGTTGAAAAATTCTCATCACAAGTCCCCGCAGCCCGAGGCAAAGCCTTCAATTAGCTTGTTTGTCCCGCAGAAACCCAAAAAACAAAAATGTCCACTTTGTATTGAGAAAAGAAATTCTCACATTTTAGACGCTATCATTAAAATGTTGATTGTTTTTGTCAATTAGCTCCTCTATTAATTGTCATTTCAGAGTTAGACGGAACCTTTAAAGTGCAGCGTCGCCTCAGGTGAACTCCGCACAGTTAGATGTGTTTTTGCAAAGCTTCGACAAACTTCAGCTTGTATTCAAAACTTTTCTTTCCCGAGCAGTTTGAACCCTCAGCAGGAAAGAAATCAGTGCAAAGTGTCTCCAACCTCCACACTCTGTCGTCATGTTGCTCAGCCTTTCAGAAACACAGTCGATCACTCCTTCTGATGGCTGCGGCCCACAGAGAACCTGCAGTGCCATCTGGGAGCCTTGCCAAAAGGAATGTCCATCCACAGGGGTGACTGTGTGTGAGCGTGTGTGAATGGCTGTGTCTGAGGCCACGCTGCCTACCGAGACAATCAAATCCACAGTGACAGCAAGTGAGCAAAACAAAGACACATTCTTCTCTCGCAATTCAGCTTCTTTCGGGCTGTCAAAGAGTCAAAAGACACGGACTGCAGACAAAGAAAACTCCACGGGATACTGGAGATGGAGAGAAAATGAGCTCAGGAAAAGCTGATTTAGATTGCCAGACAAACCTCCAGCATACCTGAGCCAGAAAACTCAAAGTGATTCAGCCACACACCATGCTGTTGGACATTTGTACCAACTATTTTGGTTTCTGCTCAAGTCCTCAACATATGCCAAAGCTGACGCCAATTGCTACTTAAGATGAGAAAAAAAGGGGAAGAAGGGGGATGTGAAATGCATCTAATGCACTCACCATCTGTCGTGTTGTGTTCGCGACTGCAGCGACCGTCGCTCCCACCACACTAAGTGCAAAGTGAAGCTTTCAGTGTGACGTTTAGTGAAGATGTCTGGGCCAACAGGGCAGCACCGGGCACCGAGCCAACGCCTTGCAAATTTACACAGCTCATTTTATAGGAGCGGGCGCAGAGCCTGAAATTCATGCCACATACCCAAACACCGCCACGCTCGCACACATAAACACTGACCAGGACGCAGAAGAAGCTCAAAAAAACAGAGGGTGGAACATACAGTCCATGTATGGCCTCAACACGTCTCTATTAAAGGGATAGTTCGGATCATTTGAAGTTGGGTTGTGTGAGATACTTCTCCATAGTCAGTGTGTCACACACAGCAGATGGCGGTCTGCACATCACAATCTTGGAGAAATAGATCTTGATTAAGCCTAGATTTCATCTTAGTTTTTATTGACAAGACAAGAAGTGGCATGACGAAAATGGTCGACTATCGGACATTGAAAGCCTAGAACGGCCGTGCTTGTAATCATCTTCAAATGCCGCATGTGCAACAGGCTGGCAAACTCCAGCAAATAGTCTGCACCCGGATGTTTCACTAGCCAGCGAAAACATGCACACCAGAGCAGTGTCAGTCATTAGTGAGAGTTGTGAGCTGTAATTCTGCAGTAAATAATCAGCCCTGTGTGTCTGACTGTGGAAGGTGGAGCTGCTGAATGGATTTGTGGAGTTTGTTTGTTGCAGCGGTGGCTGTTAGCAGTTAGCACCGCTCGAGTGGCAGCAGAGCAAGCAGCCACCAGCCGCCGGACTTCACAGCTGATTCCCGTGGGGGACACATGAATTAGCCTAACTGGATTTGTTTGGTTGAAAAAAACACAGACAAAAACTATGAAGGGCAAAATATGTGACTAAAACTAAAAAGAATTTTCATCTCAAGAGGAAGACTAAATCTAAAATAGCTGTCAAAATTCACACTGCTATGTAGTCCCATCCAAAGGTAGGTTTTATGCAGGAATATGGTTATAACAGTGAGTTAGGTTAATCTACATTTTTCCAACAGTTAAGTGCAAGTATGAAGTAAAAGGGAAGTAGTAGGTTTAGGGGCAGGTTTAAAGATTTATAACATCAGAATTGGGGATTTTTTCGCAGAAGCTTAACTCATATTTCATGAATTAAAAGATGCATAAATGAAATTAGATAAAATATGGCAACTAAGACTTAAAAAAATCAAATTGTTTCCAACTGTTTCACAAAGTCACACTGGTGGCTTTGGAGAGAGCATAGACGGGAAACCAAGGCTGTAAGAACAGGCTGTCTGATGGAAAAGTAAAGCTTTACCAATATAGCAAACACTTAAACTGTTACAGATTTTTTTAGGTGGCTAAAATACATTTTGCTGCTGCCCCCGTCCACAGCAGCAGATTGCTTTGCTTCCATGCCAGCACTCCTTGCCTGCTTCTCCAAATTGGGAGCACGCCTACAGCCACCGACTGTAGCTAACACACTAACTATGGATAAGTACTTCATACAACCCCACTAAAAAAGATCTGAATTATCCCTGTAATGGAAGAGGGGCCAAGTGGTGAGTCGAGCTCTCGGCTTCAGACGCACCACCACAGAGTGACACTCATCATGATCAGTAGAAAACCAGAGACGCCTTTTCATTAGAAGAACCCCCAACTCTTCATCTAGCATCGAGTCAATTTAGAGGAAGCCTGCTCAGCGTCTTTGCAAAGTCAGGAGAGCTCAGTGCCTCGGAGTTGAACGACAACAGCTGACTCATGCACCGACTCATCCAAAGTGAGGCAGACAACTATCTTGCAGATTCTCCCCTCGTACTTCCTTATGCGATTCCTACATTATGCATAACGTTACTGCAATCATCTTGTTCAAAGTAATCACACTGATGAGGACAATAGGAGTGATGCGAGCGGTGCTGAGAGCAAATGTTCCCAACAGCCAGGCTCAGACACTTAAACTGTATTCTCCCTGTTACATCCGCCATATGCTCCTGTTTCCTCCTCAATCTGTTATCATCTCACTCCAGCTTTATCTGATTGGACATAAACTCCAAATCTAAGGCTTCATTACAGTTTTTGCAAAATGGTTGCGTGTCGAATAAAAGCTGGTTTTCCAAAGCTTTTTATAAATCAGGGGTTTGTTGCAGAGTGGTTACACAGCAGTTATGTAAGCTGTGGACAGACAGATCTACGTTAATTTGTGCTGAGAGCCTTTCATTAGACAGATAACCCTCTGAGGATGTCAACCTTGCTGCAGTGAATGAGTTAGTTTTCAAAAATACAGAAATGGTCATTATATTCATTTGTTCAAAGCGACTGAGTGGAGAAACGTTTTAAAAAATACTTAATAAGCTGCTCCAACAACTGCATCACAAATGAGCTTTAAAGCCGAGCGAACATTTTTTTATTAAGTGCACAATTTATCAACCTGTCCCCTGACATGAAGCTCCTCTGCCCACATTTCATATCTCACTGAGTTATTTGCTACACGGCGAGGGTTGGCTTATTACAGCCGGCTGCAGTTTGGATTTTGTGAAGCTCCGATTCTGATGAATTTCTCACTGAATATTTTATCTCCTCTTTTTTTAGCCCCACTTGCTGGTGATGTCAGTCTCTGGTCTGTCAGTCAGTCTGTCGTTCCACCACTTTGGTCCAGACTAAAACATCCGAACAACTACTGAACAGACTGATAAAGTGTTGTCAAACAAATCAATTTATTGATACACATCGAATCTGAATATTTGAAAAAGCTTCAACACTTATTTTCTGCAGTATCAATACACCGGTACCAACTGTGCTTTCTTGTTCCTTCTTATTAGTAATGTTTACTACAGTCAGAGCAGAGGTTGCGCTAGACTTTTTCTTCGCCGGTCATTTGACCAACAGGGTCATAAAAATCCGGTCATAATCTGTTTTTACCGGTTATTTTAATTTTCGTTTTTAAATGTTAATGAAAGATATTCAAATAAATATTCATTTAGTTTTCGTTCGTTCCTTTTTAATAAATCCAACAAACAAGTTTTAAAGTGTGCATTAATAAGGACATGAACGAAAAGATGAACAGACATCCACACACCCGTGCCATTAGGCTTCGCCCTGGACACACCAGACGGCACTAATGCGTCACTAACGTGTCCGGTGTGTCCAGGGCGTTATGTAGTTATGTCTGTAGGCTCGGTGACACAAAATTAAAATCGTAATGAAGTGATTAGGGTATTGAAAATTGTGTTCGGTTATGCACTGTTGTGTTATTTTAAATTATAAACACTGTATTTTCTCCTCACGTTCCTTAGTGCGTGCTGCTGTTATTTTATTTTGAAAATTGGCCGAATTCTCTCGTCTTTTCTGTGTCCGACTTCCTGTTTGGTACGATCCGCTCGATCCAGCTTGACAGAGGCGCTCGCGGGCACCCGTGAAAAATAGACCAGACGCCGAACTGAAGCGCTGCCTCCGCGGGCGCTCCGCTCTGCTCAGCGGCCTGTGTGGACAGTCAGATAGGTTAACATGGGCGCTGACTGAAAACTGCCTCCGCTGCTGGGCGCTGTGCTTCGGTTCCACGTCCGGTGTGTCCAGGGCGTTATGTCAACAACGCTACATGAAGCAGATGAATGACTTTTTCTCTGCAGTGTGAAAGCGGCAGCCACTTAAACCACTGACTGTGTACTCCGCCGCCAAGTGGGGTGGTTATTGCAACCGGTCAAAATGACTGACGGCCTTCAGATTTTCCGGTCATTGTTGTAAAAAAACGGTCAATGACCGAGAATATCCGGTTAACGCGACCCCTGAGTCAGAGTCATACAGCCTCTGCTACTTACCAAGAAAAGTTACTGTCGTGTTATGGCCTTGTTATATTTATCTTTTTATAATAATAATTAAAAAAAGTTGTGCGCTCAATGTCAATTTTTCCTTGTGGCATCAAAAATGGTAAAAAAAATGTCAAAATCTTTCAAGGTACTGCGTCAAAGTCAGAGTCCCAGTGTACTACGTTAAGGCCCCAATAACACAGAAAGCGTTTTAGCAGCTGGAGGTGGCTTTCTGTAATTGTTTTTAATGAGAACGTCAAGTCATCTCTGCTTTTGCCCCATTGTCCAATCAGATGATTTTAGAGGCGGGCCTTCTGTGGTGGTCACAACAACAAGTTTACAGTTGGTAAACAACGGAGGAGAAACTGGTGGTAGCAGATTGTTAGATACCCAGAGTTATACGGCCCGATGATAGACAGCAGGTTGTCAAACTGCCCCTGAGTCGTCCTAAAATAAGCCTGGAAACGTCCATCATGGAGGAGAAGCTCCTGGACCAACTGGTGGTACTCCCCATGATCCACCCTCTTTTTTAGGGTCTCATGTACCCACACAGATCTCTGTTTATCTGCTGACAGCCTCTCACCCTCAACCAGAGCTACAGACAGTACCCTCTGCCTCAACATTTTAGGAATGAGATACGGATTACCGTGAAATAAATAAGATAAAGGGAAGGTCAGGGTAAGAGGGTGATGGGGTGGTTGCCTGGCTACAATTAACAGGTACAGTTCTGTTTTCACTGCTGAGCTTCCATGCTGGACATCAGGCTACTTCTCCAAACTGGGGGTGTCAATTGATATCTACTGTATTAAATATCCTGACTAAGCATAAGTACCTCATTTATCCACACTTCAAACGATCCGAACTACCACTTTAAACTGATAAACTGATACGGAAATGCTGTATTGAGGCAATGTAGTGCATAGTATGCGCTACCAGAGGTCTGTCTCTACTTGTGGAAGTGGCAGTGTAGACGAGTAAAAAGCCAGCCAGCCACGGCAGAGAGAGAAAGCAAGAATAACAGCCAAAATATTTTCACATCTAACTTGATGAATTTGGGGTACTATCAATTAGAGTTAGTTATTGTGGAGCAATTATTGACCTGTGTGTTTTCTGATGAGTTAACAAAGCCATGAAGCTGGTCCTGGTTTGGTGAAAGAGACCAACTTGAACTCAGAAGGTGTATGGTTGTATTTCTATGTTTAATAAGGTGTGAGAATATTACTTTTCTTGACATTTTGTGAGTTTATTAGACTAAAAAAGCTAAGAGATTTTGTGGAATGCAGCAAACTCGCCGCTCTGAAATGTCAGGATGGTATTGAAAAGCAGATACCACCCGAGCCTAATTGGCACCAGCATCACAACATTTCTAAAGCTCCCTGGCCCCACTCTCTGAAAACTGAAAAAACTCAAGCATGTTCCACTTCAGGCGACGCCTCAGTCACTGACCTCAAAGCAGGTGTTTTCCAAAACTTGTCAGCAGCACATTACCTAATACACTGACATAACACATCAGCAAAAAAAAAACAAAAAAAAAAATCCAATCACTTCTGAATGGTCCTGTAAGTATTTAAAAAGTGCTTGTTCCTGCCGTTCTTTAAACATGCTGGACAATGCGAGAATCTGATCTCGGCTTAATGGATTTGCACAATCAATTCTGTGCTGGATCCCGAGCAGACAAATGCCTCCAGCTGTCTGGGAAACAATGTCCTGGAGACTGCTTGGTCAGGGGGAAGTGAGGTGCATGTGAGAGCCAAAAATGTGGGGGACTTTAACAAAAAAACAAAGGTTTCTTTTAAAAAAAAAAAAAGAGCCCAAAATGGGTCTCTATAATCGACCCTTACTAATGTCCTTAAAAATTCAAAGTTAAGTCGAATCTGATGATCTTTGAGACGAGGTCTTATGATGTTTTTGATTGCAAACACCCTGTCATGGGACTGGTCGCACACAGTAATCACTTTGTTTTTGTGAGGGCGAGGGCTGCATCTGGGAGCCCATCCTAAAATCTAACACATCCCCCACCCTTCAATTACGTCACACCCGAGTGCTGCTGTTAAAAAGTCTGATTCTCCTCTGACCTGACATTTTAACTCATTTTCAGTCAAGTCATAATTAAAAACAATCAACACCAGCCTCCTAAATTATCAGCGAACTTCTTCACCCCGATGACGCAGCCTATTAATGATTTCCAAAAGTGTAAACACAGTGCACACTTCTTTTCTGGCCGCCACAAATACCTGGGATAACTATTCCAAACCCCCCGAGCTCTTCCCAACCCAGACGAGGTGTGCATTCCTGGCCAGCCATCCAATACTGTCAAAGGAATCTGAAATTTCATCCTTTTCAGCCCCCCTCCCTCCCTCCTCTCCCCGCCGACACTCCTGCCTCAGTTTGCCTCCGAACCGCTCTCTGCTCCCCTCACACAACTGTCTTTGTGTGCAGAAAGCCTCAACACATGAATACACACACTTCACATGGATTTCAACACACACAGGTAAACCTGCAAGGTGTGCGGTGTGAGCCAAGGAAGGATTTTGTGTTCGGCTTTACCGCAGTTCAACAGATTTCTGGTGACAAAGGGCAGCAGTCTGAGCTGTCTGGCACTGATGAAATGTAATCCTAATAACAGAGTGCTGAAACAAGGACTGCATCATCAACAAAGTATTTCATAAAGAGATGCACCGATTGCAGTTTTCTTAACCAATCGGATTTTTTAAAAGTCCAACCTGCTGATTCTGATTTTCTTTCTTTCTTTATAAAGGCTTTAATTGACAGCATGCACAAACATATTTAAAACTTTGCTTTAAAGCTGCTGGAAATTTGGCTTAAAATAGTAAAAATACATATGTGATGTCAAAGTGTCTCATTGTGCATCCAACAAAGTCTGAGTGACAATAGATGTTCGTAAGCATTAGAGACCCTCGTTCAAAAACAGCTCATTTGGCAACTCTCAGGATTGTGGACTCGTCTTCAGATCAACTTTGATTGACAGCTCCTTTTCAGTTCATGTAACGTTACCTTCTTATTTTCGTTTCGGTCGCTAGCGTTTACACGTTCTCCTGCCACAAAATAAAAATACCAAGAAAGCTAACGAGACTTACTAGCAAACAAAGACAGACCACCCAAATCTGTGTTTTTATCTAACTCTACTTCCCAGAGTTTGGTGCTAATCATTTTAGCATTTTCCATTCACTAACATAAAACGGTTAGCATTAGCTTTACGATGTGAAACTTTTGAGCTTATTATCAACAACCCCAGTAGTCTGCTAGTTATGTTGACCAATCGGCTAATTAGCAGACTACTTGGATAGACCCCCTATATTTGTGTTTTTATTGAGCCATTCTACTCCTGGATAAATAAACTACCATACAACTTTAATTAAACGCCCAGTCCCCTTTACTAGTCCCCCGTGTGGCTACACATTTTGACAAAAAAAAGGCCTGTCTCAATTAGAGGCCTGGTCTGGTTGCCAAGCAGCTTCTTCAGATGTATAAAAGTGGGTTGTTGGTTTCCTCAAATTATGTGTCCATTCCTCGATTACCCTGTAATTTATTCATATTCCTTCAGTCCATAAGGGTCCTCAGATCAAAAGAATCAAAAAGGTTTCTCATAAAAATCAATCCAAGTTATGACTATTGTTTTAAGAGGATAAAGAGGTGTTGTGTTAGTGTGCCCGGTGCCGTAACTCCCTCCTGATGTGCTCTGTCGGAGCTATATCAAAATTAAAGATGTATAATTGATATTTAATGTACTATTCATGCTGGTTTACATACATTTGATTGTATTTGCTGAGCAACAGTTTTGTGTGAAAGGAATTAAAGGCCTGTCCCAAATATAAGCCTGTTGATTTCAGTGATTTAACCCAATAATAGCCCAGGCTACTAATTGAAGTTTTACGGAAGTGTATTAGCATCTTCGATCCACTTACATAAAACAGTTAGCACTAGCTCTGCTATGCTATACTTTAGAGCTACTTATCAACGTCATGATTAACACAGATTTGGGTGGTAGCCTATACCACAGTCTGCTCATCAGCTGAAAGGTCCAGTGTGCAGGATTTAGTGGCATCTAGAGGTGAGGTCGCAGAACTGAAATTTCTCCAGTGTGTGTGACGTGTAGGAGAACGATGATATCGCAGTAACTTAAATGGCCCTATCAAGAGCCAGTGTTTGATTTGTCCATTCTGGGCTACTGTAGAACAACATGGAAGTGGACCCACGTCATATAAGGTAACAAAAACACAACAATTCTTATTTTCAGGTGATTATGAACAAATCAAAACATAGGTATGAATATAATACACCATTTCTGCCCATACATTTCCCTGAACCCTACACACTGATCCTTTAACACAGTAGCTTCCAAAGCATGTAGCATGCGTGGGAATGACTATCGGCTATTACTAAAACAGACCAGCTGGTCACTGGTCATGGCCGATCAAGCTGAAAATCAACCAGTTTGGAGGTTTCATTTATAAAACAGTGCGTAGGTTTCATACTAAAAATGTACGGACGGACAAAAGCCAAAAGAAATTCAACAATTTCTACAATCAGGCTTCCACCTTAACATCTGCCAATTTCCCGTCTCCAAAATGTTCGTAAGCATGGGTCAAAGTTTTCTGTGGAAAGTGGCGTACACCTCTTTCAGGCCTCGTTTTGTGCCTCTACTGAATCAGTTTCTTCCTATGACCCGTAGGATCCAAAATAAACACAAAAAATGTGCCAAAGTTTGGATCAGTTCAGAACAGTTTGGATATTTCAAAGAAGTCATTTTCTTCTTCTTCACTGCTTTCATCACTGCTTTGAAGGGGGCAGACTCAGTTGGATGAAGGTCCAATCAGAGTTTAGCAGTGTTTGAATTCAAATGTGATGACAGTTGTGGGGTTGTTTGCTCATGTTGCCAAACCACTGCCGATCAGATGTAATCAAACCACTCCCACACAGCTCTTATGAAGCACATCAGCTTAGTTTAAAGTGTTTTTCATGAATAACAATTAAAGACATTTTTTAAAGACTAAAATTGTTGCATATTTACTAATAAAAACTAAATTATTATAATATTTTGGACTGTTTTCTTACATGTCACAGACTAAATGATTACAGCTCTCCTTTGTGTTCATGAATGAGTCTGAACTCTTTCTCTGTGAGCTATTACAGGAGCTGCATCACAGCTTTATTTATTGAGTGGGATAACAATAATATGAATGAGTTATGTATGCCCACACAAGCATGTAGGCACATCCACACACACAAACAAACCCTTAGATAAACACACACACACACACCATCCGCGGTGGAGTGGAGACAGAGGCTGGCCTCAGAGTGCTGAGTCATCGATGCAGCCGCACCAGTACTGCTGTTTCTCCTCATTTGCTCAACTGGAGTTGATGCGTCACACTGGGAGCCTTTTTTTTTTTTTTTTTGGTTCCTAAAACGTGGCCCTAATCTGCAGCGAGTTTTCCACAGCCGTGCACCACATGAAAGGCACAAGGCCGCTTTCATTTAGTGTCCCTTAACCCCAATAAGCTGGGCCGCCCGTGAGCAACAGTCAGAAAGTCAACACAAAAGGAAAAAACCCACAAAGCTCCCTCGAAAAACTCTATAAAAACGTCGGAGTTGGTTTTAGTTAAAACTGAAATGTGCCCCAACTTGAACTGTGCTCGGACATGTTCCACTAATCTTCCATTATTTAGTTATTTCTCCTATTTAGGTGACAGTTAGATCACAAGTCAACAAGACTTCTCTGCAAACATGTTTATTCATATCTCCTCTCTGCAGCTTACAATCTCCTACATTTCCAAGATCCAATAACTAGAATTCACTTGTCAAAATGTACTAAAATCAAGTTTGCTGTGAGCCTGTAATACTGTTTTGTTGAATGACAACTTAAAAAATCCAGACAACATTCATGTTCACTGGAGGCGACCAGAATAGATCTAATCACGCCTCTGTTTTGACTGACGTCACTACTTATCTGATTTATCAACAGTTACTTGGAAGAAAGCAACAGGCGCAGTTTTACAGACGAGTGTTTGATATTGCTGCCAGAAAATCAACATTTTTAACCGTCGAAAAAATATCAGAACCGTAGCATCAATTTCCTCCGCGGACACGCCGAGGGAATAAAACACTGCCAAGAAACTTCAAATCCCGTTCACAAATTTAAGCCTCGGTCATTCATCAATTCTGAAGCCTGTGCCCTTTACAGCGAAATAAAAAACTTGTCCAGCTGCAATCCAAGCCTAACTCTGTGTTCCACGGAGAACAGCCCGACAACAGATCCACATAAGGTCACACCTAAACTAAAAGGCAGCTTTGTCCCATCAGCAGAAAGAGAAAAACCTGTTGCCTTTAGTTTGACCCACATGCCTGGGTTAAATCCACCTATTTGACGCCGGCTCTTTTGTCCAGGAGGGAGAAAGTGAGGCATGTTGGACGGCTGTAGAGTCATTCAAACTGGAGAGTGCAGTCAAAACAGGCAGTGGCCTCTGATAAAGCTAAGACAGAGCTAAAGATACAGAGGAATGTGCTTTGGCTTTGTTGAGAAATAAAATCCTTGATGGTGCACTACAACCCAAAGTGTCAAACCCTTCAGATAATAAAGCGCAGTCACAAGTATCAGGTGTATTGTCTGAACAAGACAACAGCTCGTACTGGTGGACTTGAAGCAAAGAAAAGGCAAACTGAAAGATGAGACTGTCTCTTATCTGGAGACTGTGGCTCATGATGACCTTTGCTGGCAGGCATCTGCCCCGCTAATGCATCACATTACCTTTAGTAGTATATAAAATAAAAATGCATTCTAGTACGGCAGAGCGATGCGGCTGACATCAGTGTAACAGTATTTAGTAGGGATGGTTCTCTATTAAATATTAATATCAAGGCTGAGAATAATGATGACTGTCATTACGGGCTAAAGCTGGGGTAGGCAGAAATCTGGAAAAGGAAAATACCAGTAATAATAAATACACCCTCCACGGGCATATGCACATGCTTCAGTGTTTCCCATATAGTGATTTATTCATTCATTCATTCATTTTCTGTAACTGCTTATCCTGTTAGGGGTCGCGGGGTGCTGGAGCCTATCCCAGCTGACATTGGACGAGAGGCAGGGTACACCCTGGACAGGTCACCAGACTATCACAGGGCTGACACATAGAGACAGACAACCATTCACACTCACATTCACACCTACGGACAATTTAGAGTCACCACTTAACCTGCATGTCTTTGGACTGTGGGAGGAAGCCGGAGTACCCAGAGAAACAATGCTAACCACTGCACCACTGTGCCACCCATTGATTTATTTATCCTTAATTTATTGTTCAGTTGCCAGCAGTTCATTTGCTCAGCCCCTCCTTGCACCACTTTCTCTCTGTTTATCAGACCACAAATGAGACAAGAATTAGCTGCTAGCCACCCCACAGTCCATCTGCCTCACTCCCCGCTGCTGTGGACTTCACAGGAGGAGAGCGGGCTGAAGATACTTGCACCGCGCATCACAGCGTCGATGCCTGCCTCTAGCACAGTGGTTTCCAACTGGTCCAGCCACAGGGTCCAGATTTCTCCTTAGTCATTAGTTCAAGGTCCACACAATTTAATACATTTAGTGTCATACTTGTGTTTGGCCGTGTCGTTGAGTTAGTTTGCTGTCTCTGTCAAGTAGCGGTCTGTTAGTCACTCAATCTACAGCAAGAAATGGCACTTCAAACTAAAAGCTCTGTGCCGGAAATTCACTGTATTAAAAATCAGTGATCAATGTCATTTCTGTTTGTCATTGATGCTGCTCTGTTCTGTTCCTGGGGCGTCTTTACTGCTGCTCTCCCTGCCTTAGGCTTTCCATGTAGGCGCATGGAAGGGCAGAGAGGTGTGCTCTCTCCACCTCAGGCTTTCTGCATAGGCCACAGGAAAGGCAGAGGGGCCCCAGAACGGAGCCATACCACCAAATATAATACTGTAAATGGAAATAAAGTTTTCTTTGACTAAAGTGGTCCTGACTGAATTTTGTTTTTTGTCTTTCTTTTTGATGAGTCTGTCTTCCTTCGTTCGTTGGGTGTCTTTGCAGTGAAGGCAGTTG
This sequence comes from Epinephelus moara, assembly GCF_006386435.1. NCBI lineage: Eukaryota > Metazoa > Chordata > Actinopteri > Perciformes > Serranidae > Epinephelus > Epinephelus moara. The sequence continues at coordinate 38,518,034 of NC_065509.1, forward strand.
TTGTCAATGCTGCAACTTTCTCTGCATTCCTTCTGGATTCTCCACCACTGAATCAGGCTTTCACCAAAGGGACGTGCACTCACATCTGCATTTGTAGAACAGCCAACAGGAACGCCCTCTCTCTCTGAAACGACCTGTGGTCTGCCAAACCTCCCGTCACGGGCTAGATTTTCTAAAGCCTGAAACCAGAGCCAAGAGGAGGTGCAGGAGTCTAGTGTTCTCTCAGACCAGTTGAATTACAATATGCTTTCACTTTGCTATGAAGCCAAAACTGATCTGCCAACCTCAGCTTTAATCTATATTCTTTACATTTAATTAATGAATTAATGAACAAATACTAAAAACGTCCCATCACAGGTTCCTATAGGTCATGGTGACATCTTCTACTGATGATTTATCTAACTCAACAGCCCCAAACACAACGACATTCACTTTACTATCAGTGAAGATTAAGAAAACCAACATACAGTCACATTTGTGAAGCTGGAACCTGCAATTTATTGATAGGAAATTACAAAACTTCTCTTTAAATTGCCCAAACTCTGGCTGGCTGTGGCTGCAGATGTACAGATGGGAAAAGCAGTGATCAAGTTGCGCCGAGCTTGGACGTAAACCCGTGTCTGAACCAGTTTCAATGTTTTAACACAGCCCTGGTGATTACTAACAACAAACAGATTGTTTGTCTTTGACTGGGCTGAAGAATTCGACAGGGGCCTCTTGCATTCACTCACTAACTAACATTTAAAATCACAGCTGGAAGGGGGTCAAAAGCTCCCCAAAAATCTGTGTTAAACAAGACCCTTAACTAAATGAAACTTGTATAACTTTTATTGAGTAAAGTGCAGGCTTGAATTGGTGCAATCAAAACGAGGCACGCACCCCTCTGTGAGTTTTTATCCCTGACGTAAATTACTGGTCATAATGTTGGAATAATAATAAAGTTTTACACCCTTCCATTTCTCGCTCTTGTATTTTTTTTTTTTAAATGTCACTGCCAGATACAGCCGACAATCTTGGCTTCCTGAAACCAGATAGCATCTAGAACAGCAGGGAAGCCGCTCAGATTATTTGTGTACAACGGTGCCTGGAATGGTTTTACACCTGAGATGGCGATAAGGCATTCACCAAAGTGCTCATTTGGCCCACAAACAAAACAGGCTGCGGCGATAAGCGTGGTGTCTTTGTTGTCCGCAGATTTAGGGCCTGAGGTTCGGAGCGGAGTATTTTGCTCCATGAGGCGAGGATGAGCAAATGTGACTGTCTGCGAAAGGGCCTCGACTTCCTGCGTGACACAGAGCAGATCTGAAGTGAGAAGTCCGCTCCAGCTGGGTTCAGTCTCTGTTTATGTCCCCACGATAACCTGCCTTTTATCTGAGAGGGTCAAACTGGAGTCAGAGTCGTCGGTAGAGGCGGCGTGATTACAAGCAGATGACAAGACGAGCGCTCACTTCCTAGGGAAAAAGCGTGGACTGAGCTGTTGACTCTGGTGAGCGTTTAAAAAAATTATTTACCTTGCTGAACGTTTGACCTACTTTTTCCCCCCGTGTGTGTGTGATGTTGAGATGGTGCAATAAGCGTCACCAGATGGCCAGACAAGAAGCGTGCATGTGTGTTCAGTGCTGCATTCCTGCCTGTGTTGCATACACTGCCTGACCTATACTGTGTCGACGAGTCATGCGTGGAGCCCACATACACACACGCTCACGTGCAGCTCCGCTCAAAGCCTCTGCCTACAATAACAGTCCATCTTGATCGCGTTACATGCCCGGGCAGGGCGCTGGAAGTCCACAAGCCTACTGTAATTCAGTTTCACATGTGCACCTTGTCTTTCTGCAGTCTCTCAGGTCAGTCAGTCAGTCGGTGAGTCAGTCGCAGTTCAAAGCTGCGTCCTCGTCTCCTGAGTCTCCGACCACCTGAGCTCGGCTGCGACTTAAAAATATCTGACCTTTCTTGAATCGGAAGCCAAGTGGGGACAGTCCCACCCAGCATGCCACACCAGGGGGGAAAACCAACAAAACCATGACATCAAATAAAGTGGAGAGGCTGCCGAGGCGGAGCTATGTGGTGAGTGTGAGCAGTCAAAAAAAAAAAGAGGGGGAGGGGTGCATCAGGGTCAGGAGGTGGAGAGGGAGCAGAGGGGGAGGGGCTGCATTTTACATTTCTAGGCAAAGCAGATTCCTAGATTTCAAACATTACCTGGGAGCACCAGAGGAGCTCAAATCTGAATGTTCTTATTTCAGATGGTACTCATTATATTACTATATAATCTATTTTTGTTTTTATATGTTTTAATGGTTTAGCTGCTTTCTATGTTGCTGACATGCTCAGAGTACACACCAGAGAGATCCCTTAGATCATCAAATAAAGGTCGACTCATTGTGCCTGAAATCAACTCTCAATCAGCTCATCATGGTCCATTTCTCTGGAAATCTTTTCCACATGAAGTACGCTCTGCTGAAACAGTGTTTTCTTTTGAAAGCAAACTAAAAACGTATCTTTTTTTTCACAAGCTTTAATGTATATTTTATTTCTTTTAGGAATTATTAGTATTATTATTGTTATTATCTCCTTTTTTTAGAATAATGATAATATAGTACTCTCTTGTTTTGTTTGTTTTCATCATGTCCTGCTTGTTTTTATATATTTATTGCTTTTTTATCTTATGTGATACTTTATGTTTGTCATGTATGATGTATCTTCAGCACATTGAGTTTATGCTTGACATATGAAATGTGCCATATAAACATGGACAGCAAATAATATACGCAGAGTTTTGTTCCTAACAACTTATACTACAGGTGATTTCAGGCTTGATTTGAGTTTTATCCAAAACTCAAGGATATTCAGTTCCTAATGACTAATTTCCCCTGACGTTTAAATGCATTTTAAACTTATGCTGCGTTCCATTTACCTTGGAAGTCAGAGGTTGGAGCTGGGAATAACATCACACCTGATACAACATGTGGGAGAACCAAGATGTCGGTGGTGGTACCAGTAGCAACACTATAGCAACACGTTCACAGACAGAAGCTGGACAGGACTGCGTGTTTTAATGAGACTAATGTGCTAATAAACAGTATAATACTACAGCTTTCACTACTGTTGATGCACAGAGCAGCCATATTGGATTCTGAGGTCGGGATTGGTGAGATTCCTCCAACTTTCAGAGTTGGAAATCAGACATCGGGGGGCGTTCCAGTTGAAATTTTAGATGGAAACTCGTGAATTCTGACTTCCCAGTACAAATGAAACGCACCATTAGACTAAATGACTCGTCTAACAGTAAGAAAACATTCAGAAAACAGTCAAAATTGAGCACAATTTCACCTTTAAGGATAAATATTGTCCAAAAAAATGTTGCATATGTTATGAGAGCCATGTGAAGTAGTTAATCGCATTTTTCAATAATCAAATCATATTTTGATGGTGTTTCTGGTGACGTCCAGTGAGGGTAGCAGTGTTTTATCGACTAATCGTGCACATCCCTGGTAAATATTCATAAAAAAGAGAGAAGCAACAAATATTAATTTCTGGGAAACAATTATTTGGCAGTTTTGCTCGATAACTGACAATTAATTGTTTAATTATCTATTGATTCATTCTCCATTGAGCAGCTAAACAACCACAACTTAGAGCCAGGTGATGAGGAGAAAGTCAAATATCACTATATTTTTAACAAATAATCATCAGTAATGTGGATATAATAACTATGTGGCTAAAGGCAGGTGATACAACAGCTAGAACAGTCTGATAGGCTCAGACAGTTACATCACTTTACCGTGATGCAGCCTTTAAAACTAGAGAAAGACGACACTTAAGATATCCAAAATTTAGGACGATATCTAGACTCCTAACGATATTGATATCAATATATTGTCCAGCTCTACCATCACCTGATGGATCAGCTCCTCGTCTGTCTCAAGACGAGCTTATCTGTGAAATCATTTAACTGTAGTTGACAGTAAGTAGAAGGAAAAGAAGTTGCTGTATCTGTGTGAGCATGTTCGTCCTTACCTCTTGAAAGCCTCTGTGGGGTTCCTCTCACACTCTCCAGGCTGCAAAGTGCTCTGCACAGCTGGGTCGCGCACCTTCTCCTCATATCCCGGCACCAGCCCGCTGCGGCAGATCTGAGCCACCAGACCTCGGATGAACCCGCCGACACACAGCGTGTCCGAGTCGTCCGCCCGGCAGAAGTGGAAGGCCAGGCTCTGCTGCTGCAGACCCCGGTGTGTTCCCTGGGCCGACGTGGGCCACAGCAGCTCCGTGCACAGTGCTGTTTTCCCGCTGCCCGGACCCCCCACCAGCAACACCCCCCAGGAGCTACCTGACTTTGTGGATCCTGCTGTCAAGGTGCCGGGGTTGGACGCACCCCCGCCGGGCGTCAGCGGGGGCTGCTTGCTGGGAGTGCTGGTCACTCCGCTGAGGTTGTTGGTTTTCTCCTGGAGGCAATGCTGGATCTTATGGAAGACCCACTCCCGGCAGTAAAAGCGCTTCCCCTGCAGCAAACTGGTTTGGGCCATTTTGATCTCGTGCTGCTGTTCCACCTATTCCTCCTCTTCATAGGGGTCCCTCCATTCTGACCCTCACATTTTCAACTCCAGCAAAGGTCGGCTGTAAATCTGAACATCCATTTCGCCAGCTGAAAATGTGCCTCTCAGAGAGCAGCTTGCAGTCTCACCGTCCTTGGCGTTGATGTTAAGAAAAAGCCCGAGTGAATGCAACTTGAGTGAAAGTAGAGAGGAGGAGGCAGAGCTGCTGCAGATGGCAGGAAAAGCAGGCGAGCTACGGTGCGTTACAGAATATCTAGGTCAAAATAAAAAAATAAAAAAAAAGAGGAAATCAAAATCGAGACTCAAACCATAGATTTTCCACCAACTTTTTCCACAGCTTTCCCACTGGATGAACTGAGTGCTCCTTGTTATTATGAGTGTGTCGCCTTAGCATGGCGCTGGGCATGGCAGGGCACCCGGCTCTTGAGTGCATCCACTGGCAAACTCAAGCCACCACCGCTTGATACAATTAGCCATGGGAGTTGCTGATATATTTCCGCTGATGCATTTCAGATGCTACCGGGGGTGACCAAAGCGCGTTTCCATTACATTAACATGGAGGAGGCTGCCAGGACAGAGTCAATCTCTCCAATAACACACGAGGCCTGGCTCTTTCCCTGGAAAACAGGAGACAGAAATAAAGGCGAGATTAGGACACATTTCAAATGCAACTTCATGCTTTACGCTAATGCACCGTCTCACTGGAGGAGACGTTTGTTGACATGCAGTCTTGGAGGGGAGGAAGTTGTAAATCAGTGCAGTTATTGGCTTACGATGCGCATTACTGTTGCAGATATTCCTGCAGCAAAACATCTCCCACACAAGCTGCAACAGTTTGCCACTTTTATACTATATGATGCACACAGTTGTGGGTACTCTCCAGCCCACAGAGAAGGGTTAACTCTGCTCCTGCAGCAACAAAAAGGTGGTGCGTTTCATCGCTTTCATCCTCCACATCCCACATCACCGCCCGCCTGCCCTACAACTGAATTCTTGGCAGGGGTTCGTCCAGTTTCTCTAGTCTATCCACTGATCCCCCCTTCCTTCCTATGTGGATTTAAATCCCAAACAGGCCACATCCGTCCTGAACTGTGGAGAAGGGGAAAGTCCAAACGAAAGGAAAGAAGAGGAGAGACAAGAGGAGACGAGAGGAGGTGAGAGGAGAGGACCCCTTTTTCCCTGCACTCACAGGGTGGAAGTGGGACGTAACCCCACCTAAAAAAGGGGGTTAATGGGTTTTTAAGGTGGCAGAGATCTTTATAACAGAAAATATGATAGTGTGTGATTAGGAGGTGGTGTTCAAGTGCCATGATGATGGATGTGTAAGAGGGGAAATGGCATTAAAATGTCAGCTTTTCTTGATTTCTGGTGCTTTGTTTTAAAGCTTAACCACCTTTTCATTCAGCCTTTCATCACTGTCTGCTCTCTACATTGGTGCAAATGCAAATATTGCCCAGACACACACACACTCACTGAGGGAGAAACACACACACACACACACACACACACACACACACACACACACACAGTCTTGCTGGTTACTTTGTACCGCTGCCAAATAACAAGGTTTACCACGGGCTGCCATGCCACCTTTCTGTTTTTCCAAGGCGCTCCCTGCCCCTCCGACACAAAGCTCAGCACATACATGTGAAATAAACCAACAGTCAGTTGTTTCCAGGCGAGAGGCGACAAATAATCAATCAAACGACATGAATCCACTCCGGCAGCACAAGTCTTTGTACGGCCAGACAAACCTCACCCATTTCAGATGGGATACAGTTTGCACCTATGGGGGCTCCTCTTTAACAAACACAGCCCAGCGAACAGTTGCATGCTTTCAGGAGAAAACCCCCCAAATATTAAATGTTAAATACACCCTGTGGTGTCACTGCAGTCCACACAAACTGTCCCTTAAACTTCATTTAAGCCAATTGTGGAGCGGTTCAGTTTGTGGCCACAGTTTCAAACCGTTTTCCTCTCACCTCTCGCTGATTCCCTCTTGGCGTGTGTTTTGGGGAGGCTGCTGTTTCCGTAGTCAGCTCCCTCTCTGTCCACGTTATGAGAAGCCTTCAGGTATAAAGCCGTGTCCTCCGGTTTAAAAGGAGTAAAATCGCATTTAGGAAGCGTCTTTTCTTTGAATCGGTGTTTAGTGTCGGCGGCGGCTCCTCCTGCTGCCCGACACAGCTCCACAGTGAGCCGACTGACTCTCCGCCTCCAAACACTCTACATCTCTCTCCCCTGCATACTGAGCACACACCATAATGAGCCGCGCAACGTCTGCTGGGAGTTGGAGTTTTCACCACGTGTCGCCATAAGGGGGTTACTAATGTTTGATTGAGTGTTAAATAAATGCAAATTATCTATTATCTTCTCTTAGAATAAACACTTAATCTCCATTGACTTCTTTTATGTCATGAGAAGTACATATCTATATTTAAAAGTTTATCAATAAAATAAAAATAGTAAAAATCCCGACTTAAACACCATAAAACAAGCAAGATGGGATGCTAATATTATTTTATTTCCATGCCTTAAAGGTCCACTGTGTCAGGGTGCTTTCATAACTGCCTTGATTGGTTTGGTGCGTCAGTACACTGTGGCCTGCACCATTGTCAGCATTTATACTTGTGGTGGTGTGTCTGTGTCACTCTGCAGTTACACCTCCAAAACACTAGTCTGCGATGGGGTTTCTGTGAAGTGCTGTGAAGTGTAGTTGATTCAAAACACACATTAAACACACATTAAACACACATTAAACATGGCTTAATAGAGACAGTTTCAAACACAAGTACACAAATCAGATTCACTATAACTCGCAGCATTCACAGACAAACACTTGTCTTTATCTGGACACATTTTCCCCAAAAATACAACATGCTAATGTTATTAGCACAAGCCTATGGCATTTTACATTGTATAATTTAGCCTAGCTGCTAGCAGACTTTTCCTCTACTCATATGAAGCCAGGGACAACAGCAACATTTAACAAAGGTGATTTTACAAAATTCATCTCCATTACAACTCACAAGGTTCACTGACAAAACAACTGTCTTGTACTAAACACATTTTCCAAACAAATATAACATGCTAACGTTATTAGCACAAGCCTATTGCATTTTACATTGTATAAATTAGCCTAGCGATAAGCAGAGAGTTCCTCTGCTCATATGAAGCCAGGATAAATCTGAGGGAAATGGTTTCAGCTTACAGAAACAGACAGGAGGTCTGTGTCACCACGAGGTAAAGTTAGTCAGGCTATGGTGTGGAGTACAGCATTGATTCGATGTGGAAGTTTAAGTCCAGCATAAGTGCGGTTCGTTTGGGCAGGTGTGAACACAGCAATCGTACTCAGGTGTGCATCAAAACACCTCGTTTTCAAACTGTATGGTTTGACTAAAATGAACAATGACAGCAATATAGTCCACGATGAGCAGCGCTAAAATCAACCTGCGTAGTTGTCCCTCCATTGTGACATTAGAAAGTGGCATATTTATCTTGCAAGTGTACTCTTCTTCAACGTTTGCTTTACTTCCTGGATTCTTCCCACATGGAAATTCTGACCAATCAAGAGCAGCTTTCTCACACAAGGCATTTTATCTGGTCTGCTTGTAAATGCTGCCGTGAGAACACGAACCAACTCTAGGCAATTATACAACTTAGCAAAATTAGTCCCTGATTCAGACCAAAGGAGACGACTCTAGGTCTGAGAGCAGCCTTAAACTGGTATTGATTCTTTTAGGTCTTTCCAGGTGGCTAAAATATGTTTTGCTGCAGCCCTGTCCACAGCACTGACTGATGTGTTTTAATACTTTTTATTATTTGTTTGTTTATGGTACCCATGACCTCCTGAAGAGCAGTATTGATACTGAGTAGACGTCTCAGTGAAATGAAATAAATTGATTGACCTGACTGAAATGTAGAATGAGTCCCATAACACTCTGAACATTCCTCTTTTTTCCTCCGTCCTTGTCCCTCCGCAATCTCACAGAACATATAAAATCCCGCCATAAAAATATTTTATTAAAAGCAGCATCAAAACAACTTCGACTGATTTTTAAGAAAGCCAGAAATCTGAGGATGAAAGGTAAAATCTAAACACTTTTTAGTGAACGTGTGTTTATGCATCATGGTGGCTGGTTGGTAACAGAGAGAACGTGCAAACATTCCTGGGTTGAATGCTGCCGATGTTTCTTTGATGCTACAGTGAAATATGGCTTTTGGAGTTGACACGAGATGCGATATCTTTCGTCTTTAAAAACCTGATGTAAAAGTTGTCAGCTCCCTGTTTCCATTCTGCCCAAGGCTTTCCATGTCAGGGAGGAGATGCTGTGTGTTTGCAACATTCACCCCGTGGCTGTTGATGAGTGGGTTCGGACAGCAGTGCAGATTCATACAGCAGTGGACACACGAGCATCAGCCTACTCTTTATGAATTATATCTTGAACTCAACAGAATCCTGACTCATGGAAAGGTATCAGTGCCACAGGTAGTATGAGCCAAACACTGGAGCAGCCTCTGTCCCACATTACCACACTGATTCAATTATTCATAGTTAGTTACGTGTGTTTGTAGATCAGCTGGGAAATAATGAAAAAAGTATTTATCAGAAATAATAACGTTTCCAGGCTGTGAAGAGTTTCGAAGCTCACAGCTGAGACGACAGATGTTGTCATTGTTAGTGAGCAGCAGGCAGATGTGTGTGTTTTGGAATTATGTTTTACTTTAAACAATAATTTGAGGAGGCTTTTCTTTATTTCGCAGCCTGAATGTGAAGAAGGATAATCTGGGTTTTTATCAAGCAATCTCTGAGTAATGTCCTTCAACCCAGTCTCCAGAATAAATTCACAGGAAACTGGTTGGGTTTAGGGGAAAAGAACAGGGTTTGGCTTTAGAGTCACACGGGAAGCGAACACCAGCTTCCTGGGTGAAAGTTGATGGTTGTTGGACCCATCCACCACCACTCCCATCCACCTTACTCAGACTTCTGCTGCCTTGACTGTTGTTCCCCCGTGTTTCCCCCTGCTGCCGCCAGACGCCATGAAGCAATAACAGCGACCAGACGCTTATCATGCCAACGTGAAAGAATGTTTTTTTTCTTGGTGTCTGATGTTTGGCTTTACAATCTTATGGGAAGCGAACACCAGCCTTCCAGGTGAAAGTCGGTGGTTGCTGGACCCATCCACCACCCCTGCCGCCTGCCATAGGGGGCAATCACACAGAAATGAGACGCTAGAGACGCGGACGCTTCAAAGACGCTTGAAAAGCTGGAAGCGCTTATTCAATGCGCGCTAGCTACTGGCGTCTGACGCTCAAAAAGTTGAAAATATTTTAACTTTTCAGCGTCTACGCACGTCTAAAAAGAAGTGTCTACAAAAGACGCTTGAATGCCGGTCAGACGCGCCGTATCATAGGAAAACAATGGTTTTACTGTTGTCGCGTTTCTAGCATTTCATCTCGGTGTGATCGCTCCCATACTCAGACTTTCACTGCCTTACCTTTCACTGTTGTCCCGCCACGTTTCAACCGACCAAGCGCTGGTTTTTGATGACTTTGGAGTGAGACCAGGTTCCAAATATCAACATTTAGTCAATGGACTTTCATGTCTACATGTGATGGGCTAGGTATCCTCCTGCGTCTGTTGTGGTTGTTATGGGATGCTGTATCAATTTATGCCTGTTACATTCAATTAAATTCAATTAAATTTTATCAATAAAGCCCAGTATCACAATTCACAATTTGCCTCAGAGGGCTTCACAGCATAAGACATCCTTCTGTCCTTGGACCCTCCCAGCGAATAAGGGAACCCCCCCCCCCAATAAAACCTTTAACGATAAAAAAAAGTTGGTAGAAACCTCAGTACGAGCAACTGAGGATAGACATATGTGCAATAGATGTCGCGTTTATTTTCCTTGTGCAACAAGAGCACATGGCTAGGTTGAGAAAAAAACCCATCATGTTTAGGCTTAACAATCATACAGGGAGCAAACAGTGGACTCCTGGATGAAAGTCCAATGTTTGTTGGACCTACCCACTGGATATAGGGACTTTCCAGCTCCTTAAAGGGAAATTTCGGTTTATTTCAACCTGTCTCCTATCGTCCTAAATTTGTTTCAAGTGACTAGTGACATAAAAATAATAGTTAGCATGTTAGCCGTTAGCCTAGATACAGCCGGGGCGCATAGTAGCATCAGACCTGTTAAAACGTAAGTGAACGGGCAACCTTCAAGTGCAAAGTTAGTCCACTAAACAAGCTTTTTTTCCACAAAG